>NC_057814.1:177740237-178040237 GCF_018294505.1 Triticum aestivum
CATACATGCTGGAGGCTCAGTGTTCCTTTGCTAGGGTTTGCTATATTCACAGTCTCTCACCCTCTGCACCAGATCTAAACAAGACGGCATTGGCCTCTGTCTCTGTCTCCCCCCTCACAGCTGGGAAGCTGTTCGGATCCCATCACACCGGGAAGGGGAGGAGGTGCAGCATTCACTCTATCGCCTTCGGCGAGGGAGGCAATCCACTGCCGGCTGCGCTGTTCTCTTTCACCCAGCGCCTGTGTGGGAGGGCCACCGACCCCTTCTTCCTCGCTGTCGTACGTAGTGTGAGCAGATCCGGCCTCCCGCCGCATGCCTAGCCACATCCCGACGACCCTAAGGTATAACTTTCTTTGAAACCGTCATTGCTCTAGCTGCATGCGGATCTTTTTCGATTCTGTAGTCGAATCTAGGTCTTGGTTCAAAGAGAAAATAAGGGTGGGGTGGGGTGGAGCATGAATCTAGGATGTGGTTCAATGAGGAAAGGAGGGAGGGAAAGTAGTATAGACTGGCTATCCAGCCGCTTTGTTGGTCGAAAAGGGGAAAAGGGGGTAACCTAGTACACACATCTGTAAGGAACCTATCTCTTTGTTGAAAAAGGAAAGAAACGGGGGGTCGGGTAGTTTGTGCAGGACTAGATTTACTGCCCTCACAAAGGAAAAAAGGTTCAAAGAGAACAAATATGGGACCAACGCAGATATGCTACTTGGCAACATACTCTCCATCACCCATTTATACATGTGGACGCACATGGTGCTAGCATGTCCCATGTCCCATGTCCCATACAACTATTTTACTGTTGTTAATCTAAGAATGTCGTTGGAAAATTGAAGCAATGCCACTGTTAAAAGTAAATTACATTTTTAAAGAATGTAATTTTAAGAGAATTTCTCTATTAATATGAATCAATGCAAACGTTTTAGAAATGCTACTGTCCTATACTTTGTTTTCCATCAAGATAAGGTAGATGCTTCTTTTTGTGGCCGCATGTTTCATCCTCCTTTATTGGCCAGTAATTGATTCATTTTTTGCCTCTGTTAAAACAGGGATATCTATTCAACTTGTTGCTATTGCGGCATTTTGCTTCGCTAAGCGAAAAACTTTTGTTTTAAGAGTGTTTTGTGCAGTTCGAATTGAATGTCACACTGGTGACTTTGCTTGATTTTGGTGGAACTGCACAAAAGGAGATCAGATTTCCATATATGTGTTGAGATTTATTTCAAGTCCTCCTCGCGAGTTGTTTCAAATCTTGGTCAAGAAAGGTCAGTACCGACTTTCATCTACATGATGCTATAGTGTGCTTTGAGATATTGTGCTACTTGTATTGGTACTATTTTGGATAAATGTTGAATTGAAGCTATTAATTGCTGTCTTTTACCATTAAGTGAGCAAAAATTGTTCCAACTCAGACATGATGCTTGTTTCTTTGTTACAACAAAACTCTGCATCACCCCCTTTATAAGTAGATGGAAGCACATGGTGTTGTTGCGCCCACTCTCCCCTGGAACTGTTTATGCTTTTTGTTTCTAATGCCCCTGGTAAAATTAAGCAATGCCACTCTCCCCTGAAACACTTGTTAGGGATCGGCGGGAGTACCATTTCCGTTAGGGATCGGCCGGGTACATGTTTAAGAAATGTATTGTTGAGATAATGTCTCTGTTATTATATATCAGTTACAGTGTTTTACAAATGGTACTACCTTCTTTGTAATTCTTTCTACATGTTTAACCAAGGTATTGTTAAGATAATGTCTCTGTTAATATGAATCAGTCACATTATTTTAGGAATGGTACTTTTCTGCTTTGTCGTTCCACTACTAGGGAAAACCCTAGCAGTAGCGCGGGTATTTTGCTTATCGGTAGCGCGGGAGGACGCGCTACTGATAAGGCGCTACAGCTATTCCTTTGCAGTAGCGCATGCTACATGCGCTGCTGGTAAGACATATAGCAGCAGCGTTTGTTCACCCCAGTGCTACTGCTAATATAGCTATTAGTAGCATGTTTACTCTCCATCGCTACTAGTATTCTTTTTCTCATTTTTTTAATTTTTAGTGTATTTATACGCCGTTACACAAATTATGGTACAATACCAATTATGAGGTTGTTATATCAATATGTCGATAACAGTGTGTCAAATGAAGGTGGATTAGGTTTAAGTGGAGGTAACATGTGGTGCATGTCAAAAGTATACTACTAATCCAAACTTGATCTAGTTTGGACTAGTAGTACTTTCGATGTGCACCACATATTGCCTCCACTTGAATCTAATCCACCAACACAAGCTATTTAATCATCATCATAGTCATTACCACCAACAATAGCTATTTAATCATCATCATAGTCATTACCACCAACAGTACACATCATCATCTTCAAACTCATTCTAGCTAGCTAATCACCACCAAACACTAGCTGCGGTAGCTATCTAATCACCACCAACACTAGCTAATAATAATCATCATAGTCATTACCACCAACACTAGCTATTTAATCATCATAACTCATTTCTAGCTAGCTAATCACTTCTGCTGCTCTCTCTCAGGTTAAATAGCATAAAACATGTGTAGCACTCCTGCTTCATCAAGTTGGAGCATACAGATGAACCTGTCTCCTAATCGTGGGCTGCGCTTCTGATTGCTGCCCCCTAGTACTTCTCTGCGATCGTTCACAATTTTGCTCTAGTCTTTCACTATTAAGCATTCCTCGCTATTAGAAATCATGTATGCACTAAAGTGCATTGTAGGATATCTTGGTCGTAAGCTAACAATTCTCATGCGACCTTTAGTCTCGATCCAATGAGGCACAACATTCATGGGGAGTCCCTGTTGACGAACATCGTATAGTAACATACTTAGCAATGAAGCTTAGCTTAAAAATAATGTATGCAAAATATGCACTGAGGACAAATAGTAAAAATCATACCATCTTTCCTAAATAGATGTTACCGTAGTTCAGTACGAACACTATTGGTCGCATGTTTTGAGTACTAAGATTTTTAAGTCCAGAAAAATAATTTGTCTTGACAGTATGAAGATCCTCAAGCCATGAAACATAATGACCTATCTCCTCGCAGTTTAGTTCAGCCCCGGGACAGTGGACGGTCATGTCTACCAAGCACCGGACATGTTTGCTTGAATAGAAATAAGCTGTCAATAGAAATTAGTTGTCAACTATTTTTGAATAAACAATATCGAAGACATAAATATGGTTGAGAAACTCACATAATGGTATAACTGGAGGCGTCTGCACATCGACCCAGATGTCTCTATTACGTTCAATATCATATTCGGGACGAATATCAAAAGTGATAAACATATCAGGCTCAAATGCATAAGCCTTGCATAGTGCTTGCCAAGTTTTGCATTCAAAATAGGTGTAGGTGTCTGCGTTGTATAATTTTGCGTGGAAAGTATAACCATGCTCGGTCTTCAAGTTAACTCTCTTTACCTCCGTAGTAGTTCGCATAGGACGGAAACCTATCTTATCCAAGACAAAAACTCTTGCATGGCAGGGGATACGCTAGTAGAATAGTAAAAAAATATAAGTTGAAGCAAATGAGGCTTAATTACGAAAAAATACTTGTCCTTGTGACTTACTGTATCCACTTCAAAGTTCTCGTCCAGCTTGATGTTGAAGCGCCTATCATCATCTAGGAAGATTCTATCGCACAGGCCGCGCTCGTCTTCGCAGTATTCGCAAATACCGAAATACTTTCCGTCGTCAAACATTTCCTATGTTCATAGTTGAAACATTAATTGAAAATCGATCGAAGGCAACTACCAGGATACTCAACACACAAATCCAGGGCACTCGATATTTCCTACATATTCTGGCACAAGTCATGCCAAAATTCACGAAAAAAATCCCGCATGACCTTTGCTAAAATAGGACATATCGAGCACCTAAAATTTTCTGGAACGAAAATGAATCAACACTCCGGCAAAACATAGGCCACTCGGAGGTGTAACCTGCAAACATGACCGGCCACTTGGGCAAGCACATATCCTATTTGAGCAACACAAGATATACATTTCAAAATATCTTATAGGACTCACATTGACATGAGCATTCAATAAGAAAAACCAAATCGTAAAATAAATAAGTATTCAAATTAGCATGCATTCAATAAGCAGAAGTAAATCATCTCATGCGCCCGTACATCGTCGAATATTATCACTAATACATCCCGAATAGTATCATACATATAACATCACTAATACAACTAAAACCCTAGCGCACGACGGGTATCGGCGCGGGCGGTGGACACCCATAGAGAAGGAACCATCACATGATCATAGCTCCAGTGAGATCCCTGGAGAACGTGCCAGGTATTGGAGAACCTGTGCTCCAACGCAAACAAGTGGCGACGGACGTGCGCGTCCTCCTCACTGACACGGTGACGCACCACCTCCGCGGGGTCCTCGGGCCTCTAGACCGTCACTGGCCCACGCGACCGCCACCAAAGAAGGTTCGGGTCAATGACGGGCTGACCCCTCACCAACCTGCGTCCCCCGGTAGGTAGCGCCTCCCAGTACAACCCCGGCGGAGCCCAGTCCCGGACATGGCCCATCTGGTGACGCAGGTGTCCTCCGCCGACTCGACGACGAGGATGCGGGATAGGCATCTTCGACGTCGATGCGGGAATAATTGCTTTAACAAAAAAGTAAAGCAGTTCTATTAATTTTCGTACTAAAAATAATATAGTTGTATTAACTCAACTAGTTCAATTAAGCACTTACTATAAATAAAAATAAACTAGTTTTTACTAAAAATAAACTAGTTCAACTAGTTATATTAATTTTCTTACTAATTCTATTAAACACTTACTAAAAACAGTAAAAAAACTAGTTAGATGAAGTCTAAAATTTAACCCTAACTAATTTGATGAACTCTAAAATTTAATGAACTCTAACTAATTTGATGAACTCTAAAATTTAACCCTAACTAATTTGATGAACTCTGAAATTTAACCCTAACTAATTTGATGAACTCTAAAATTAATTCTATTTAACAACTACTGCCATAATTAGCATCTAATTTGATGAACCCTAACTAATTAGATGAACTCTGAAATTTAACCCTAAGAACCCTAGCTAGCCAGAGGTAGGTGAGGAGGAGGGCGTGCCCACCTCGGGCGCAGGCGGAGTTAGGGAGAGGGGCACGCGGCATCGAGGTCGGGGACAGGGTCGGGGTCGGGGCGGCGGGCGCACGGCGGAGGGCGGCGATGTAGGGGGGCGTCGAGGTCGGGGTCGGGGGCGGCGTCGAGGTCGAGGTCGGGGGCGGCGTCGACGGCGTGCGAAGGGCGACAGGTGAGCGCGCGGCGGCCGGGCGATGACGGCGGCGACAGCAGACGCACGCGTGTTGTTTTTGGGGGAAGTGGGCATTGGGGAAGAAGAATGGTTGGTTAAGTGGAAAGTAGCAGCAGTGCGTTCCACGGAAAGCGCTACTGCTAGATTAGCTATCGCGCGTGTCCATAAAGCCCGCTGCTGCTATGCATTTCTCCTTTATTTTTATTTTCATTTATTTTCATTCACATTTTATTTTTTTCCTTCCCCTTTTTCTATTTCTTTCATTTTCATTTACTTTTTTGTATGTTTTTCATTTTATTTTCCTTTCCTTAGCAGTAGCACTTCCTGCGCGAAACACGCTGCTACAACAATCTTAGCAGCAGCGCGCTTTCCTTAGGCACGCTACTACTGTAGATAGCCTGGCGAGAATAGTAAGGGTAATTGTAGTAGTAGTGCCTCTACAGTTAGACGCGCTACTGCTATGATCTTAGCTGCAGTGCGTTTGGATAACATGTGCTAGTGGTAAATTGTAGTAGCGCTTCTTTTTGTCCCGCGCTACTGGTAAGTTTCTGTGTATAAGGTTTTCCCTAGTTGTGTTCTTTATACATGTTGAAACAAGGCAATGTTAAGATAATGCCTCAGTTAATATGAATGGATCACATTGATTGAGAATTGCTACTCTCCTGCTTTGTTTCCCATTAAGATAAGGTAGATCAGTAGATGTTTTTCTTCTGGGAGTATAAGTCATCAACCGTTATTTCTCAGTAGATGTTTCCCTTGTACCTATTGTTGCATACAGGGATATCAAAACTTCTGCTCGGTTTTATTTCGACTTTGATTTTAGTTGAACTGCACAAAAGGAGCCAATGTGTTTAAGGCAAACTGTTGCATTAGTGGGTCCAGTTGGTCTTACCACTTTGCAGAAAGAAGCAGTCACTGTTTGCGCTACATTACAGAAGGAATGATCGAGAAGCTTTACAGAGTATTAGTAGACACTGGTGACATGACTAGTCTGCAGAGAGCATGGGCAACTCAACAACACGTGGAGTGCAAAATTCACTCCACAAGGAAAGGAGGTCAGCATCGGCCTTCATCCACATGATTGTGCTTTGTTATGTTGTGCTACTTATATTGTTGTATTGTTTTGAATAAATGTTTAATTCAAGCTATTGTATTGCTATCTTTTCCTGTTAAGATAATGAAGATTATTATAGTTGTAAGTGTATGTTTAATCAACTAGTACCACTATTATATTCATCGCTTTTTCTGTATTTATGCAGACAGGGATGCTCAGCTTGATTTTAGTGGAACTGCACAAAATGTTTAGATGGTTCGTGTCCTCCATAATACTTCATCATGCACAATACATCGAATGGTTCTCTAATCATTTGTCGTCACCTTGAGCCACCGGACTATCTGTTTGAATGGAGCTGCCAACGTGTTTAACAATTTGCAACATATAAATACGAAATCCACCATGCTACTCAAGACATTGTTTGATTTCAGTGGAACTGCACAAAAAGATATGCTCGTTAATCCGGCTCCATGTGCCATTTCAATGTGCAAACTGATGGCAAACCATGCCCGTTTGAATGAAGCTACCAACGTCTTCAAGGTAGAAGAATTCCCACAAGTTCAAGGGAAAGAACTCTGTCCAGCAGAATACTACCTTTAAGAAGGGTAAGAAGAAAGACAAAAAGAGAGATGGCTGCTTTACTTGTGGTTCGGAGGAACACTGGGGAAACAAGTGCCCAAACAAGTACAAGAAGCCAGGACAGGACTCCAAGTGTGTCAATGTCACTCTAAGCAACAATGATGGGGCATCTGGGTATGGTAATCTATTTACCGTACTTTCAGTTTGTTAGTCCACCGATTGGTGGGTTGACACTGGTGCCAATATTCATGTGTGTGCCGATGTGTCTTTGTTTTCTTGTAGCATATAAACATGAAATCCACAGGGATGCTCAGCTTGATTTTGGTGGAATTGCACAATATGTTCAGATGGTTTGTGTCCTCCATAATACTTCATCATGCACAATACATCAGATGGTTCTCTAATCATTCGTTGTCACCTTGAGCCACCAGACTATCAGATGACAAACTGATGACAAACCCTACTTGTTCCACAATCATAGGCATTACATATTTTGAATGGGAAAATCTTGTCAAAGTTTAATCATTGATGTTAGAAAGAAGACATTAGTTTAATATATTGTAATTGGAAAACCTTGTCAAATTTTCCTCATTGATGTTAGCTAGAAGACATGCATTTGATATTTTTGAGTGGGACGCCCTTTGCTGTGAGCAGTGTCGATAGTCTTTTCCTATTCCTGTCTTCAGTTCAGAAGTAAATATTTACTCTAATGAGATGCATAGTCACATGAATGTTGACTTATGTAAGGTATTTTAAGAGTTTGTTCTGAATGTTGTCTATGTAATGCCAGGCCTTGTGAGTTTCACTGCAAAGTTGAGTTTGGAATGTTGTGGCATGCGGCATCACGAGCTGTTCACCGTGCCTCCTGGGAATAGTGCCTCATATGTTTTGCATGTTGATCTAATGCCTGTGATGTGCATGTTAAGAAGATCCTCTTCTGTTGTTTTCGTGCTTAAGAAGTTCATTGTCTTATGTTTCATTCATAGCCTATACAACAACTCAGGTAGGTTAGAGGTGAAACCATATGATCTTCCGATCAAGTCATCATCTTAGGCCGTGATTCGGTCGTCGTTTTCCAACCAAAACCGCTTGTAAAACTGACGCTTGTAAATAAAAACAGATGGTATTGGGTGAAGCGCTTGGTTGATCGATTTCGACTAGTAAAATATACACTGATCTCTCAAATTGCACGTGTAACTCACCGGTTTTCATTACAGACCTCGGGCCCTCGGTTTCATTACGCCTGTATATTACACGTTGTTTCTGATGACGAGTAAATTACAATTGTATCTTAATATAGGTGTGAAACAATCTAGAGCTCCCAAGCGCGGACTTACCATTTCATGTCGTCTCAGTCTCTCGAAGGTGCTCATAGGTGTCCGATGATCCTGGCTTCCTGAATGAGCAGTGGGCTCTGTATCAGACCATCTGTAGGGCCCGCGAGGCCCTCTCCGTCGTCCTCCGAGTTATTGCGCTCGCCGTGGCGCCGAGCATTGTCAACATGGTCAACGAACATGAGGAATCAGGAGATGACTTTATTTGGAGAGGATGACAGTAGGGACCCACTAGGGCCATAGCCCTACGTATGCAAGTTCCTCCTTATTATATACAACTATAATTTTTTTTGCTTCCTCCTGGTTTCCTGACATCACGGTGCCACACCATCGTCAACCTATATAGTCAATAAACGAGAGAATTGCACAAGGAGCAGCCGACAGTTGGGACCCAGCAGCTCGAGCAGTATTTGTTTTCTAGGTGTAAGCAGAGTTTTTCTTGAGCGATGTTTTTGTTGTTGTTCCGAGGAGCAGGGAATCAACTGGGCGGGCTGTGGCCCGTCTAGCCCAGGCTATTATTTTATGTCGACCAAATATCCAGCCTAGATATTATTTTTTCATGGTGAAAATGGCTAGCCTAGCTATACTTTTTTTCCGGAATACCCAACCCAGGTCAACTTGTTATTCTTCGCCCCGCTAGGCTGTAAATCATTCCTATGAGGGATGCATTAGGCCTAACAAGAAAATGGGCTTTAAGAAATAATAAATGGGATGTAATTATAAAAACTAGGCTGGAAATATACAAAAACGCACCAAACAGGTAATTAGTTTCAAAATTATTATTGTTTGAATTTGGAAATTTTAATTTCATTACTTATTGTGTGCGCAATATTTCTTTAGATTTTTACCTAATACAAATTCATTTTGAAATTATATTTAATCTGACTCGAAATTTCGGGATAAAAATATTTCGGATCCCATCAAAATGTGGGATTTTTGGTTGAATTCTGTTTTGAGAGGTTGGTTGAAATTATTAATCGTTGTCCTGGCTAGAAAATGGGTTGTAATTTTAACAGAGTGTAAATGGGTTGTAGTAAATTCCATTAGAATTCAAAAATGGGATGTACATTATTACAAATCGCAAATGGGCTATATGTTCTCTGCCACAGATGTGATGCTCACTTGTGGGCCTACTTTTTTTGAGAATTATAGTCAGTGACGTGTACAGAAGGCTTGTGGGCCTGCTAAGGCGTACGGAAGGCTTTGTAAACTTATAGTCAAGACACTCCCTCAAAAAAAGACTTATAGTCAAGACACGATTCTAGCAGCAGTGGTCGTTGGATGTCCATCCAACGGCTGTAGTACTTCTTCAATCTCGGATATTCTTGCTTCAGCCGCCCAAACCACCGCCGGTGGTATCGCCTACTACCGCCTCCCATGGCCGGCTGTGCTGCCGCGCAGGCTTCACCAGCCCACTCTAATCCCAAATGCTGTCCAGGCCATTCCTCTACTCACCAACACATCATGTTCTTTTCCGGCGATGGCAGCCTCACACCGCAGCCGAACCAGTGAACCCTCGTACTCCCCTCTGCGTGGGCATCCACTATTGTGTCTTCACCGGCTCTGGGTCGTTCCCTTCATAATACTCGCCATCGTTCACTGCGTTGGTTCTCTCGGCGCGGCGTGGTCAACTTTTTCAACAAACGACAGCCATCGGATGAGGCATGTACGTGAATTGGCTGACAGTAGGGACCCACATGGCCCATGGCCGCACGCATCAAGTGCACCCGTATTATGCGAAAACAAATAATTTCTCCCCCTGACAGGTTTGACCCACCAGCTACATCTTCGCACGCCAGGAAGTGCTTCCTTTATTAGGCGGAAATAAAAAGTTTCCTCTCCCTAACAACTGGGACCCACCAGCTTTATTATGATCCTTTTCGTGAAAATATAGATTGTACCGAAGATTTTAAATTGTTTTCTTTTTATTCTAACTCGAAAAAGAAGAAATAAAAACTCCAGAAAACATCTTCGCACGCAAGGAAGTGCCACCTTATTACGTGAAAAAAATTTGATTCCCCTTGCTAGCTGGGACCCACCAGATTTTGAGGCTAACCTGTGGGCCTACTAAGTTAACACGTATGTAGGGCTTTGTCAACTTAGTCAATAAACGATCTAGCTGCACTGACCGTTGGATGTTAATCCAACGGCCAAGCTGCGTCTTCAACCTCTGGTCTTGTTGCTCCAGCCGCCCAAACCTGCGCCCACCGTACCGCCTGCTCCAGCCTCCCGTGGTCGGCTGTGCTGCCGCTCAGGCCTCACCGCCCGACCATATTACTACTGGACAGACCTTCCCTCTACTCACCCACACCCTCTTTTATTCTCCGGAGACGGCAGCCTCAAACCACAACCGAAGCAGTCAACCATCATACTCCCCTCCGCGTGGGCATCCACTATTGCGTATTCCCCGGCTCCGGGTCGTTCCCTTCCTAGGTCGCGCCGTCTTCCA
The DNA here is from genome assembly GCF_018294505.1 of Triticum aestivum. NCBI lineage: Eukaryota > Viridiplantae > Streptophyta > Magnoliopsida > Poales > Poaceae > Triticum > Triticum aestivum. The sequence continues at coordinate 177,750,962 of NC_057814.1, forward strand.
CCACCTTGGTGCTCTCGAGCGGTACGACAACGACAGCCATCAGAAGAGGACTGTAAGTGGAGAGGCTGACAGCTGGGTCCATGGCCGCACGCAAGGAAGTGCCTCCTTCTTACGCGCAAAATAATGATTCCTCCACGTGACACCTCAGACCTACGGAAGGGCCTCTGTATTTCATGAAAAAAAATATTCCCCCCTGACAGCTGGGACCCACCGGCTTTATTTTCACACGGAAGGAACTGCCTTCTTACCCCCTGACAGCTGGGACGCACCAGGTTGAAGCGAAGGTAGCATTATCTGTCCGGCCGTGAACATGTACGTACATAGCGGTCGATCGGTGTCTCTGCAGCGACGTATCGTGGTCGACTAAGGAGCAGCACGTGTTGAAGTAGAGGCGCCGACGTAGCATGTCACACAGTCCCTTCTATATCGTGTACACGTACGTACGACCACGCTGCAAGATAGTAAATACGGCTACTTAAGTACATAAGGGCGGGGTCTCTAACGCGTACAGCGACTAATCCTGTTCGTGGGAAGCCAACCGGCTGGGTCGGAACGGAGAAACTACATCGTCGTGTTCATGGGGAGGCAACGGAATGCGTCTTGTTCATCGGGAGGCAACGGAATACTCGTGTTCATTGGGAGCTAACCGGCTTGGACGGAATAGCCGAAACAAGGTCTGGCGTACCCCAGAACAGAGGAAACGGGCCTTCTGTTCAATCATGTATGTTCGAAACGGGGTTCTCTTCATCGGGAAAGGTCTGGCGTACCGCAAAACGGAGGAAACGGACTTGTGTTCGACCGCGTACGGTCGAAACGGGGTCCTGTTGATCGGGAGGGGTTTGGCGTACCGCAAAACGGAGGAAACGGACTTCTCTTCGACCCCCGATGGTCGAAACGGGTCCTGTTGATCGGGAGGGGTGTGGCATACAGCAAAACGGGACTCCACGGGCTACTGTTCATCCACCGTCGACTTCCTCCAGCCTCCACCTACTACTGTTCATCCACCGTCGACTTCCTCCAGCCTCCACCAGCTACTGTTCATCCAGCCTCCACCGTCCACTGTTCATCCAGCCCTCCACGGGTTCCTGTTCATCCAGCCTCCACCGACTACTGTTCAATGCTACCGCTTGAGCACTATGTTGGTTTTCCCTTGAAGAGGAAAGGGTGATGCAGTAAAGTAGCGTAAGTATTTCCCTCAGTTTTTGAGAACCAAGGTATCAATCCAGTAGGACACCACGCTCAAGTCCCTCGTACCTACAGAAGCAAATAAGAACCTTGCAACCAACGCGATAAAGGGGTTGTCAATCCCTTCACGGCCACATGCAAAAGTGAGATCTGATAGAGATGATAAGATAAATTTTTTGGTATTTTTATGATAAAGACTAAAAGTAAAGAAAACAAAATAAACGGTAATAGAAATAACGGTAGATTAACATGATAGAGAATAGACCCGGAGGCCATAGGTTTCACTAGTGGCTTCTCTCAAGCTAGCACAAGTATTACGGTGGGTGAACAAATTACCGTCGAGCAATTGATAGAATTGAGCATAGTTATGAGAATATCTAGGTATGATCATGTATATAGGGATCACGTCCGTGACAAGTAGACCGACTCCTGCCTGCATCTACTACTATTACTCCACACATCGACCGCTATCCAGCATGCATCTAGAGTATTAAGTTCATAAGAACGGAGTAACTCTTTCAGCAAGATGACATGATGTAGTGGGATAAACTCATGCAATACGATATAAACCCCATCTTTTTATCCTCGATGGCAACAATACAATACGTGTCGTTTCCCCTACTATCACTGGGATCGAGCACCGAAGGATTGAACCCAAAGCTAAGCACTTCTCCCATTGCAAGAAAGATCAATCTAGTAGGCCAAACCAAACTGATAATTCGAAGAGACTTACAAAGATAACCAATCATACATAAAAGAATTCAGAGGAGATTCAAATATTGTTCATAGATAATCTTGATCATAAACCCACAATTCATCGGATCTCGACAAACACACCGCAAAATAAGATTACATCGAATAGATCTCCAAGAGAATCGAGGAGAACTTTGTATTGAGATCCAAAAAGAGAGAAGAAGCCATCTAGCTAATAACTATGGACCCGAAGGCCTGAGGTAAAAAAATCACACATCATCGGAGAGGCTATGGTGTTGATGTAGAAGCTCTCCGTGATCGATGCCCCCTCCGGCGGAGCGCCGGAAAAGGCCCCAAGATGGGATCTCACGGGTACAGAAGGTTGCGGCGGTGGAAATAGGGTTTCGGCTCCTCCCCTGATGTTTTCGGGGTACGTAGGTATATTTATGAGGAAGAAGTAGGTCGGTGGAGCTACGAGGGGCCCACGAGGGTGGAGGGCGCGCCCCCTGCCTCGTGGCCTCCTTGTTGATTGCTTGACGTCCACTCCAAGTCCTCTGGATCACGTTTGTTCAGAAAATCACGTTCCCAAAGGTTTCATTCCGTTTCGACTTCGTTTGATATTCCTTTCCTTCGAAACACTGAAATAGGCAAAAAAAACAGCAATTTGGGCAGGGCCTCCGGTTAATAGGTTAGTCCCAAAAATAATATAAAAGTGTATAATAAAGCCCATTGAACATCCAAAACAGATAATATAATAGCATGGAACAATCAAAAATTATAGATACGTTGGAGACGTATCAAGCATCCCCAAGCTTAATTCCTGCTCGTCCTCGAGTAGGTAAATGATAAAAACAGAAATTTTGATGTGTAATGCTTCTTGGCATAATTTTCAATGTAATTCTTTTTATTGTGGCATGACTATTTAGATCCAAAAGATTCAAGATAAAATTTTAATGTTGACATAAAAACAATAATACTTCAAACATGCTAACCAAGCAATTATGTCTTATCAAAAATAACATAGCCAAAGAAAGTTCATCCCTACAAAATCGTATAGTTAGGACATGCTTCAATTTCGTCACACAAAACGTTCTCATCATGCATAACCCCGATGGCAAGCCGAGCAATTGGTTCATACTTTTTAACGCGCTTTAGCCTGTTCAACCCTTACGCAATACATGAGCGCAAGCCATGGATATAGCACTATGGGTGGAATAAAGTATAATGATGGGGATTATGTGAGAAGACAAAAAAGGTAGAAAGTCTCACACTGACGCGGCTAATCAATAGGCTATGGAGATGCCCATCAATTGATGTCAATGAGAGGAGTAGGGATTGCCATGCAACGGATGCACTAGAGCTATAAATATATGAAAGCTGAACAAAAGAAACTAAGTGGGTGTGCAACCAACTTGCTTGCTCACGAAGACCTAGGGCATTTTGAGGAAGCCCGTCATTGGAATATACAAGCCAAGTTCTATAATGAAAAATTCCCACTAGTATATGAAAGTGACAACATAGGAGACTCTCTATCATGAAGATCACGGTGCTACTTTCAAGCACAAGTGTGGAAAAAGGATAGTAACATTGTCCCTTCTCTCTTTTTCTCTCATCTTCATTTTTTTCTCTCTCTTTTTTGTTGGGCCTTCTCTTTTTTTTCTTTGGCCACTTTTTCTTAGTACGGAATCTCTTCCCAACTTGTGGGGGGATCATAGTCTCCATCATCCTTTCCTCACATGGGACAATGCTCTAATAATTATGATCATCACACTTTTATTACTTACAACTCAAGAATTACAACTCAATACTTAGAGCAAAATATGACTCTATGTGAATGCCTCCGGCGGTGTACCGGGGTATGCAATGAATCAAGAGTGACATGTATGAAAAATTATGAAAGGTAGCTTTGCCACAAATACGATGTCAACTACATGATCATGCAAAGCAATATGATAATGATGGAGCGTGTCATAATAAACGGAACGGTGGTAAGTTGCACGGCAATATATCTCGGAATGGCTATGGAAATGCCATGATAGGTAGGTATGGAGGTTGTTTTGAGGAAGATATAAGGAGGTTTATTTGTGATAGAGCGTATCATATCACGGGGTTTGGATGCACCGGCGAAGTTTGCACCAACTCTCAAGGCGAGAAAGGGCAATGCACGGTACCGTAGAGGCTAGAAAATTGTGTAAGGTTGAGAGTGCGTATAATCCATGGACTCACATTAGTCATAAAGAACTCATATACTTATTGCAAAAGTTTATTAGCCCTCGAAGCAAAGTACTACTACGCATTCCCCTAGAGGGATAGATTGGTAGGAAAAGACCATCGCTCGTCCCCGACCGCCACTCAGAAGGAAAGCAATAAAAGAACACCTTATGTGTCAAAATTGTCACACAACTTTTACCATACGTGCATGCTACGGGACTTGCCAACCTTAACACAAGTATTTCTCAGTTTCACAATTACTCAACTAGCACATCCTAATATTACCACCTTTGTATCTCAAAACACTTATCACGTATCAAACTTCTCATGATATTCAATGAACTCAATATGTAAGTTTTTATTATGCTCATCTTGGATGCCTATCACGTTCGGATTAATTTCACAATTAAAGCAAATTACCATGCTGTCTAAGACTCTCAAAATAATATAAGTGAAGCATGAGAGATCAATAATTTCTATAAAATAAAACCGCCACCGTGCTCTAAAAAATATAAGTGAAGCACTAGAGCAAAAACTATATAGCTCAAAAGATATAAGTGAAGCACATAGAGTATTCTAACAAATTCTGAATCATGTGTGTCTCTCTCAAAAGGTGTGTACAGCAAGGATGATTGTGGTAAACTAAAAAGCAAAGACTCGAATCATACAAGATGCTCCAAGCAAAACACATATCATGTGGTGAATAAAAATATAGCCCCAAGTAAAGTTACTGATAGACGAAGACGAAAGAGGGGATTCCTTCCGGGGCATCCCCAAGATTAGGCTTTTGGTTGTCCCTGAATTTTACCTTGGGGTGCCTTGGGCATCCCCAAGCTTAGGCTCCTACCAATCCTTGTTCCGTAGTCCATCAAATCTTTACCCAAAACTCGAAAACTTCACAACACAAAACTTAACAGAAAATCTCGTGAGCTCCGTTAGCGAAAGAAAACAAAACACCACTTCAAGGTACTGTAATGAACTCATTATTTATTTATATTGGTGTTAAACCTACTGTATTCCAACTTCTCTATGGTTTATAATCTCTTTTACTAGCCATAGATTCATCAAAATAAGCAAACAACACACGAAAAACAGAATCTGTCAAAAACAGAACAGTCTGTAGTAATCTGTATCAAACGCAAACTTCTGGAACTCAGAAAAATCTACCAAAATAGGACTACCTAGATATTTTTTTTTATTGATCTACTTCAATTGGAATCAGTATTTTATCACGTTCTAGTGATGTTAAACAATTGTTTTCGTGAACAGAAAGTTTCTGGAATTTTCAGCAAGATCAAATAACTATCATCCAATAAGATCCTATAGGTTTCACTTGGCACAAACACTAATTAAAACATAAAAACACATCTAACCAGAGGCTAGATCAAAGATTTATTACTAAACAGAAATAAAGAGCAAGAAAATTAAAATAAAATTGGGTTGCCTCCCAACAAGCGCTATCATTTAACGCCCCTAGCTAGGCATAAAAGCGCGGATAGATCTAGGTATTGGCATCTTTGGTAGGCAGTTCTTCAATAAGACACCTATAACCCCTAGGAGTTTGTTTCTTCTTATTAATTATCAAACTCCTAGGCTCAAAATCGAGAAAATCATTTGTAGCAAAAGGTTCCTTAAGGATAGCGAGAAAGTTGGGGTGAACACTTATGGATTTGAGGTCCGCATTTCCCTTACTAGAAGTTTCACCCTTATTTTTGGGAACATACATCAATTTGGCAATCTTAGCATTAGAAGGAGTGTTTTTCACGGAAGAAAGGGCAGACCCTAGGTTGGTAATAATATCCTCAATTTTATCAATTCTAGTGGAATCTTGATCTATCTTTTCATCAACCATAGGTTCCTTTTCTTTAAAAAAATTAAGAGCAACTCCTACCTTAGATCCGTATTGGGTAACTTGGTTGTGGATCTTTCTATCCAAATTTTCAATCAACTCTACGGTGGCAACTTTATTTTCAATAATTTCAAGCCGTTGCATCACATGTTCCAAAGTTAAAATAGTTCCATTAACCAAAAGAGGTGGTGGGCCAAACAAATCTATCATAGCATTATAAGAATCAAAAGTATGGCTACCAAGAAATTTCCTCCGGTAATGGTATCAAGAATATATCTATTCCAAGGAGTGATGCCTACATAAAAATTGCGAAGAAGAACGGAAGTAGATTGCTTCCTAGTACATCTATTTTGCGCATTGCAAATTTTGTAACAAGCATCTTTTAGATTTTCTCCCTCCCTTTGTTTAAAATTAAGAACTTCATTCTCGGGAGACAAAGGAGTAGATAAAGGACTAGCCATGATGGCACACAGGACACAAGAGGAAAGCGAAAAAGAAGCGGACGGAAAGAGAGGGCGAATAAAACGGCAAGGGTGAAGTGGGGGAGAGGAAAACGAGAGGCAAATGGCAAATAATGTAATGCGAGGGATAAGGGTTTGTGATGGGTACTTGGTATGTCTTGACTTGTGCGTAGACTCCCCGGCAACGGCGCCGGAAATGGCTAGTTGCTGGAAGATCAAATCTTGACTTGACTTGGCGCAAGCCTCCCCGGCAACGGCGCTAGAAATCCTTCTTGCTACCTCTTGAGCACTGTGTTGGTTTTCCCTTGAAGAGGAAAGGGTGATGCAGTAAAGTAGCGTAAGTATTTCCCTTAGTTTTTGAGAGCCAAGGTATCAATCCAGTAGGAGACCACGCTCAAGTCCCTCGTACCTACACAAACAAATAAGAACCTTGCAACCAACGCGACAAAGGGGTTGTCAATCCCTTCACGGCCACTTGCAAAGGTGAGATCTGATAGAGATGATAAGATAATATTTTTGGTATTTTTATGATAAAGACTAAAAGTAAAGAAAACAAAATAAACGGTAATAGAAATAACGGTAGATTAATATGATAGAGAATAGACCTGGGGGCCATAGGTTTCACTAGTGGCTTCTCTCAAGATAGAATAAGTATTACGATGGGTGAACAAATTACTGTCGAGCAATTGATAGAATTGAGCATAGTTATGAGAATATCTAGGTGATCATGTACATAGGCATCACGTCCGTGACAAGTAGACCGACTCCTGCCTGCATCTACTACTATTACTCCACACATTGACCGCTATCCAGCATGCATCTAGAGTATTAAGTTCATAAGAACGGAGTAACGCTTTAAGCAAGATGACATGATGTAGAGGGATAAACTCATGCAATATGATATAAACCCCATCTTTTTATCCTCGATGGCAACAATACAATACAATATGTGTCGTTTCCCCTACTGTCATTGGGATCGAGCAGCGCAAGATTGAACTCAAAGCTAAGCACTTCTCCCATTGCAAGAAAGATCAATCTAGTAGGCCAAACCAAACTGATAATTTGAAGAGACTTTGCAAAGATAACCAATCATACATAAAAGAATTCAGAGGATATTCAAATATTGTTCATAGATAATCTTGATCATAAACCCACAATTCATCGGATCTCGACAAACACACCGCAAAAGAAGATTACATCGAATAGATCTCCAAGAGAATCAAGGAGAACTTTGTATTGAGATCCAAAAAGAGAGAAGAAGCCATCTAGCTAATAACTATGGACCTGAAGGTCTGAGGTAAACTACTCACACATCATCGGAGAGGCTATGATGTTGATGTAGAAGCCCTCCGTGATCGATGCCCCCTCCGGCGGAGCGCCGGAAAAGGCCCCAAGATGGGATCTCACGGGTACAGAAGGTTGCGGCGGTGGAAATAGGGTTTCGGCTCCTCCCCTGATGTTTTCGGGGTACGTAGGTATATATAGGACGAAGAAGTAGGTCGGTGGAGCTATGAGGGGCCCACGAGGGTGGAGGGCACGCCCCCCTGCCTCGTGGTCTCCTCGTTGATTTCTTGACGTCCACTCCAAGTCCTCTGGATCACGTTTGTTCAGAAAATCACGTTCCCGAAGGTTTCATTCCGTTTGGACTTCGTTTGATATTCCTTTCCTTTGAAACACTGAAATAGGCAAAAAAACATCAATTTGGGCTGGGCCTCTGGTTAATAGGTTAGTCCCAAAAATAATATAAAAGTGTATAATAAAGCCCATTGAACATCCAAAACAGATAAAATAATAGCATGGAACAATCAAAAATTATAGATACGTTGGAGACGTATCATTCAACCAGCCCTCCACGGGGTCCTGTTCAACCAGCCCCTCCACGGGGTCCTGTGCAACCAGCCCTCCACGTACGGGTCCCTCCATCGGTTATCATTCACCCACCCCCACGCCTCCTCGATCGGGGTCCTGTTCATCCAGCAGCAACGGTCTCTACTACCACGGGATCCTGTTCATCCAACCCCCACCAGGAACTGTTCATCAAGAGGCAGCTTCGATCGACTTCAGTTAGCAACAGTAGTGAAGGAATCACTCGGGTTCAGTTAATAGCAAGGGATCGATCGGGGTTCATTAACGTAGTTAGTGCAATCGCTCGGGTTCAGTTAGAGCGCAATGCCTCAGACACACGCGCGTACATGTACGAGAGAAACGTGCAAACCTCTATGCATTGCTCAACCCTGACCACCCATCGTAACTGGGAACTCCCCGATATTTTCCTCGCCTTCGCTTCTACCATGATTTTTTCCATCATGGACAGCCCAAAGAATGTCATGCAGCTGCGTCTCCGGCCCGCCCAGGATGAAAAGCCCATTTTCTGTCATGATTTTTTGTCATAGAAGTAGGAGCCCACCACACCTATGATGATACCGGGTTTTGTCACAATTATCGTCATAGAAGTGTCATAGGCATGATAGAAAAAAATTCGTTCGGCCCAAAATGTCACGGATGTGTCTTTTTACGTAGTGATTGAAGATCAAAAAGAGAGAAGTCTTCTAGCTACTAGCTACGGACCCATAGGTCTGTGGTAAACTACTCATGCATCATCGGAGGGGTAACAAGGATGATGAAGAACCCCTCCATGATCGTTACCCCCTCCAGCAGTGTGCCGAAAAAGGCCTCTAGATTGGTCTCGTGGTTCTGGAACTTGCGGCGGCGGAAACTGTATTTCCTCGACTCCCCTAGGGTTTTGGGATATTAGAGTATTTATAGAGGTCGATGTCGGTGGAGAAGCTTCCTGTGGGCTCCACTACCCACCAGGGCGCGCCAAGGGCCTCTGGCGCACCCTGGTGCCTAGTGGGACCCACGGGCCACCTCCCATGTGCTCCTTTGGCTCCCTGGGTGTCTTCTGGGCAGAAAAAATCTCCAAAACGTTTCATGGCATTTGGACTTCGTTTGGTATTGATATTCTGCAAAGTAAAAAAACAAGCAAAACAGCAACTGGCAGTGCATTTAATGCACTTTGTCCTAACTGCCAGAGAGGTATGATGACACTGTTAGCTTCTAATCACTAGATAAAGACGGTTTTTGCCACTGTGGTCATCCCTTAAGCTATAAAAGGAGGTCCAAGTCAACAGGGCAGAGGATTTGGACCCTAGCATACTTGTACGCACGTAGTTGCTCTCCCCGTTGCACCTTGCCAGGCTCGAGCGCTGCACGTTCTTTGGGTTCTCCCATCAAATCTACCAAAGCAGGAGTAGGGTTTTACGCCTCACGGCGGCCTGAACCTAGGTAAAAACCACCAGCGTCACCATCGTCGTGTTGTTCCATGGCCTCCGCTCTATATGGAATGTGATCTTCCCCCTTGATGAACCACAAAGGGACCCGATGGCCCCATAGGTGACCGTGTCCACCCACGACATCTTTGGCGCGCAAGGTAGGGGGAAAGCGCTTGCGCAAATCTGAGGTTATGAATCAAGCTGCATCATCATCTTTGTCAACACTCTCTTCGTCAAAGGCTTCGGAGAGGAAGGACAACGACGCTCCCCCGCCTTGTCCTACCAAGATTCCGCCGCTCGCCTCTACCGCAGCCGCGGTGACGATGGGGGTGGAAGGCGGTGGTGATGCGATGACCGTGGGCGGCATGGTTGGCATGGCCACCATGCTACCCGCATCCGGGAAAAGAAGCGAGGCGTGCGGCAACATCGTCCTCCTCGCGAGCTCCTGTTAAGCACATTCGATGCCAAAAATTGTCATTTGAACAAGCAGAAAGAATGGTGTGTGGTCGTCCCCCTCCTCCCTTCTCACTTGTCAATAATCGAGCCATGCAGTGGTAGCGTCATCAGCGTTGATGAGCCCGCGTGGAACTCGGTCCAGCATTTATCCTGCCAACGGTAAATCCTGAGTGGAGCGCTGGTGCGAATCCGTTGGTTGACGCCTCGGCAAGCATGCTCCGATAAGGCCCTTTGCGCCAGCATGACCTTCATGCCCGCCGCCGTGAGAGCATTGACAGTGCAAGGAAAGGAGGGAGGAGCCGACCCTTCCTTCTTTTCTACCATACATTATTAGTTGCAATCATCTTATTAGCTCCTCCAGCCCTTGCCGGGGCTGGACGCATGACTAATAAACTGCCGAGTCTTTCCCCGATGCGCCTTCTCGTTTGTTGTCTTCTCAGAACAAAGGTGGATACGCGAGCGCTATCTCCTTAAGGTGCACAAGCAGGAAGAACAATCACAAGTGGGGAAGGAGATGTTATATGTGATTAAATGCATGCTTGACAAGGGGGGAGCATAAAAGAAAGCTAAGTGAACATGTTCATTAGTTTTTCTTCAGAGCTTGCATTGTTTATCCCTCGGACAACAGGGATCTTCGTATGGCAAGCCTTTCATGTGATGGTACCTTACTGTATTTGTCTGCGCCCCCGCTTTGTTTCGAGCCTGCTCAACGAAGTGGGTGGCAGTGTCAAAGACCGTTAAGGAAAAACCTACCAGGGCATATCCTCGCCAGCTGAATGCTAAGGACCCATTCCTCACAGCAATCGCGACAGTGTGCTGCTGGTAGGCAACCAAAGTATGCAAAAGAAACCAACCATATGAATATCAATGGGTAAACATAAGAGGGATAGCATGTAGTAACATAATTATACATCAGTTCGACGAGCACCAAATCAGAAATAGTGCGAAGCCTAATCACAAGACACATATTATGTTTTGCTACAAGGCGCCACAGCAATAAAAATAGTTCAAGGCTAAGCTTGGCGGTCTCCGTGGACTCTTGGGACGGAGAGAACCTTGTCGGTGAAAGGACCAGCCTTCACCTCGGCAGCAGAGACATCGGAACCTGGGGGCAGCCTCTTGAAGCCATCGGCAAGATCGAGATCCGGAGACGGAAAGCGAGGTTGCTGAAGACCAGAAAGAGGGCGTCATGAGAAAGCTTCCGGGATTCATTTGCAAAACAAGCAGCTCTGTCGTGCTCATACGTCTTCAGCCCTTCGATCAAGCCTTCAAAGAAAAGAGTCAGGTTGATGCTTGGGACCTCATGCCTGGCAACGGAGCAGGCCTAGCTCTTCATGTCCATCGTTGCAATCTGGGCAGTGAGGCGCTCGGCGATATCAACCAGATTCTTGATCCAGAGGTCACGTTGCTGGATTTGGTTCTCCAGTTTGTCCTCCGCGTCCTTCCGGAGAGTTCTTTCATTTTCCAAGTCCTTCATCAGCAGTTTATCGCGAGCAGCGGCAGACTCAATCTCACTCTCCAAGGTGCCAATCCGCACCTTCATATCAGTGATGGTGCCGTTGGCAGTATCGAGATCCTGGCTCTTGGAGGAAAGTTGCGATTGCACCTCCTTCAGGAGGGTTTCTGCTTTCCATGCTTCCTCTTTGAGAGCCACGATTTCCTTGGTGCTCCCGGCAAGGTCCTCTGTCAGCTTGGCCACTTGTTGGTCAAGGTCAGTCTTGGCAGCGGATGCAGCGGGAAGCTTGTCAGCAACCTTCTTCAATCAAGCAGCAGAATCAAGGGAGAGCATGTCAAGAGCTGCTTTATGCTTGTCCTCCAGATCCTTGGTGTGCTGCAGGACAAGGGCCTCCAGTTCTTCATCTTTGCCGCGGAGGGTGGCTTCAAGATTTCCTTCCCATGTAGAGATGTCCTTCTCCTTGGCGTTCGGAATCGCTTCACGCTCCGCCAAACGGACCTTCGGGGTAGTGACATCCTCCTTGGCCATGGTTATCACTTCATGTTGCCGCTGAAGGGATTCGAATTGCTTGTTGTGCCACTCACACAACTCGTTGCCCTTGTCCCTCAACTTCTGATCCATGAGGCCAACAGTGTCACGCTACTCCTTGATCGTCTGCCGCTTCATGCTGTATCTGCTCTACATATCTTTGATGCCTATTGCCACAGACTCCAAGAAGGAAAAGTCCATGGCTACGTCAACAGAATTATCAGCCTCCTCGGCTCTTTGGGACAATGGTGCCGGGATGCGCTGGATCTCTTCATCAAAGTCTGCACCCACCACACCAGATGAGCTGGGGCCGCAAGCCCAGGTTGAGCAAGGACTAGCGCCAACTTGCTTGAAGGTGGTTATGGGGATACGGCTGGTGTGCCAAACAAGGGAAGAAGGCCCATAGTTTGGAGAGGAGCTTTCTCCTCAACTACTACCTCTGACCCTGACGCACTGCGAGAGGTTTTCTCTGCTTCCTTTGGGGCCTCTTGGATGTCCCCGACAGTGTGTTCTTGGCCTTCCGCGGCAGCAATCTGGGCGGCCTCTTCGGTAGCATCCTTGCCGATACTGGCCACTTCTTCCAACAGCTCAGGTTCCTTGACCAACGGAACTATAGACAAGATCAACAAGTAATGATAAAGAGAAACTACAAATCGCTGAGTCAGAGACCTAGAAGCAAATTAGTTCGAGTAAGAAGATACAAGGGCAAGAAGATTACCTGTTTGTGTTTGCTGTGGAAGGGCATCGGTCTCTTTGCTAAAGGCGTCATATGTCTTGAACCCATTATCCCAAGCTTCTTGCAATTCATCCTTAAGCGGTTGCATGTACACATTCATATTCTTCCCCGGATAGTTGGGCACTGGAATTATCAACGTCAGTAAAATGTTCTTTCTTTGCATAATCTGCACGGGGGGGGGAGATTGAGTGGAATGACAAACACGGGCCAACAACTGTATTGGGCTGCCGTCTGACCAAACACACTGAACCCATCCGTGCTGACGGCGACTCGAGGATGCCTTTCATATGCCGTTCTTTCCTTATGTAATGCATCGAAGCGTTTCCACGCTTCACCATCCGATGTGTGCACCATCATCACATTCCCATCTGCATCTAGTTCGGTTCTTTTGCCCATTTTGTGCCATGTCATCTGTCTGGCCGTCTCTTCGACCATGAAAAGACGTTGAAGTTTTGGTACGATTGGCATATACCGAAGAACATTAACGGGTATTTTGGTCTGTGTCTTCTCACCCATACCGTTGTCTACCACAACATACCTGGAAGACTTGCAAATGGGACAATAGTTCAAGTCATCATACTGAAGCCTAAATAAGACACATCCTTTCTCACAGGCATGTATCTTCTCATAGGGCATCTTAAGAGCACGGAGCATTTTGTCTGACTGGTACAGGTTTGGAGGTAGCACATGGCCTTTGGGTAGAAATCGTCTGAATACTGTCATCATCGCGTCGTAGCATTCTCTGCCCAAGTTGAATTTAGCCTTCAAAGCCATTATTTGTGAGATGGCATCCAGCTGACAAAGCTCAGTGTGCTCGTGGAGAGGACGTTTTGAGGACTCCAACATTTCAGTGAAGGCCTTTGCAGATTCCTCCATCTCCTCGTCTGAGTCCCGAGCATCGTCAAAGTCTTGCACCATGTCTGCGGTCCCGGTACCATGCTCGTCGGTGCGACGATGAACCACCTCGGCTCTGGCACGTTGGGCAGACTCACCATGTAATGTCCAGACCGTGTAACCAGGCGTAAAACCAAACTTCTGCAGGTCTTTACTCATTTCAAGCTCGTCCCTCATTTTATAGTTGTTGCACCAGGCACAGGGGCACCTGCTTAATTCCTGGCCATTTGCAAATGCGGCTCTAACAAACCCCTTGGTTTTTGTTAACCATTCCTCGGTCCAAACTTTCTGACCAGTGTAACCGGTGTACATCCACGCACGATCACTCATATTGAATTCCTACTGGACACACAAGAAATATATACATAATTAAGCAAACCATATCCATTAGTTAATCGAGTTTGTCAGTTTTATTACGTCCATGCAACCTACACGCTAATAGGTACAGATAGGTCCTAATCCGACCCGAGTATGTGTAGATTGGGTTCATATTCCCATGCTCTGCTCCAGATCCGACGCAAAATTTCGGCAGCACCTCCCCGCTGTTCTCCTGATACACGTCTCGGCAATAAGTAGAGAGGATGTGTACCCGGAGAACAACAGGGAGGCACTGACGAAATTCTGCATCGGATCCGGAGCAGAGCATATGGGAAAACGAACCCAATCTACACATACTCGGGCTGTCCATGGATAATGTTGGACAATTCGAAAGAATCACGATTATAAATATGCAAATGCATGCATATTTATAGATGTAACCCTTTCGAACGGGAGACGCATAGTGGTTACGCATACTGATGATTGACACCTATAGCTAGCAAGTTTCATCGGCACGAAGACCGGAACAGAGCAAATGAAGGGGGGAGGAGGAGATGCCATTTGTGCTCACCAACGAACGCAGGGGCGGAGCCCGTCGAACACTAGACCCTCGCAGCGATGAAATAACTGCACATTTAAATCGAAAGATAAGTAACATAGCAATTTTGTTTCTTCCATCGACCTAACTAAATATTTACAACAGGACGAGCGGGTTAGGGGGTCCTTGGCGTCGATGGAACCCTAAATAGCAAGTATCATCGGTGCGAGATACATGTGGTGCTCGGCGTTGAACACTAGATCCATATCCCACAAGTGAAGCCGGCGCCCGGCGTCCCGCAACAATAGTTCTGGTGGCCGATGACGGTCGAACACCATTGCGAATTTGTCTGGCAGCCTCTACGATGAGGATTAAAGCCAAGTTTTGAAATTTCAAACAACCAAACCGACTTGAGTCAGTTTGGGTGTTTCAAGTTTCAACACTTGCCTTTTAGTCGTCATCGCAGAGGCTGCCACGCAAATTCGCGATGATGTTCGACCGCCATCGACGCCGAGAACAGTTGCTTTGGGACGCCGGACGTTGGCGTCACTTTTGGGACGTGGATGTAGTATTCGACACCGACGGCCACATGTATCTCGCACCGACAATAATTGCTATTTAGGGTTCCATCGACACCGAGGAACCCCTAACCCGCTCGTCCCCGGGCGCCCTCAGGTATGGCGACGCACGGTCGATGGGTCAGCACTCGGACCGGGGGGTTCTCGGCATGGGCGTCGGGACCGGCGGGACCCACTGGCTCCACCATCTACCCCTCGGCAACCCTCTTCCTTTTTACCTTTTTCCTCTTCTTCTACTTATTCTTCCTTTTTCAATTTTTTGTCTTCTTATAATTATCTAAACCTAAATCTGGCAGTAACCTAATCCTACCACAATAACCTAAACCTAAACACAAAAAACAGTAGAAAAAACACCTTGGCTCCGGCGGTGGTGGAGGAGGCGGCGGCGCCGGGGCGGGGCGCCGCCGGGGCGGTAAGCCGGGGCGGCGGCGGCGGGGCTGGTGCGGCAAGCCGGGGCGGGGCAGTGAGGGTGGGGCGGCAAGCCGGGGCGGGGCGCCGGGCCGGGGCGGCGTGGCGGCGGGGCGGTGTGGTGATGGGGCGGCGGGGTGGTGGGGCGATGGGGCAGGGCGGCGTGGCGGCGGGGCGGTGGGGCGATGGGACGGGACGGCGAGGCGAGGTGGCGGGGCGGAGCGGCGGTCGAGGGCGGCGGCGCGGGTGGTGAAGGAGGAGATCGAGAGAGAGAGAGGGGTGGGGGCGCGAGCGCGGCCCCTTTTCTGCTAGTAGGGCACAGCTCTTTGTCGTCTGCTAGCAGACGGCAAAGAGCGTACCTAGTGGGGTAGGGTCGGGGGGAAACGGTTGTTAAAACGGCCAGTTTGTTTGTCGTCCGCTGGCCGACGGCAAAGAAGTTTTGCCATCCGCCAGCGGACGGCAAAGAAAATGGCCATTAGGTCATCCTCTGAAGCCCGCCATCCACCCTCTTTGCCGTCAGCTAGCAGACGGCAAAGCTTCTTTGCCGTCCGCTAGCGGATGGCAAAGCCTTTCTTTGTTGTCCGCTGCCCCTTTGCCGTCCGTTTCCTGGTGGCTGATGGCAAAGCCTTTCTTTGTCGTCCGCTAGCTGACGGCAAAGAGTCAGTAGACGACAAATCTCCTGATTCCACTAGTGCTTGCTGGGCTGCGTCCACAGCATGACACCTACCAGTACATTTAATACACTTTGTCCTAACTGTCAGAGTTAGGTATGATGACATTGTTAGCCATCTAATCACTAGATAAAATCTGTTTTGCCACTGTGGTCACCCCTTAAGCTATAAAAGGAGGTCCAAGGCAACAGAGTAGAGGATTCAGACCCTTGCATACTTGTACGCGTGTAGTTGCTCCCCACATTGCACCTTGTCGGGCTCGAGCGTTGCATGTTCTTTGGGTTCTCCCATCAAATCCACCAAAGCAGGAGTAGGGTTTTACGCCTCACGGCGGCCCGAACCTGGGTAACAACCACCAGCGTCACCGTCGTCGTGTTGTTCCATGGCCTCCACTCTTTGTGCAACGTGATCTTCCCCCTTGCCGAACCACAAAGGAGCCCGATGACCCCTTAGGTGATCGTGTCCATCCACGACACTAGGTCTTTGGAGCCATGAGTTTTCATGAATGCATGACCATGCCACTTGTTAAACAGTTAATTGTATTCAATAATCTAATGAAAAGATAGTCAGGCTGACCAAATTAACAAGTCATGTACTCGCATTATGTTTGTGTAGTATTGTGGAGAAATAACTTAAAGTTAAACTTCACCCGATATGATTTATATGCATATTTCAAAGTCGACGCATCTTGCCAGAGGTCGCTGCTAATTAGTTATCATGTATTTGTACTCAAACAATGTTTGAGTATGTGTGAACCTTTATAGGCACACTTTAAGAGGGTGGAACATAATTCTGATGGTGATCCGAGATTCTAGAGGTCTCTTTGAGTCCTAGTGGGTCACTTTGAGACATTCCGGGAGAAGCAACTAACTGATAACCCACAAGTGTAGGGGATCGTTTGTAGCCTTCTTCTATAAATAAGAGTGTCGAACCCAACGAGGAGCTAAATGTAGAACAAATATTCCCTCAAGTTCTATCGACCACCGATACAACTCTACGCACACTTTAATGTTTGATTTACCTAGAACAACTATGAAACTATTTTGCAAGAATAAAACTATGAGTACTTTGCGAGAATAAAACTACTAATAAATTGCAAGGTAATAAAAGTGGATAGCTTTTGTCAACTAGAAAGTCATTTGTCCCTAGGCAATCGATAACAAGTACCGGTAATCATTCTTGTAATTTTATATGAGGGAGAGGCATGAGCTAACATACTTTCTCTACTTGGATCATATGAACTTATGATTGGACCCCTAGCAAGCATCCGCAACTACTAAAGATCATTAAGGTCGTGAAACCCGACCATAGCATTAAGTATCAAGTCCTATTTACTCCCATACGTCATAACCCACTTATCCACGTTTAGGCTACTGTCACCCCCGCAACACCGACAATAAGCAAACCATGAACATATTACAACACCCTACAGCGGGGGCCCCTCCGTTTGCGCAACACGGAGGGCACCGTAGGACAGCACCATAAATAAAATATACAATCATACCAACCAAGATCACGATTAACCCACAGGACAAAACGGATCTACTCAAACATCATAGGATAACCATAGATCATTGGGAAATAATATATGGAGTTGAGCACCATGTTTAAGTAGAGATTACAGCAGGGAGAAGGGGTGTTACACCGCTGCATAGAGGGGGAGAAACTTGGTGTTGATGGTAGCAAGGTTGTTGATGTAGATCGTCGTCACGATCCTTGCCCCGGCGACACTCCGGCGCCACCGGGAGAGAGGGGGAGAGAGCCCCCCTCGTTCTTATTTCTTGGCTTCCCCCCTAGATGGGAGGAGAGTTCCCCCTCTGGTCCATGGCCTCCATGGAGGTGGAGGGGCAGGAGCCCCTCCGAGATTGGATCTATCCCCCTGTTCTCTTCTGTTTCGCGTTTCTCAGATCTGGCCCTTCACCGTTTCTTAAATTTCCGGAGATCCGTAACTCCGATTGTGCTGAAGTTTTTACACGATTTTTTACACAAATTATCTTTCTTGCGCCAGAAGGAGGGCTCCAACCTCCTTACAGGGAGGGAACAAGACACATGGGCGCGCCGGGGGTGCCCGGCGCACCCTGGTGGGTTGTGGAGGCCATGGGCCTCCGTTAGCATTGATTCCACCTCCCAAAAATCACATAAATTCCAAAATAATTCTCCATAAATTTTTATCGCGTTTGGACTTATTTCATATGGATTTTCTGCGGAAAAAAACATGCAACAAACAGAAACTGGCACTGGGCACTGGATCAATAGGTTAGTCCAATAAATCATATAAAAAGTTACCAAAAATATGTGAAAGTTGTATAATATTGGCATGAAACAATAAAAAAAAATTAGATACGACGGAGACGTATCACTAACCAACCTTCTTGAGTTCAAAACCCAAATCACCGCCTCTACCTCACACACTCACACTTTCTTACACTAATACTCGCCACTTGGGTGGACGGTGTTCCTGCACTATACGTGGATACCTTGGAGTTTGATGCAATGCTAGGACTAGGGATGTAAATGGGTAACCTTTAGGGTGCATTCCAACCCTCTTTTGTTCAACAAAATGAACTAAATTTGCAAAATTATATCAATTTCGAAAGAAAGAAACTTTAGTGTACTAAAGTGTGTTGAAGGGTAGCCCAATGCTTAGCAATTTGCACCCCTAGCTAGGAGGGTCCGTGGTACTTCTTGGGTTGACCAGAAAGAGATACTACGAGTCTGCGATCAAGACTTAATTGACGTGGTGCATCAACTATGTTCTTATTGTGTGGGCACTGGGCATTCACTCAGTGCGATTGTATCAACTTGATATATCTATTGAATGAAAATGTCCCTTATAAAAAGCTAGTTGTAGTAGTGTGACTAAAACCGTATAGCATTTTTATGTATATTGACCCGTTCACCAACACGACTATCTCAATACTACATCTGAAGCAATGTTGTGAAAGAACCCTTGTAACAAACATGCACTTAGTGTTTGGAAAAAAAACAATAAAACCTTTGAAGAATGCAATGAATCTCTCCACCATGAATGAATCACCACCATGGTGGCAGAAACTAGATCTCGAGGAGAAGAAACAACCAACTTGTGAAGAACATGGCCTCCTCTGCTAGGAGATTGAGTTGGCTCAGTATCGATCTTCTCCATCTCAGGGGATTGGGGGCTGCCCCTTGCCTTGGTACGAAGAGCACCGATCTTTCAGGAGATGAAGACTCTCACCTGAGAGTCATGTTGGTATTACCGCTATAGCCACCAAGAAGACCATGCTTTGAGCACGACCACATAGTTGAGCCGAGCTCACCTTCAGAGAAGACTCGTTGTTGCCCACAAACATGAATCCATCAATAAAGAAAAGAAGCTTCCACTAGTACAAAAACAGGCTTTCGAGCCGGTTTTGGATTCCTCCTCTTAGCTATCATCACTAATACTCATAGTCGGAGGTGGTTCTATAACCTCCTCCAATGCTTCCCACCTCAGGCGATTCCAAAGGAAGAACCGCTTCTAATTAGATTCTGGCGCGGGGAGTGAGGTGGGGATCGTACACCAAACTAGTTGGAATACTTTGTTAGTCAAAGTAGTTTTAAGTTTGGAACCACGTACAATTCTTAATTGGAGCATGCATTTTTTCAGCCAATCCTGCAATTGAAAATACAAAAAGAACATTCTCACATACGCACATATATAGTCGCACACATTCTCATTCATCACATAAGTCCATTGCATCGCATAATACATTCTAAGCCAACATATACAACATAGTTCGCAAGCAACATGTATGAAACAAAGTGGTAAAATCTAAGGATCTGAATACCCCTCATTGTCTCGACTATTCTATCCATCTCTCCTCTTCATGTCGCCTATTCGCCTCGAGTACTCTATCAATCTCTCCTCTTCATGTTCCATATTCATTTTGAGTAGTATACTAATCTCGCCTATCACCCTATCAAACCAATCACGGCTAGATATCTGCTTGACGTGTATTATAGTCTCTTCATGAGCATGTGTACTTACATTGTATAAAGCTAGTTTGAATTTAAACCTATAAGGTGGCTGGGCAACTCGGCCTCCCAGAGCGCCCCCGATCGCGTTGCTCGTTGGTCGTTCCATGCTGGCCAACTGAGTCTTCAGCGTGCTACCTCCCGTTCGATCCTTGCAGGCTATGTCGCGGCTGGTTTTAACCAGGTGGTGAAAAGGCAGAGGCGAATGACCTGTGGGCTCATGGCGAATGCCGACAGGCTGGGTCAAACGCTTCTGGGTGTTCGCGCGCTCTCCAGACGCGCCGCGTGCGTCGCGGGCAAAAAACACATATTTGACCTGTGGACAAAACCAATTCAAGATTTGAACTGCTTTAGAAAAAAATTCATGCTGCTGACCCTTTCGTGTGACACCCGACAGCAAGGCGCCGCACACTATCCTTCAGCACCTTTTCCTTAGGCGTTGCACCCCCGGCCAGCGTGGCAGCCCGGGGCCAGGCGCGGCCCCACAGCCAGTGGTGTAGCGCCAAACCACTGGGCGCCACATACTGTAATGTGCAGCGCCTATCGCTTGGGCGCCACACTTGTAATGTGCAGCGCCCTGTCCTTAGGCGCTGCACTGTTTGTTTGTCACTTAGGCTGGCCCCACCCCCACACCCACCCACCCCACCCCACCCACAACCTGAAGCTAAGCGCCCCCCTCTCTCCCCCTCTCCCTGCCTCTTAAATCCTTCTCAAATCTTGCAAATCGGGAGTATTTGTCTGTGGATTTCGAAGGCAAACCCTCCCTTAAGGTAATCTCCTCCGATCCCCTCTTTTCATCCATAGGAATTGGAACATTTGCTCAAATCTTGCTAGTTTGGGGAAACCCTAGTTTTGGCTTGGATTTGGAAATTTGTGTTGAAACTTGTTAGGTTTCTTTGCTAATTTGGTAGGGTTAGGCTTCATACTATGCTAGGGTTAGGGTTATGTGTGTTTTAATGTTGGGGTTGGGGTTAGGGTTATGCTATTGTTAGGGTTGTGGTTATTGTTAATTGGGGGTTAGGGTTATTGTTTCATATCTATGTTAGGGCTTATGTATTTTGTGCAAATATTTGGTTAAGTACTTACTTGATATATGTATGTTTTTATTATTGTAGGGATGGGAAGAACATGTGTTTATGTTCATCATGTGGATAAAGAGGCCTTTTTGAAAGGCAATGTTGAGCCGGACCCGGATGAGCTTGACATGGTGTTTGAGAGTAGTCCTAGCTATGCGGAGCTCTTGGAACAAGTGAGGAAGGATTTGAATTGGATGGACCCAAGTGACGTTGTTGAGTTCAAGGGAAGGTATAATGTTGGTTTTGGAATGCACCATCAGTTGGAAGACAATGCGTGTGAACTCTTTGCAACATTGGGTTGCATACAAGGAGACGGTTTCCGAATCTCTAGGCAAGGCTCTTGAGTTATTTGCCTCCAAGAAGGTTGAGTCTACTTTGCATTTGGACTTGAACTGGAACCCCTCCCGTTGGTTGCTAGAACTCCCCCACCCATGAACCAAGATCAAATGAGTGAACCGCATTTCACGCAACAAGATTGGCCAACATTGAGCCCGATTCCAAACAACCAAAATGAAGCTTTTGAAGAGGAGAATGATGAGTACGAGGAGGATGACAACGAAGTTGATCTCCATGACAACAATGTGGGTGATCTCGACCAATATCATGTGCAAGAGACAATGGACTGTAACAGCCCCAAAATTGGGTTATCAATTTTTGTGCTGTTATTCCTTCCTGGCAATCATTTTCGAAATATTTCTCCTGAGTTTGCTGGATGACTCTGAGAATTCTTGCCATTTCCAACCTTTCAAAATCTTGCTCATGTCTTTGTCAGTGGGCAAGACCTCATTTGCATCATCACAAAACCTCTCAAACCCTAATTCCAAATTTTTGGAATTTGAATACGCCCTTTGTGAATGTTAATACAAACGAGTCATCATTTTCCTTCATCCTTTGATCATCCCAATTGTTCCTAGAGACCCTCCTACCTTTATAAATCTTGGATATGCTAAAATTGCTAAGACTTATGCAATATTTTCCATTTGTGATTTATCCTTTTTGTCGGATCACGGGTTCCGGCAAAACCCTCAAGGTTCGAACACTGGGGTGCGTGCAGAGATTTCCTCCCTACCGATCTACGCCCTAGCTTGCTAAGATCTCACGGACGAACTCGGCGAACTCACAACACAAAGACACAAGATTTATACTGGTTCGGGCCACCGTTGTGGTGTAATACCCTACTCCAGTGTGGTGGTGGTGGATTGCCTCTTGGGCTGATGATGAGCAGTACAAGGGGAAGAACAGCCTCCTGAGGTTGAGGTGTTCTTGTGCTCTACGAACTAGTGGGTGCAAGGATGGAGTGGATCCAGTCCAAGATGATCTCGGTGAGCTATCCCCCTTCCCTAATGTGGTGGCTAGTTCTACTTATATAGGCCCTGGTCCTCTTCCCAAATATTGAGCGGGAAGGGAGCCAACAACGGCCAATTAGAAAGGGGACAACTAGTACAGCTTATCCTGACAAATGCGGTCTTCGCCTGCAAAAGCTCTGGTGGTGACACCGTCTTGGGCTCCACGGTGACCTCCGTCCTGCTGTCCTGCTGGTCTTGGTCTCGTTGCACTGATAGGGAAACCTTTGCCTGATGCCTCGGTACTCCGCGCCTGCGCTTGCCTCCTTAGCACCAAAGAGGAAACAAGGACGCCGTGCGCGCTGGTGCCTGCCTGGCGCCCGCCTGATCTTGATTGTCACGGCTCACTTCACGAGAGCCTCGCGAGGTTTGCCCTGCCTTGATATCTCCGCTCCTCGTGAGGCCGCCTGGTGAGGCCGCTCCTGAGGAGGTCTTGCGTCGTCCGCCTCGCGAGGCTTGGCCCCTCGCGAGGGTCTTGACTGTCTCGCTGATGAAGATGGGCCGTACAGGCCTGCCAGCAAAGCCACGCCGTGGGATGCAGGCAGGCAAGTCTGGGGACCCCCGTTCCCAGAACGCCGACAGTAGCCCCCGGGCCCAAGGTGCGCTCGGGCTTGGCTTCAAGGCGAAGCCAAAGGTCAAGCGCGGAGCGCTGCGGGCCCCCAAAAGCCTGCGGCCTTGGTCGACGCGTGGCTGTTGATTGGACGTGGGTGTCTCCGCTTCCCCACGTCGCCTCGGCAACTGCTCGATTTGACAAGTCCCTTCAACATGCAAGGAAAATCATCATTACCTGTGATCGTGGGAGGCACCGGTTGGTCTTCTTCCGCTATAAATGGGGAGGGGGGCTGGGCCCCCATCGCCCATCTCTTCTCGGTTCACCCGCTTCTTCCTCCTTGCTCCACCACTAGCAGCAATGGCGCCGTCGAAGAGGTTCTCCGCCGCGGAGAAAGGCAAGGCCCCTCGGGAGGGACCCGGCTCCCCTGCACCCAAGTATGGACATGGCCGTCCCCGCAAGCATGCCGCGATCCACGCCGTGGCCCCGGCTCTCGGGGTGGCTCCGCAGTGCACAGCAGGAGTCGCTCTGGTCGCGGCAGCCCTGTCGATGAAAGGAGACGCGCTGTGGTTGCGCGGCCTCCCCGGCCGTGGTTCCATGCATCAGAGGTGCTGCCGGAGTTCGTTGTTTGGTCGGAGGATCCGGCCGGCAGCTGGCTCCAGCTCCCCCGCTTCTTTGTCGATTAGCTGTCGGCCTCCGACCCAGGCGGGCTCTGGCTGCAGGCAGACGGTTGCTGCAGCCGGGCTTCTTAGGTCGCGGTCGAGGTCTCCATCGCAGGCAACATAGCTCTGGCCCGCGGTTGGCAGACGTTCGCCCGCGCGCGCGGCCTGGACAGGCGGTGCACCCTCCACTTTAAGTTCGACGGCGACGCGACCCTCTACGTGAGGGTGTTCGGGGAAGACGGTCGCCACGCCGGATGCTGCCCCGAGGTGAACGACGGCGAGGAGGTGCTCGGCCTTGGCGATGGTCGGGACGAGGTTGAGGGC
Organism: Triticum aestivum; assembly: GCF_018294505.1. Lineage (NCBI taxonomy): Eukaryota > Viridiplantae > Streptophyta > Magnoliopsida > Poales > Poaceae > Triticum > Triticum aestivum. Next base: position 177,775,167 of record NC_057814.1, read on the forward strand.
GAGCCCGCCGGCCGCGCCTCGTCTGGCTACGGTGGCTCCTCCCTTGGCGACAATTCCAGCAGCGACGGCTTTGACCAGCCGCCGCGCTGCCGCGCCCGCTTCGAAGGTGGTAGCGGGTTGTCTCGTCGCCACGCATCGGTGAAGCGCGAGGAGGGGTCCGACTAGACCCAGGACGTCGCCGCGGCCCTGCCCCATCGGCTGCTGCAAGGGCGAGCGCCGCTTTTGTTATGTTCCCCTTTTTCTTCCTGCATCGAAATGAAACCAGCATGGGCCCGGAGGGGCGTGTATCGAACCATAACTTATTAACCATTATGCTACGCTTATTGTTTTAGCGCCGTGTTGCTATTTTGCGCAAAGATAACTTAGCCTGGTGCATTCGGGGCGCCCTCCTCCTCAGGAGGCGTTTGTTTCCCCGTGTCCATCTTGACCTAGTGGTCTGCGATTGCTCTTGAACTGCAAAAATTCGTTTGGAAGTTCACTACGAGATTTGTCATTCACCCAAGCCTTGACCCGGCGCTTTGTATCGCGGTACCCGAGGGGCACGGATTAGGAGAGATGTGCCAGCTTTCGGGCTCGAACGAGGGTGGCTCGCGAGAAGTCAGAGAGAAGAAAAACGCTCGCGAGGGCACCTGCCTAGCCCCCCTCGCGAGGTATGCAAGAGAGAGAACACGAGTGAACCAGAGCCGGAAAATGTGGTAAGAGGCGAGGGAATCGAATCAGCAAGGAACACCAGAAGCAAACTTCGATTAAGGAAAAGTGAGCAAACTACGGAAAGCAAATGAAAAGCCGCGTCCGACACCTAATCTAGTCTTCAGGTCTTCTCACCAGCGCGGAGCTAAGTGCTGCCACTAGGCGTGGGAGGGAGCCCCAGGGCCTGAGGCCGGTGCTCCTGAGACTCCGGGGTGTGTACAGCCCCACTCATTATTACGTGAGAGTGTCACGGGCGGCGATTCTTCACAGGCACCGGGCCTTCTTCACAGGCTCTGGGCCTTTCTTCACAGGCACTGGGCCTTGCTTCATGGGTAGAACTTCCGGAGGTGCTGGATGTTCCAGGCGTTCTAGATGGTATCCCGTCCTGTGTCTCCAAGCGTGCGGCGCCAGGCCTGGAGACATGGACGACCCTGAACGGGCCCTCCCACATGGGTGAAAGTTTGTGCAGCCCTTCCCTAGAGAGGAACCGCCTCAGGACGAGGTCACCCGCCTCGAGCGTCCTGGAGCGGATGTTGCAACAGTGGTATCGCCGTAGCGCCTGCTGGTACCTTGTCTCCCTCAGTGCAACTTCGCGACGATGTTCCTCCCCCAGCACGAGGTCCATCCCCCGCATGGCGCCCTGCTGCGTTTTATCAAATGCCAGGACCCGTGCGGAGCGATGCTTGACCTCGTGAGGAAGGACCGCTTTAGCTCCGTAGACAAGGAAGAACAGGGTCTCGCCCGTTGGCTTGGTGGCGGTGGTGCGAATGGACCATAGCACAGACTGGAGCTCATCGTGCCAGCCCCTGCCACGGGCCTCGAGCTTCTTCTTGAAGGTCCTGGTCTTGAGGCCCCTCAGGACCTCCGCGTTGGCGCGTTCGCCCTGAATATTGCTCCTAGGGTGCACCACCGAAGCGTAGCAAATCTGCGTTCCAAGGTTAGCACAGTAGGTTTTGAAGAGGTTACTAGTGAACTGCGAGCCATTATCTGTGATGATACGGTTGGGGACCCCGAAGCGGCTCACGAGGCCCTTGATGAACTTGACAGCAGAGCCAGCTGGGATGGTTCGGACGGCTTCCACTTCCGCCCACTTGGTGAACTTGTCGATGGTGACGTAGAGGTAGCGGTAGCCCCTAGGCGCTCGAGGGAACGGGCCCAAGATGTCCAGCCCCAGACCGCGAACGGCCACGTGAGCGGAATGGTCTGGAGGCCCTGAGCCGGCTGATGAATCTGCTTGGCGTGGAACTGGCAGGCTTCGCAGGACTTCACCAGCTCAACTGCGTCGTTGAGCGCAGTGGGCCAGTAGAACCCACTGCGGAATACCTTGCCGACGAGGGTCCATGATGACGAGTGGTGCCCGCAGTCCCCACCGTGTATGTCAGTTAGCAGCTCCTTCCCCTGGTCCCTGGAAATGCAGCGCAGAGAAACGTCGTTTAGCCGCTTCCTGTACAACTCACCGTCCTAGATGCAATACGCCGTGGCTTGCCAGACCACACGTTCTGCATCCTCCTCCTTCTCTGGCAGCGCCCCTTGCATCAGATATTCCTTGAATTCCTTGGTCCAGCATCCCTCCTGAGGCTCGAGCGCCAAGAGCAGGCGAGCCCCTGAGGTCGGGCCACAGGCCGGGGCTCCTATGGCAGGAGGCTGTGGGAGCTCCTCTCGAGGCTGAGTTGTGCTTGAAAGTGGTGGTGTCGCTGATGGCTTGAAGAGCCGTTCCTCAAAGACGCCGGGCTCTTGTGGCTGCCGCTTGGATGCCCTCTTGGCGATGTCGTCGGCTTCCTTGTTGGTGCCCCGGGGCACGTGCTGCAGCTCCAGGCCCAAGAACTGCTTCTACATCTTGCGCACCTCCGCGAGGTATGCCTCCATATGCTCGTCCTTCGGCTCGTATACCTTGTTGGAGAAGTTGACGAGGAGCTGCGAGTCACCCTTAATGGTAAGGCGCTTCACCCCCAGAGCTGCCGCGGCCTTTAGGCCAGCTATGAGGCCTTTGTATTCCGCGATGTTGTTGGAGACCATCTCGCCCTGCTGAAAGCAGAGCTGCATGGCGTAGTAGAGCTTATCCTGAGTGGGCGAGATGAGTATTGCTCCAGCCCCTACGCCCTGATGCGCGAAGGCGCCATCAAAGTACATGACCCAGCCGCTGGTGCCTCACTTCCTAGCGAGGTGGACCGGTCTTCGCCTACTTCAAGCGTCGGGACGTCCGTCCATTCCGCCACAAAATCAGCGAGCGCGGCTCCCTTGATGACCCTGGTAGTGCTAAACTCCAACTGGAATGCTTGCAGCTCGATGTTCCACTCAGCGAACCTTCCAGCAGAATTGGGGCTCCTGAGCACCCTCTCCAATGGGTAGGCTGAGACAACCTTGATGGGGTGCCCCTGGAAGTAGTGCCGCAGCTTGCGCGAGGCCACCAAGAGTGCGAGCAGGAGCTTCTAAGGCATGGGATATCGCGCCCTCGCATCTCGCAACACGGTGCTGACGAAATACACGGGTGTTCGACGACGGCTGGCGCGATGTCTGGGCTCGCATCTTGCGGAAGTTGGGACGTCTCCTGAGGTGACGGGACTCCTGACGCCTGATTGTTTGCGGGAATTTTGGCGGTATCGTTCTGCTGAGCTTGGTCTTCTGTCGGCGCTGCCACGGCTCTTGCGGCGCCTTCCTGATCTTGCAGTGCTTCAGCTGTAGCCCGGCGCAGTGCGCCCTTGGCTTGGTGCTCCTCCCGAACTGCCACCAGCGCTGCGCTGGCGGAGTACGGGGTAGCGGCGATGTAGAGTACTAGGGGCTCGAGGGGTCGTGGAGCCACCATCACCAGAGGGCTGGTTAGGTATCTCTTGAGATCTTGAAAAGCTCGGTCGGCCTCCTGGGTCCACTCAAATGGGCCCTTCTTCGTCATCAGCTTGAAGAAGGGTAGGGCGCGCTCCCCTAGCTTGGAGATGAAGCGTCCCAACGCGGTTACCCAACCAGCCAGCTTCTGCATCTCCTTAAGGGTCTGCGGTGGGCTGATGTCCTCGATGGCCTTGATCTTCTCTGGATTTGCCTCGATCCCTCTGTGGGACACGAGGAAGCCTAGCAGCTTGCCGGAAGGGACACCGAACACGCACTTCTCCGGGTTAAGCCACAAGTTCACCTAGCGCAGGCTCGCAAAGGTCTCCTCCAAGTCTTGAATCACGGTCCTTGCCTCCCGAGACTTCACCACGATGTCGTCGACGTAGGCCTCTGTGTTTCTCCTGAGCTGCCGCCCCAAGGCGATGTGCATCAGTCGCTGAAAGGTGGCGCCCGCGTTGCGTAGCCCGAAGGGCATGCAAGTGTAGCAGTCCACCCCACACGGGGTCAGGAAGGCTGTCTTCTCTACATCTTCTATCGCCATCTTGATCTGGCGATACCCTGAGAACGCATCTAGGAAGCACAGCAGGTCGCACTCGGTGGTGGAGTCGACGATCTGATCGATGCGTGGGAGTGGGAACGGATCTTGGGGGCAGGCTTTGTTGAGGTTGGTAAAGTCGATGCACATTCGCTCCTTCCCGCCTTTCTTCGGTAATACGACGGGGTTCGCCAGCCATTCAGGGTACCGAACCTCGCGAATGGCACCCGCCGCCTCCAACTTGCGGGTCTCCTGGAGGATGAAGGCCTGCTTCTCCATGGACTGCCGCCTTGCCCGCTGCTTCACAGGGCGCACATTGGGGCATACCCTCAAATGATGCCGAATCACCTCTCTCGGGACTCCCACCAGCTGATTGGGCTCCCATGCGAATATATCCTTGTTTGCGCGCAAGAACTTCACCAATGCTTCCTCTTGGCTTGGGTCGAGGCGGCGCCTATGATAAAGGTGGCTCCTGAGGACCCGTCCTCATTGACTGGCACCTGCTTGGTTTCCGCCTTGTCTTGCGTGAACAACTGCTTCTTCTTGGTCGGTGCGGCTCCTTTGAGCCCGGCAGTGTCCGCATCAGCGGGCTGCGCCACCGCAGCCGACTTGAGGGCGAGCTTGAGCACTGCCAGAGCCTCCTTGGTGTCCCCTTTGACAGTGAGGACGCCTTTGCTTCCAGGCATCTTCATGAGGTTGTAGGTCGGATGAGTCGCCGCCATGAACTGGGCCAGAGCTGGGTACCCGAGAATGGCGTTGTACGGGAGGCCAATGCGGGCGATGTCGAAGTCAATCAGCTCAGTGCGGTAGCTATCGCGCGTGCTGAAGGTGACGGGGAGGCGGATCTGCCCAAGGGAGCGGGCGGTGCCACCACCAACTCCTGAGAAGGGCTTGCTGAGGCTGAGCCGCTCGAGTGGCCCATGGAGAAGGCTGGAGGCCTCCACAGAAAGCAAGTTGAGGCCGGCGCCGCCGTCGATGAGGGTCTTGGTAACAGCCACGTTACAGATGGTGGGCGTGCAGAGCATGGGGAGCATACCCGAGCCGGTGGTGGAGTCAGGGTGGTCTTCTGAGTCGAAGGTGAGGTCAGTTTCGGGTGCAGCCCAGTCAGGCGGAGCCCCCGAGCGCTTGGAGGCGGCGCCGATCTGGCGGAGGAACGGCTTGACGTGCCGGCGCTTGAGAGCCTCCCAGCAGGGCTGTGACCGCGTGGTGCACTGGTACCGCGTAGCGCGCAGTGAAGAGGTCGCGGAGTTCCTCCCAAGATGCCACCATGGACCCAGGGAGGTTGAGCAGCCAGGCGCGTGGCTCGCCGGTGAGGGCCATGGGGAGCCAGTTGGCCATGACCTTGTCGTCGCCCCCGGCCTCGAGGACGGCTTCCTCGTATGCCAGCAAGAAAACCGTCGGGTCCGCCGCACCGTCGTAATGCGGCGGCATCTCCGGCCTGAACTTGGGTGGCCATCGCACCTGCCACAGGGCAGGGGCCAGGGCTCGGACCCCTCTGGCCCCGTCGTCAGCACCGCCCGTTGGAGCCGGTGGCAGGGCACCTGCCATGAGGGCGAAGTGCGGTGGCGGCGGAGCGTAGGCTGGTGGAGAGGAGCTACGGCGCACCCCTACCTGGCGCGCCAAATGTCGGATCACGGGTTCTGGCAAAACCCTCAAGGTTCGAACACTGGGGTGCGCGCGGAGATTTCCTCCCTACCGATCTACGCCCTAGCTTGCTAAGATCTCGTGGACGAACTCGACGAACTCACAACACAAAGACACAAGATTTATACTGGTTCGGGCCACCGTTGTGGTGTAATGCCCTACTCCAGTGTGGTGGTGGTGGATTGCCTCTTGGGCTGATGATGAGCAGTACAAGGGGAAGAACAACCTCCTAAGGTTGAGGTGTTCTTGTGCTCTACGAACTAGTGGGTGCAAGGATGGAGTGGATCCAGTCCAAGATGATCTCGGTGATCTATCCCCCTTCCGTACTATGGTGGCTAGTTCTAGTTATATAGGCCCTGGTCCTCTTCCCAAATATTGAGCGGGAAGGGAGCCAACAATGGCCAATTCGAAAGGGAACAGCTAGTACAGCTTATCCTAACAAAAGTGGTCTTCGCCTGCAAAAGCTCTGGTGGTAACGCCGTCTTGGGCTCCACGGTGACCTCCGTCCTACTGTCCTGCTGGTCTTGGTCTCATTGCACTGATAGGGAAACTTTTGCCTGATGCCTCGGTACCCCGTGCCTGCGCTTGCCTCCTTAGCACCAAAGAGGAAACAAGGACGCCGCGAGCGCTGGCGCCTGCCTAGTGCCCGCCTGATCTTGATCGTCACGGCTCACGTCACGAGAGCCTCGCGAGGTTTGCCCTGCCTTGATATCTCCGCTCCTCGTGAGGGAGCCTGGTGAGGCCGCTCCTGAGGAGGTCTTGCGTCGTCCGCCTCGCAAGGCTTGGCCCCTCGTGAGGGTCTTGACTGTCTCACTGGTGAAGATGGGCTGTACAGGCCTGCCAGCAAAGCCACGCCGTGGGCCGCAGGCAAGCAAGTCTGGGGACCCCCGTTCCCAGAACGCCGACACTTTTCTTGTCTATCTAAGGAATAAAATCCAAAGGAAAATCTAGCCATCTCCTAAATTCATAAAAATTTGTGGAGATGATATTTATGTCTAATCCTAGCTCTGGCAAAAATATTGGCCATAATTGAAAATTGTTTTTTCCTATTTTAAGCCAATATTGCATTTCTGCCATTTTCTAAAGGAGCTACAATTTTTATAGCAAGGAAAATTCCCAAATAATTTGTGGATCTTGTACTTGCTATATCTTCACCATTTCCATCCAACCCCATGCTCCAAAGATCATAATTTGAGCACATGACCCAATGCAAGTTTCTGCCCTCTCTGAAATTTTTGCAAAGGAAGTGCTTGAACCCTTGATCCATTTGAACTGAAATTTGGCAGGGTGATTAACATTGATAAATCACCTCTGGATACCAAAAACCAGCTCAATCCCCTCATCCTATCTCTCTGTGCAATTTTCTCGAAGTTTCTGTTCAGATTGCTTGTCTGTGAAGGAAGTACCTTCATAGATGATCAAAATGAGCTGAAACTTTGCCAGCAGTCTCTAATGATCATATCACCACCCTCCACCAAAATTCAGCTCATTCCATTGAACTATGTGAGCACAGGAGCAATTCTTTCTTTCTGTCCAAATTTTCAGTTTATGAAGCAAGTATATTTTATCTTGCTCTATTATGGTTGAAATTTTTCCCAAGTCTTCTCCTACTCATATAACCTATCTCCACAAGATTTTGGCTCATTTCAGTTAGCCACTTGCTGTGAGGATTTTTCTCAAGTTTCTGGGCGGAATTAATAGCTGTGAAGGAAGTACCATTTTGGCAAGTCCATTTTGTATGAAATTTTTACAGCATCATTATATGCCCAAATCATCAAGCTTTGCCAAGTTTTAGCCCAATCCAACACTCCTAGTGAGTGTTCCTTCCTCATTTAGTTTATGGACATAATTTAGCAGTTGCAAAGCAACTATGTTTAATTCTTGTCCTAATGACGTCATAACTCCCAGGACCATAGTCCTTGCTACCCTAAGCCTCCCAGACATCAAGTTTACCTTTTAACCTCTCTGGTTTTATCTCTAGGATGTGGTCAAGTTTGCTACAGAAAACTTGTGAAGCTTAGTTTACTCAGCTCCCTTTGTCTTTGCCCGTTTCTTTACCGTAGTAATACTCTACCTTGGATGAACTACGCTGTAGACATGGTTTGGCATGGAGTAGAATGCCAGAGCGTGCGTTGCCCATGGTGACAACGGGCAATGCCGGCCAAAACGGTGGTCTACGCACTGTTCTCGTCGGCAGCGCTGCTCCGACAGGCTCTGGCCTCCCCGTTAATGTCCTAAAGTTCCCCCTCGACGTCCTCTTCCTGCTGGACTCCTCTCCCCCTCCGTTTTCTTCTCCAGCGAGCCATTCCAATGGCTGCACAGTGCGTGCCCGTGAGCCCGTCGTCTTCCACCCCGGTGTCCTCTTCTCCTTCTCGTCCGCGAGCGTTGCCCGACTCCGTGAGCTCCTGTGCGTCGTCTGCATCCCCCTTGTCGCCTTCCCACTCTTCCCCGTGAGCCCTGCATGCGCCAGAGCCCTGGTCAGACTCGTCCGGCGGCGACCGGCTCAGCATCCCCTCGCCCGGCTATTTATAGCCACCCCTCGACCCATCCGAGCTCATATCTCACCTCACCTCACCTCCACAACCCTGCCTAGCCACCAGCTCGAGCTCGAGGAGGTCTCCATCCCCTCCCCATCGCCATGGCCGTCGCCTCGGGACCCGCTCGATTCCGGCGATCCCGAGCCCTCCTCTCCGTTCCCTCACCACCCCTATCCTCCTCAGGGTCCGGTGAGCCTCCCGCTGGCCTCAGTCCCTCCTCTCCCTCATCGGAGCACCATGTCCACCCGAGCCCAAAGCCATCCTCTGCCGCAGGCCCTGCTGCTCCCGCTACAGTGCTCCCCGACGACAGCTGACGCCACCCCGAGATGCGTCTCTCCCTCCTGAGCATCTGGGTAGGTCGGCCGTCGCGAGCGGTGGCCGGAGTCGCCGGCGAGCGCCGTCGGGGCGGATGCCACCCTCGGTCAGGCACGCGCCCGCGCGGGAGGATGAAGAAGCCAGGCCAGGCAGGCCCTTCCCCGCGCGACCCCACCTATCGGCGAGAGGGTGATGCCAGGTGAGATAAGTGGAGACGCCTTCGGTGAAGTACGCTTTCCCTTGGAGAAGGAGTACTTTACTGCTGCTATGGTTGAAAGCCGCTTTCCCTGCGCGAAAGCGTACTCTGGAAACTGCGCATTATGCCTAGCCCGCCAGCCGAAGTGGTTGTATTGTGAACGTTCACCCGTTACGGCCAGAAATGGGCAGTTTTCTATTTCTTTTCTGCCTAACGAACGAACGGCCACAACTTTGCAACCGTGACTCCGATTGAGGTGAATCCAGCGCTCACATTCTCTGTTCGCCGAGAGCTTTCCATTGGTACCATTTTCATAATGTTTGCACATTCTGAAAATGCCCATTTTGCCCTTTCTCTCATTCAGCCCCTTTGAGAGCGAACCCCTCTCTGACAAATTTTTCTGCGAGGTGATCGTATCCCTTCTCGGAGTGTTCCTCGAACCCCAGGCAAGCCAACCTCTTATCATGAGCCCCGAACTTGCATGTTGACTTTGCTTGCACCGTGTGTGTGTTTAGTTGTAGTAGTTTCTTGTCTGTTCCGTCTGCTGTTATTTCAGTCGTGCTATATGTTTTTGTTATCTGCCTTGCATGCTTGTGCTTTCATGAAATTAGTTGACATACTAGCTGGATGTTGTTACTGATAATATCATGCATCTGTCTAGTTTAGTTTCATATTAGTAGTATTGATGTTATGATAGTTATGTTGCACTAGTGAGATTGGCTGGTACTTGGTATTACCATGTTTCGCATGCTATCACCGTTCACTTGAAAAGATTGATGTTTTGTTACCGCATCTGTATGTTGCATGCTAGTTGTTGCATTCATGTTAAGAATGCTTGCATGATGATTGATGATGGAGAAGTTAATAGTATGACTTAATAACAAACCTCCTCCGTCATCGATGGGATCGAGTCATAGTGCCACCAAATCGAGCTTTTTCCAGTCCAGCCACATTTGCCTGTTATGGGCAGGCCCTAGCTGGGTCTATTGTCATGCCTCTCGCCAGTGCCTCCAATGAGGGAAGGTTATGGGCGCGCGCTACCCTGATCAGGTAGGCGGACATGAGCCTAGTGTGCCCGTAATTGGATGATAAGCGCTTTTGTCCCCGTTTGGGACCGTTTTTGTTTTGCCACGACAGTGGTCGTGGTGCCTTTGATAGGCACGGTGCCACCTAGGACTGAACCCCAAGGGGGTGTTGGTCGGAGTGGCCGGGAGAGTGTCATGGCAGTAGGACGGTTTTGTCGGAACACCGTTGGTCCACCCGAATGGGAGTACGAGGCCACGGGTTCTGTGGTGTGGGTACAGTGCGCTACCTCTGCAGAGTGTGTGTTAAATCAATCGATAGCCGCTTCCTCGATCATGGGCACAAGTTCATAGTAGGTCACACTATCGGGTCTTGGTCGAAATGGAGGATAAACCTGAAATAACTAAGTTGATAAATAATGTGTAACAAATAATGTGCTGATTTGGACTATAAGATAGTCGTGAGAAGTCACATGTGATGTTGATATGATCACGAGACGAGGTCTCGGTGAGTGTTGAACCAAGTGGGGTTCCGTTTGTGATCTGTGAATGATCACTGTTTGGTTACAAGGTAACCCATTGAACCGAGTATGGTTCCGTTTGTGATCCGTGAGTGATCACCGTTCGGTTGTGAGGCAACCCGTTGGTAAGAGAGTCCGAGGGACTCAGTGCACAAGTTTGGTTGCATTGCATGAGTAGTAAGTTGTTATTTGCATTTAAAGAACCTTGGTAGAACATGAGATGGTTGCATACCGTTAACATGTTATGTCTGCATTGGATATGACCGGTAGTTTATTTTCAGCATAGTTTCATGATGCCATGCCATGTCTTGATTGAACTTATGCCATGCTTTGACATGCCATGTTATGGTTAAGATGTGATTCTATGTTTTGTGTTGCCATACTAGAAGTAAGTTTGATATGCCATGTTATTGCCATGATAGTAGATGCCATGATGTTGTTCATGCTTATTTTGATCCATGTCTCTAGTGAATATCATGCCATGTTTAGCTTCTACTATGAGATAGGTTATTGCAGACGCTTGGTTCTTGCCTTGTCATCTGTTTGTTTGGATGTTATGTATTTGGTTGTCTTGCAAGTACATTCAATGTACTGACCTGGCGTGTCATGCCAGTTTTGTAGGTCGTCCCCGAATTGTTTGCTTGTTCCGTCGTGTTAGACCGTAATCTTGCCAGTCCTGTGAGTTGTGGAGCCTAACCAGAATTGTTATGCTGCCAAACCAAGACTTCCGCCGCCATTTAAATAGACTTCCGCCGCCATTTAAATAGCCTTAGGGCTATGCCAGATAATTGTATTCATCAATGATGTAATCATATACACATGTGTTTGATGAATATTCTTGTACTTGGAATGCTGTATCATGGACCTGTCGTGCGTCAGGTGTTATCCTGGGCTGACGTGCGAAGGCCCCCTGCTCCATGCGGATCGGGGTGCCACATGGACCAATCCATCCCTTTTTCCCGTGCATATGCATCGGACTCGGATGATGATGGTCCCAATGAAGAAGTTGATGAGGAGGGGTTCACGTCGAAGGAGGCCCAAGCATTCAAGAAGGTATTCGGGCAGGATCACAAGACACCATTGTTCAAGGATCTTAGTCTCAAGGATGAAGCCGTTGTGGATGGTGGCAAATGTATATCTCTTGGAGCTAGGCCAAGTTCTCACCGTGATTTGGAAGATGGCAAGAACGGGATATTTCCCGGTTGTGAGTTTGATTCTTTCTTGGAATTGAAGATGTGGCTCGACAACTACTCGGTTACGCATTATCGTCCACATAGAGTGGCCAATGGATGTCAATGTGCGTTACATGGTTAAATGTGAAGTGCCAAGATGTCCATGGATCTCGAAGCCAACCCCTCCCTTAAGGTAATCTCCTCCGATCCCCTCGTTTTCATCCAATTGAATTCACACATTACCTCATATCAGGCTAGTTTGGGGAAACCCTAGTTGTTGTTTCGATTTGGAAATTTGTTGGGAAACCCTAGTTTTGGCAAGGGTTAGGCATTTGAATGTGTTCATGCATTTACCTACGTAAATTTGTGGGGAAACCCTAGTTTTGTAGGCATGGCTTCATCCGGTTCCATGACGAGGCCACCGTGTGCTAACCAAGAGGACATGCCAAACAAGTGTGTCGGCGTTCTGGGAACGGGGGAACCCAGACTTGCCTGCATGCGGCCCACGGCGTGGCTCTCCAAGCGGGCCCGTACGACCCATCTTCACCAACAAGTACCCAAGACCCTTGCGAGGGGCCAAGCCTCGCGAGGCGAACGACACAAGACCTCCTCAGGAGTGGCCTCACCAAGCTGGCTCGCGAGGGGCGGAAAGATCAAGGCAAGGGGTACCTCGCGAGGTTTCCTGTGACGTGAGCCATGACGACCAAGGCCAGGCGGGCGCCAGCGCGCACAGTGTCCTTGCTTCCTCTTTGGTGCTAAGGAGGCAAGCGCAGGCGAGGAGTACCAAGGCATCAAGCAAAGGTTTCCATATCGGTGCAACGAGACCAAGACCAGCAGGACGGCAGGACGGAGGTCACCGTGGAGCCCAAGACGGCGGCACCACCAGATCCTTTGGCAGGCGAAGACTACTTTTGTCAGGATAGCTTGTACTAGCTATCCCCTTTCAAATTGGCCGTTGTGGCATCCCTTCCCGCTCAATATTTGGGAAGAGGACCAGGGCCTCTATAAATAGGGCTAGCCACCACAGTAGGAGGGGGATCGGTTCCACTTTCCATCCTCACACCCACAAGTTCACCGAGCACAAGAACACCTCTCCTCAGGAGGCTGTTCTTCCCTTGTACTGTTCATCCTCAGCCCAAGAGGCAATCCACCACCACCACACTAGAGTAGGATATTACACCGCAACGGTGGCCCGAACCAGTATAAATCTTGTGTCCCCGTGTTCTTTGGGTTTGGCGAGCTAGTCCGTGAGATCATGGAGTGCGAGAGCGTGGGAGAGGAGAGATCTTCGTGCGCACCCCAGTGTTCTAACCTTGAGGGTTTTGTCGGAACCCGAAATCCGACATTTGGCGCGCCAGGTAGGGGTGCGTTGAAGCTTTCCTCTCGTCGATCCGTGCTTCGCCACCCCACCACAACCATGTCGGACGCTCGTCGCGCCCGCGCTGAGCGCCGGGCCGCACTTGCCGCCCGCGTCGCCCAGATGGCTCCTGTTGGCAGGCCTCCCCGTCGTTATCCGTCAACTGCCGCCAACGCTGCCACCGGCCCGGCTGGAAACGAGCAGCAGGCGTCCTCGCTCCACCCCTCGGTGCGGCGGGACGGTCGCACCGCCACTCCGTCGCTAACTCCCACCGGTTCGTCGTCTCACGCTCGTCGTGCTCCCACGGACCCGCGAGCCGCGCTCCTCATGGCGCACGAGCTCCTGCGTTACCGCCCAGTCGACGACCTCTACGAGGACTGGCTGGACCGCATCGCCGGGCTCGTCCGCGCCGCAGGGGGCTCCCCTGCACCATCCCTCTAGCTGCCTCGCCCACCGCCGGCTACGGGCGACGTAGCTCACGGAGCACCTCCGCCACCTCTGCACCAAGACGGTGCCCTAGCGACAAGGCGCGCGGCCCCGCAGCGCGACCCGCCATGCCAAGCACCCACACGTGAAGAAAGAAGCTGTCAAGAAGTTCCTCGACTGCCAGAGAATGCTTCACCACTCTGCACCGTCACGTCAGGATCACTTGCCGCGGCAGGGCCTTGCGCCACTTGTCGTGGCGGCGCGCAGGCACCAAGATCAAGCTCCACCTCCACGGCGGGCCCCGGTGACCACGGAAGGTTGCCGCGCCTTCACCCCCGAGCTGCATAGCGTCGCCTGGCCGCCTCGCTACGACGGCACCCCCGACCGCGCAGAGTTCTTGCAGCTCTACGAGTTGAGCATCGAGGTGGCCAACGGCGACGAGAAAGTCATGGCGAACTGGTTCCCCATGGCGCTCAAGGACGGCGCTCGTTCGTGGCTCTTGAACCTGCCTCCGGGCTTGATCTCCTCTTGGGACGAGATGTGTGACCGCTTCGTTGCCAACTTCCAGGGCACTCGCGACCGCCCCCCGGCCGCAGGTGACCTGCGCTGCGTCAAGCAGCAACCAGGAGAGACCCTCCAGAAGTACATCCAGCGCTTCAACAACGTCCGCCTCAAGATCCCCAAGGTGACGGACGAGGCCATCAGCTCGGCGTTCTCTGATGGCGTCCGCGACGTCAAGATGAAGCAGGAGCTCGCCATCCACGAGGAGCTGTGCACATCCCTGGAGCTGTTCAACCTGGCAGCCAAGTGCGCAAGGGCTGAGGAAGGGCGCCTTTCCCTCCTTGAGCTCCCGGCTGCCGACCCGGAGGAGAAAAAAGCCAAGGCCAAGGACGTGAAGCGCAAGGGAGTGGCCGTGCTCGCGGCGGAGCCAGACACGAAGCGCGGCAGACACCAGCCTGAGTCATCCAAGAGTAGCCGACCATTCTGCGCCTTCCACAACGTGCACAGCCACAACACCAACGACTGTCAAGAGCTCAGGGCCATTCGAGATGGACGCTTCAGTCGACGCCCTGAGCGCAATGACCGGGGCTACGACCCAGGAGGAGGACGTGGCGGAGGACGCTGGGATGATCGTGGCCCGCGCCAGGAGTGGCGTGATCGGCCTCATGAAGACCGTTGGCAGGACCAGCCTCGCGAGGGCACTTGGAGGGATCAGCCTCGCGAGGACCGCCCTCAGGGCAACACCGGTCTTCCTCCTCTGCCTCCACCACCAAGAAGGAACAAGGGCCACCATCAGGACAAGGGGGCTGGGGGCTTCCAAGAGCCGCGTGCGATCGCCTGCATCCTGGGCGGAGCTCAAGCCCCAGCCTCTCAACGCATCTTCAAGCAATTTGCTGGCGAGGTGAACGCAGTCCTCCCCAGGCTCGAGGCCACGCGCCCGCTCAGGTGGTCCAAGTGCGCCATCACCTTCAGTTCGGCGGATCAGCTCAAGTGTGCGGTAACCGCCGGCGCTCTCCCGATGCTTTGTTCACCCGTCATCAGCAATTTACAAGTCACCAAGACACTCATCGACGGCGGCGCAGGGCTTAACGTCATGTCCGTCGAGACGTTCGACAGCCTCCAAGCGCCATACGATCAACTTCAGCCTACCAAGCCCTTCTCGGGGGTGACTGACGGCTCCACCACGCCGTTAGGGCAGGTCCACCTTCCCGTCACCTTTGGAGAACACAACAACTACCGCACCGAGCTCATCGACTTCGACGTTGCTCACATCCGTCTGCCATACAATGCCATCTTCGGGTACCAAGCCCTGGCCAAGTTCATGGCAGTGATGCACCACGGCTACAACGTGTCGGATTTCGGGTTCCGGCAAAACCCTCAAGGTTCAAATACTGGGGTGCGCGCGAAGATCTCTCCCTCATCGATCACGCCCTCACGCACCTCGCAATCTCTAGGCTATGCACGACGAACTCAAAGAACATGGGGACACAAGATTTATACTGGTTCGGGCCACCATTGTGGTGTAATGCCCTACTCCAGTGTGGTGGTGGTGGATTGCCTCTTGGGCTGAGGACGAATAGTACAAGGGGAAGAACAGCCTCCTGAGGTGAGGTTTTCTTGTGCTTTGTGGGTGTGAGGATGAACTGAGTGAGTTTGAGACCCCCCCCATCTTTCCTACTATGGTGGCTAGCCCTATTTATAAGGGCCCTGGTCCTCTTCCCAAGTATTGAGCGGGAAGGGATGCCACAACGGCCAAGTTTGAAGGAGGACAGCTAGTACAACCTATCCTGACAAAAGTAGTCTTCGCCTGCCAAAGGCTCTGGTGGTGACGCCGTCTTGGGCTCCACGGTGACCTCCGTCCTGCTGTCCTGCTGGTCTTGGTCTCGTTGCACCGATATAGAAACCTTTGCCTAATGCCTGAGAACTCCTCGCCTGCGCTTGCCTCCCTTAGCACCAAAGAGAAAATGAGGACGCTGTGGTCGCTGGCGCCCGCCTGGCCTTTGTCGTCATGGCTCATGTCATGAGAACCTTGCGAGGTTTGCCTCGCCTTGATCTCTCCGCCCCTCGCGAGCCAGCCCGGTGAGGCCGCTCCCGAGGAGGTCTTGTGTCGTCCGCCTCGCGAGGCTTGGCCCCTCGCGAGGGTCTTGACTACTTGTTGGTGAAGATGGGCCGTACGGGCCCGCTTGGAGAGCCACGCCGTGGGCCGCAGGAAGGCAAGTCTCGGGACCCCCGTTCCCAGAACGCCGACAGTAGCCCCCGGGCCCAAGGCGCGCTCAGACTTGGCTTCGAGGCGAAGCCAAAGGGCAAGTGTGGAGCGCCGTGGGCCCCATCAGCCTGCGGCCTTGGTTGACGCGTGGCAGTTGATTGGACGTGGGCGTCTCCACTTCCCCACGCTGCCTCGGCAACTGCCCGACCTGACGAGTCCCTACTGCAGGCGCTGGTTGGCCTTCTCTTGCTATAAATGGGGAGGGGGGCAGAGCCCCCGTCGCCCATCTCTTCCCATTCCGCTCGCTTCTCCCCCATTACTCCATTGCCCGTAGCGACACCAATGGCGCTGATCCGAAGGTTCTCGGCCGCGGAGAAGGGAAAAGCTCCCCGCGACGAGCCCGGGCCGCTTCCGCTGAAGAAGAGGCTGGTCCACCGTCGTGACGTAGTCGTAAGGCAGGAGGTGACAAGGCCCTGGTGCGAGCGGCCTCCTCCTGGGTATCCGTTACCCCTGTACACCCGAGCCGAGGGCTCAGGAGGAAGAGGCGGCAAGCGTCGCTGCGCGCGCCGCGGCCATGGTCGCTGCACCGCGATGGTGCGCATCGCTACCCCTGGAGTCCACGCTGCGGACTCCTCGCGCGAACTTGTGCTGTCGGCGGTGATGCCTCCGCGCACTTGGATCCGCTTCCCTTCCTTCTTCTCTGCCGAGATGCCGCCGAGGGTGCCCCTTGAGCTTTGGCTGCAGCACGCCGACTACGACGCACCGGCGACTGGAGCGGAAGTTGGAGTCGTCTCCTCGGGCAAGATCTTCATGACCCGAGGCTGGGGTGAAGTCGCTCGAGTTTGCCATGCGGAAGGCGCCCTCGCGATCCACTTCGAGTACGACGGCGCCTCCACGCAGTTCTTCAAGGTCTTCGACGCGGAAGGCCGCCGCTTGGAGTGTTCCCCTGGATGGGGCCATCAGGACGGCGTCGCAGCGGGGGCAAGGCCTGCTGCCCGCGTCGCTAGCAGCTCCTCTAGTAGTGGCAGTGACGCTTGGGAGTCCAGCGTTGACTTGCTTGCAACTCCTTTCTTGTTTGAACTCCTGCAACATGTATCGTGCCTCGTGGAGGCGTTTACACTTGTGTTTGATATTCAGAGAACAATATGTCTTGTAATATTTGCTTTGAGATTTTGCAGTTTCCTTCATGTTTGCTTTTATGTTCTACGTCGGCAGAGCCCGACCCCGCGCATACCTCAGCCGCCGCTGGCTCGACCAGAAACCAGGACGAGGCCAGGGAGTGAGGGGCTATGTGGCCAGTTAGGCTCCTGAGTCGCGATGCTCAGGAGTCCCCCTTGACGTGCAAACAGCTTAGAGAAAGGAGATGCAGGAACAGGCCTTAGCGTTCTGCGTCGGCAGGGCCCGGCCCCGCGCATACCTCAACCGCCGCTGAATCGACCGGAGACCAGGACGAGGCCAGGGAGTGAGGGGCTACGTGACCAGTTAGGCCCTTGGGTCGCGATGCCCAAGGGTCCCCCTTGACGCTCAAACGACCTCATACCTGTCCTCGCCAGGCTTTCGCTCGGGAGGGTTGCGCGACGACCAGGCCCGAGGGACCTGGTGGGGCATACGACAGGCGTGACCTGAGCGTAGCCCCCGTGCCCAACCCCCTCGCGCTACCCTCCCGAGGGGAAGCAACATTGTGAGGCTAGGCACCGAGCTCAAGGGCTCCCTAAGGTTGATATGTCCGTGGGGCCGCCCTCAGTTGTTTATCACCAGCGTGGAGCATAGTGCTTCCGTACTTGCACGGGCATAGACGCTCCTCGGTAGTGTCGACGGCCAGCGCGGAGCATGGTTCTTCCACTGGTGCGTGGGAGGGGACTCCCTAATGCGGAGAGCCCCCGGGGCGTGTACAGCCCCGCCCTGACACGTGGCTTGCACGGCAGGGCTAGAGGAGGTGTGTCTGGGCACTCGTGAGCCAGCACAGGACTCACGAGGCCCTACCTCAAGGCGGTTTGCGCCTGGTCTTGGTTCTTGTTGACTGCGGTGATCCTGCGAGATGGTTAGGCAACCTGCGCCGAATGAATTTCCTGAGGTTATCGAATGAGAAGGCCAAGCACCAACGGCCCAGGAGGTGACGTGAACTGGGCCGGCCCGCCAGACAGAGCTCAGCCATTGGATTTATCGACACTGCCGGGACGAGCCCGAGCACAGACGCGTGCTTATCCTCCTCATGTGGAAGATCCTAAAGAAAGACGATCGGTGCGCAGCTCCCGTGGTGGGTGATAATCAAGCAAGTGATAGTCATAAATAGATTAAGCATGGAAAGCAAACTAGCTCAGGTAGAATGCAGAAACGATACGTGCCACTAGGTAGGACCTGAGTGGCTTGGGGATGATGCAGCCCGAGGGGCGCCCCCAGCAAGATAAGCTAAAGACATGAAAGGATACATGCCGCAGGGATGGACCCACGCGGCCTGGGAATGATGCAGCCCGAGGGGCGCTCCCAGCTAATGAACTTGGAAAATGTCACCTGGTTCCGTTGTAGAAGGGATGTTGGAGCAGCTGAAGATGCATGGCGAGGGAGTTGCTCCTCACGAGCCACCGGGGCCCTGAGCCTCAGGAGACTCTGGGGGTCCGGGCGGTTCCTTGAGGACCGTCTCCATCTCCGCCAGGACAGTGTGGCGCCTGGCCTCCTGAGCCGCTAGGAGGCTCTTCAAGTTGTGTTGTAGGCGGATGCCACGCTCGGCAGGCTGAATGGCATGCGAACGTAGCTGTGTGACGGGCCCTCGCAGCGTCCCACGCGCGAAGGCCAGAAGAGCTCCTAAGACGCGGCCCTGTTGAGCCCTGGGACGTCAATGCAGACGCATAGCCCGGGATCCTCGCCTGGATGGGGAGCTGCGCCCGGTGAGCGGCGGTCGCCGCCCATGGCTCTTGCGTCTTGCAGTTCCTGAGTGGTCTTGGCAATGAACTCCTGAGCGCTGGGCGCCCCTCGCCCTGTGTCTTGTTGGAAATATGCCCTAGAGGAAATAATAAAATGGTTATTATTGTATTTCCTTGTTCATGATAATTGTCTATTGTTCATGCTATAATTATATTAACTGGAAACCGTAATACATGTGTGAATACATAGACCACAACATGTCCCTAGTAAGCCTCTAGTTGACTAGCTCGTTGATCAATAGATGGTTATGGTTTCCTGACCATGGACATTGGATGTCATTGATAACGGGATCACATCATTAGGAGAATGATGTGATGGACAAGACCCAATCCTAAGCATAGCACAAGATCGTGTAGTTCGTTTGCTAAGAGCTTTTCTAATGTCAAGTATCATTTCCTTAGACCATGAGATTGTGCAACTCCCGGATACCGTAGGAATGCTTTGGGTGTACCAAACGTCACAACGTAACTGGGTGGCTATAAAGGTACACTACAGGTATCTCCGAAAGTGTCTGTTGGGTTGGTACGAATCGAGACTGGGATTTGTCACTCCGTATGACGGAGAGGTATCTCTGGGCCCACTCGGTAATGCATCATCATAATGAGCTCAATGTGACTAAGTAGTTAGTCACGGGATCATGCATTACGGAACGAGTAAAGTGACTTGCCGGTAACGAGATTGAACGAGGTATTGGGATACCGGCGATCGAATCTCGGGCAAGTAACATACCGATTGACAAAGGGAATGATTGAATCCCCGACATCGTGGTTCATCCGATGAGATCATCGTGGAACATGTGGGAGCCAACATGGGTATCCAGATCCCGCTGTTGGTTATTGGCCGGAGAACGTCTCGGTCATGTCTGCATGGTTCCCGAACCCGTAGGGTCTACACACTTAAGGTCCGATGACGCTAGGGTTATAGGGAATAGATATACGTGGTTACCGAATGTTGTTCGGAGTCCCGGATGAGATCCCGTATGTCACGAGGAGTTCCGGAATGGTCCGGAGGTAAAGATTTATATATGGGAAGTCCCGTTTTGGCCACCGGAAGACTTTCGGGCGTCACCGGTAATGTACCGGGACCACCGGAGGGTTCCGGGGGTCCACCGGGAGGGGCCACCAACCCCGGAGGCCTGCGTGGGCCAAGTGTGGGAAGGGACCAGCCCCTAGGTGGGCTGGTGCGCCTCCCACAAGAGGCCCAAGGCACATGGAAAAGGGGAAGGGGGGAAACCCTAGGCTCAGATGGGCCTAAGGCCCACCTAGGGTGCGCCCCCCCTCTCTCCCCCTCTTGGCCGCCCCCTCCATCCAATCTAGGGCTGGCCGCCACCCCTAGGGGGGAACCCTAGATGGGGCCGCAGCCCCTCCCCTTCCCCTATATATAGTGGGGGTTTTGGGGCTGCCATAGACACGAGTCTCCCTCTCTCTTGGCGCAGCCCTACCCCTCTCCCTCCTCGTCTCTCGCAGTGCTTGGCGAAGCCCTGCTGGAGTGCCACGCTCCTCCATCACCACCATGCCGTTGTGCTACTGCTGGACGGAGTCTTCCCCAACCTCTCCCTCTCTCCTTGCTGGATCAAGGCACGGGAGACGTCACCGGGCTGCATGTGTGTTGAACGCGGCGGCACCATTGTTCGGTGCTTAGATCGGATTCGGCCGCGATCTGAATCGCTTTGTGTACGACTCCACCGACCGCGTTCTTGCAACGCTTTCGCATCGCGATCTTCAAGGGTATGAAGATGCACTCCCCTCTCTCTCGTTGCTAGTTAATCCATAGATTGATCTTGGTGATGCATAGAAAATTTTGAATTTCTGCTACGTTCCCCAACAGTGGCATCATGAGCTAGGTCTATGCGTAGATTCTATGCACGAGTAGAACACAAAGTAGTTGTGGGCGATGATTTGTTCAATTTGCTTGCCGTTACTAGTCTTATCTTGATTCGGCGGCATTGTGGGATGAAGCGGCCCGGACCGACCTTACACGTACACTTACGTGAGACAGGTTCCACCGACTGACATGCACTTGATGCATAAGGTGGCTAGCGGGTGTCTGTCTCTCCCACTTTAGTCGGATCGGATTCGATGAAGAGGTTCCTTATGAAGGGTAAATAGCAATTGGCATATCACCGTTGTGGCTTTTGCGTAGGTAAGAAACGTTCTTGCTAGAAACCCATAGCAGCCACGTAAAACATGCAACAACAATTAGAGGACGTCTAACTTGTTTTTGCAGGGTATGCTATGTGATGTGATATGGCCAAAAGGATGTGATGAATTATATATATGTGATGTATTATATTGATCATGTTCTTGTAATAGGAATCATGACTTGCATGTCGATGAGTATGACAACCGGCAGGAGCCATAGGATTTGTCTTAATTTATTGTATGACCTGCGTGTCAATGAAAAACGCCATGTAATTACTTTCCTTTATTGCTAACCGTTAGCCATAGTAGTAGAAGTAATAGTTGGCGAGACAACTTCATGAAGACACGATGATGGAGATCATGGTGTCATGCCGGTGATGAAGGTGATCATGCCGCGCCTCGAAGATGGAGATCAAAAGGCGCAAGATGATATTGGCCATATCATGTCACTTTATGATTTGTGTGTGATGTTTGTCATGTTTACATCTTATTTGCTTAGAATGACGGTAGCATAAATAAGATGATCCCTCACTAAAATTTCAAGAGATGTGTTCCCCCTAACTGTGCACCGTTGCGAAGGTTCGTTGTTTCGAAGCACCACGTGATGATCGGGTGTGATAGATTCTAACGTTCGCATACAACGGGTGTAAGCCAGATTTACACATGCGAAACACTTAGGTTGACTTGACGAGCCTAGCATGTACAGACATGGCCTCGGAACACAAGAGACCGAAAGGTCGAACATGAGTCGTATAGTAGATACGATCAACATGGAGACGTTCACCGATGATGACTAGTCCGTCTCACGTGATGATCGGACACGGCCTAGTTGACTCGGATCCTGTATCACTTAGATGACTAGAGGGATGTCTATCTGAGTGGGAGTTCATTAAATAATCAAATGAACTTAATTATCATGAACATAGTCAAAAGGTCTTTGCAAATTATGTCGTAGCTTACGCTTTAGTTCTACTATGATATGTTCCTAGAGAAAATTTAGTTGAAAGTTCATAGTAGCAATTATGCGGACTGGGTCCGTAAACTGAGGATTGTCCTCATTGCTGCACAGAAGGCTTATGTCCTTAATGCACCGCTCGGTGTGCTGAACCTCGAGCGTCGTCTGTAGATGTTGCGAAACATCTGACATACACGTTTTGATGACTACGTGATAGTTCAGTGTGTGATGCTAACGGTTTAAAATTGTGGCACCAAAGACGGTTTTGAAACGTCGCAGAACATATGAGATGTTCCAAAGACTGAAATTGGGATTTCAGACTAGTGCCCACGTCAAGAGGTATGAGACCTCTGACAAGTTTCCTAAGCCTGCAAACTAAGGGAGAAAAGCTCAATCGTTGAGCATGTGCTCAGATTGTCTGAGTACTACTATCGCTTGAATCGAGTGGGAGTTAATCTTCCAGATGAGATAGTGATGGTTCTCCATAGTCACTGACACCAAGCTATTAGAGCTTCGTGATGAACTATAACATATCAGGGATAGACATGATGATCCTTGAGCAACTCGCGATGTTTGACACCGCGAAAGTAGAAATCAAGTAGGAGCATCAATTGTTGATGGTTAGTAAAACCACTAGTTTCAAGAAGGGCAAGGGCAAGAAGGGATACTTCATGAAACGGCAAATCAGTTGCTGCTCCAGCGAAGAAACCCAAGGTTGAACCCAAACCCGAGACTAAGTGCTTCTGTAATGAGGGGAACGGTCACTGAAGCAGAACTACCCTAGATACTTGGTAGATGAGAAGGCAGGCAAGGTCGACAGAAGTATATTGGATATACATTATATTAATGTGTACTTTACTAGTACTCCTAGTAGCACCAGGGTATTACATACCGGTTTGGTTGCTAAGTGTTGGTAACTCGAAATAAAAGGCTATGGAATAAACGGAGACTAGCTAAAGGTGAGATGATGATATGTGTTGGAAGTGTTTCCAAGGTTGATGTGATCAAACATCGCACGCTCCCTCTACCATCGAGATTCGTGTTAAACCTAAATAATTGTTATTTGGTGTTTGCGTTGAGCATAGACATGATTAGATTATGTTTATCGCAATACGGTTATTCATTTAAGGAGAATAATGGTTACTCTGTTTATTTGAATAATACCTTCAATGGTCTTGCACCTAAAATGAATGGTTTATTGAATCTCGATCGTAGTGATACACATGTTCATGCCAAAAGATATAAGATAGTAATGATAGTACCACATACTTGTGGCACTGCCATTTGAGTCATATTGGTATAAAACGCATGAAGAAGCTCCATGTTGATGGATCTTTGGACTCACTCGTTTTTGAAAAGTTTGAGACATGCGAACCATGTCTATTGGTTTATATGCATGAAGAAACTCCATACAGATGGATCGTTTGGACTCACTTGATTTTGAATCACTGGAGACATGCAAATCATACCACATGGGCAAGATGACTGAAAGGCCTCGTTTTCAGTAAGATGAAACAAGAGAGCAACTTGTTGGAAGTAATACATTTGATGTGTGCAGTCCAATGAGTGCTGAGGCATGCAGTGGATATTGTTATGTTCTTACTTCACAGATGATTTGAGTAGATGCTGAGTATATTTACTTGATTAAACACAAGTCTGAATTATTGAAAGGTTCAAGTAATTTCAGAGTGAAGTTGAAGATCGTCGTGACAAGAGGACAAAATGTTTGTGATATGATCATAGAGATGAATATCTGAGTTACGAGTTTGGCACACAATTAAGACATTGTGGAAATTGTTTCACAACTAATACCGCCTGGAACACCATAGTGTGATGGTGTGCCCGAACATCATAACTGCACCCTAAGGATATGGTGCATACCATGATGTCTCTTATCAAATTACACTACCGTTTATGGGTCAGGCATTAGAGACAACCGCATTCACTTTAAATAGGGCACCACGCAATTCCGTTGAGACGACACCGTATGAACTATGGTTGAGAGAAACCTAAGATGTCGCTTCTTAAAAGTTTGGGGCTGCGACGCTTATGTGAAAAAGTTTTAGGCTGATAAGCTCGAACCCAAAGCGGATAAATGCATCTTCATAGAATACCCAAAACAGTTGGGTATACCTCCTATTTAAGATCTGGAAGCAAAAGTGATTGTTTCTAGAAACAGGTCCTTTCTCGAGGAAAAGTTTCTCTCGAAAGAATTGAGTGGGAGGATGGTGGAGACTTGATGAGGTTATTGAACCATGACTTCAACTAGTGTGTAGCAGGGCACAGGAAGTTGTTCCTGTGGCACCTACACCAATTGAAGTGGAAGCTTATGATAGTGATCATGAAACTTCGGATCAAGTCACTACCAAACCTCGTAGGTCGACAAGGATGCGTACTACTTCAGAGTGGTACATAATCCTGTCTTGGAAGTCATGTTGCTAGACAACAATGAGCCTACGAGCTATGGAGAAGCGATGGTGGGCCCGGATTCCGACGAATGGCTCGAGGCCATAAAATCCGAGAGAGGATCCATATATAAAACAAAGTATAGACTTTGGAAGAACTACTTGATGGTCGTAAGGCTGTTGGGTGCAGATGGATTTGAAAGGGAAAACAGACAATGATGGTAAGTATCACCATTAAGAAAGCTCGACTTGTCGTTAAGATGTTTTCCGACAAGTTCAAGGAGTTGACTACGATGAGACTTTCTCACTCGTAGCGATGCTAAGAGTCTGTTGGAATTATATTAGCAGTTACTGCATTATTTATGAAATCTTGCAGATAGGATGTCAAAACATTGTTTCCTCGACGATTTTCTTGAGGAAAGGTTGTATGTGATACAACCAGAAGGTTTTGTCAATCCTGAAAGATGCTAACAAGTATGCAAAGCTCCAGCAATCCTTCTAAGGACTGGAGTAAGCATCTCGGAGTTGGAATGTACGCTTTGATGAGATGATCAAAGATTTTGGGTTTTTACAAAGTTTATGAGAAACTTGTATTTCCAAAGAAGTGAGTGGGAGCACTATAGAATTTTTGATGAGTATATGTTGTTAACATATTGTTGATCAGAAATGATGTAGAATTTCTGGAAAGCATACAGGGTTATTTGAAAAGTGTTTTTCAATGGAAAACCTGGATTAAGCTACTTGAACATTGAGCATCAAGATCTATAAGGATAGATCAAAAACGCTTAATAGTACTTTCAAATGAATACACATACCGTGACAAGATTTTGAAGGAGTTCAAATAGATCAGCAAAGAAGGAGTTCTTGGCTGTGTTACAAGGTGTGAGTATTGAGTAAGACTCAAGACCTGACCACGGCAGAAGAGAGAGAAAGGACGAAGGTCGTCCCCTATGCTTTAGACGTAGGCTCTACAGTATGCTATGCTGTGTACCACACCTGAAGTGTGCCTTGCCATGAGTCAGTCAAGGGGTACAAGAGTGATCCAGGAATGGATCACATGACAGCGGTCGAACTTATCCTTAGTAACTAGTGTACTAAGGAATTTTCTCGATTATGGAGGTGGTAAAAGAGTTCGTCGTAAAGGGTTACGTCGATGCAAACTTTGACACTAATCCGGATGACTCTGAGTAGTAAACCGGATTCGTATAGTAGAGCAGTTATTTGGAATAGCTCCAAGTAGCGCATGGTAGCTGCATCTACAAGATGACATAGAGATTTGTAAAGTACACACGGATCTGAAAGGTTCAGATCCGTTGACTAATAACCTCTCTCACAAGCGAGATATGAACTAACCCCATGGGTGTTGGATTCGTTACAATCACATAGTGATGTGAACTAGATTATTGACTCTAGTGCAAGTGGGAGACTGTTGGAAATATGCCCTAGAGGCAATAATAAAATGGTTATTATTGTATTTCCTTGTTCATGATAATTGTCTATTGTTCATGCTATAATTGTATTAACTGGAAATCGTAATACATGTGTGAATACATACACCACAACATGTCCCTAGTAAGCTTCTAGTTGACTAGCTCGTTGATCAATAGATGGTTATGGTTTCCTGACCATGGACATTGGATGCCATTGATAACGGGATCACATCATTAGGAGAATGATGTGATGGACAAGACCCAATCCTAAGCATAGCACAAGATCGTGTAGTTCGTTTGCTAAGAGCTTTTCTAATGTCAAGTATCATTTCCTTAGACCATGAGATTATGCAACTCCCGAATACCGTAGGAATGCTTTGGGTGTACCAAACGTCACAACGTAACTGGGTGGCTATAAAGGTACACTACAGGTATCTCCGAAAGTGTCTGTTGGGTTGGTACGAATCGAGACTGGGATTTGTCACTCCGTATGACGGAGAGGTATCTCTGGGCCCACTCGGTAATGCATCATCATAATGAGCTCAATGTGACTAAGTAGTTAGTCACGGGATCATGCATTACGGAACGATTAAAGTGACTTGCTGGTAACGAGATTGAACAAGGTATTGGGATACCGGTGATCGAATCTCGGGCAAGTAACATACCGATTGACAAAGGGAATTGTATACGGGATTGATTGAATCCCCGACATTGTGGTTCATCCGATGAGATCATCATGGAACATGTGGGAGCCAACATGGGTATCCAGGTCCCGCTGTTGGTTATTGGCCGGAGAACGTCTCGGTCATGTCTGCATGGTTCCCGAACCCGTAGGGTCTACACACTTAAGGTTCGATGACGCTAGGGTTATAGGGAATAGATATACGTGGTTACCGAATGTTGTTCGGAGTCCTGGATGAGATCCCGGACGTCACGAGGAGTTTCGGAATGGTCCGGAGGTAAAGATTTATATATGGGAAGTCCCGTTTTGGCCACCGGAAGAGTTTCGGGCGTCACCGTTAATGTACCGGGACCACCGGAGGGTTCCGGGGGTCCACCGGGAGGGGCCACCAACCCCGGAGGCCTGCGTGGGCCAAGTGTGGGAAGGGACCAGCCCCTAGGTGGGCTGGTCCGCCTCCCACAAGAGGCCCAAGGCACATGGAAAAGGGGAAGGGGAAAACCCTAGGCTCAGATGGGCCTAAGGCCCACCTAGGGTGTGCCCCCCTCTCTCCCCCTCTTGGCCGCCCCCTCCATCCAATCTAGGGCTGGCCGCCACCCCTAGGGGGGGAACCCTAGATGGGGGCGCAGCCCCTCCCCTTCCCCTATATATAGTGGGGGTTTTGGGGCTGCCATAGACACGAGTCTCCCTCTCTCTTGGCGCAGCCCTACCCCTCTCCCTCCTCGTCTCTCGCAGTTCTTGGCGAAGCCCTGCTGGAGTGCCACGCTCCTCCATCACCACCATGCCATTGTGCTGCTGCTGGACGGAGTCTTCCCCAACCTCTCCCTCTCTCCTTGCTGGATCAAGGCACGGGAGACGTCACCGGGCTGCATGTGTGTTGAACGCGGAGGCACCGTTGTTCGGTGCTTAGATCGGATTCGGCCGCGATCTGAATCGCTTCATGTATGACTCCACCGACCGCGTTCTTGCAACGCTTCCGCATCGCGATCTTCAAGGGTATGAAGATGCACTCCCCTCTCTCTCGTTGCTAGTTAATCCATAGATTGATCTTGGTGATGCGTAGAAAATTTTGAATTTCTGCTATGTTCCCCAACATGTCCTCCTGAGGGAGACATCCCGCGAAGCACGCCTCCAAGTGGTGCTCGAGCGCCTCCCTCGTGATGTTGGCAAGGTCTGAGGCCCTCCAGAAGAGAGCCCCCGAGCCCTGCCCGAGGAGGGCGCCGGGCGCGCCTTCCTATGTGAGGGAGGGAGGCACCCCAGGCGCGGGCGCTGACCCTGACGAGGTACCACTTGCGGCACCGCTCTCCTGAGGCCCGGCACGGAGTAGCTGCTTCTTCTTCTTGGGGACGACCTCGGGAGGGTACTGAGCTGCATTGTTGTCGGGGTCTTCGATTGACGCTGCTTGGAAGCACGCTCGAGGGAGCACACCGCATCTCTTTCCTCGCAGGGGACTGTGATTATTCCGCCGCTTCGTGGCATCTTGAGGATGTTGTAGCCGTGATGAGTGACCGCCATGAACTTGGCTAATGCTGGGTACCCGAGGATGGCATTGTATGGCAGGCGGGTATGGGCGATGCCGAAGTCGATGAGCTCGGTGCGGTAGTTGTGGTGCTTTCCGAAGGTGACTGGGAGGCGGACCTGTCCTATCGGGGTGGTGGAGCCATCGGTCACTCCTGAGAAGGGCTTGGTAGGCTGAAGCTGGTTGTACGGCACTTGAAGGTTTTCGAACGTCTCGATGGACAGGACGTTAAGCCCTGCGCCACCGTCGATGAGGGTCTTCGTGACTTGAACATTGCTGATGACGAGTGAACAAAGCATCGGGACAGCGCCAGCGGTAGCCGCGCACTTGAGCTGATCTGCCAAACTGAAAGTGATGGCGCACTTGGACCACCTGAGCGGGCGTGTGGCCTCGAGCTTGGGGAGGACTGCATTCACCTTGTGAGCAAACTGCTTGAAGATACGCTGCGAAAACTGGGGCTTGAGCTCCGCCCAAGATGCAGGCGATCGCACGCGGCTCTTGGAAGCCCCCAGCCCCCTCGTCTTGATGGTGATCGTCGTTCCTTCTTGGTGGTGGAGGCAGAGGAGGAAGACCGGCGTTGCCCTGAGGGCGGTCCTCACGAGGCTGATCCCTCCAGGCGCCCTCGCGAGGCTGATCTTGCCAACAGTCCTCACGAGGCCGGTCGCGCCACTCCTGGCGTGGGCCACGGTCATCCCAGTGTCCTCCGCCACGTCCTCCTCCTCCGCCATAGCCTCGGTCGTTACGCTCGGGGCGTCGACCGAAGCGTCCATCTCGAATGGCCCTAAGCTCTTGACAATCGTTGGTGTTGTGGTTGTGCACATTGTGGAAGGCGCAGAATGGTCGGCTGCTCTTGGATGACTCAGGCTGGTCCTGGCCGCGCTTCGTATCTGGCTCCGCCGCGAGTACAGCTACTCCTTTGCGCTTCACGTCCTTGGCCTTGGCTTTCTTCTCCTCTGGGTCGGCAGCTGGGAGCTCGAGGAGGGAAAGGCGCCCTTCCTCAGCCCTTGCGCACTTGGTCGCCAGGTTGAACAGCTCCAGGGATGTGCACAGTTCCTCATGGATGGCGACCTCCTCCTTCATCTTGACGTCGCGGACGCCATCGGAGAATGCCGAGATGATGGCCTCGTCCGTCACCTTGGGGATCTTGAGGCGAACGTTGTTGAAGCGCTGGATGTACTTCTGGAGGGTCTCTCCTGGTTGCTGCTTGACGCGGCGCAGGTCACCCGCGGTCGGGGGCGGTCGCGAGTGCCCTGGAAGTTGGCAACGAAGCGGTCGCGCATCTCGTCCCAGGAGGAGATCGAGCCCAGAGGCAGGTTCAGGAGCCACAAACGAATGCCGTCCTTGAGCTCCATGGGGAACCAGTTCGCCATGACTTTTTCATCATCGTTGGCCGCCTCGATGCTCAGCTCATAGAGCTGCAAGAACTCTGTGGGGTCGGTGGTGCCGTCGTAGCGAGGAGGCAGATCCGGCTTGAACTTCCCTGGCCAGGCGACGCTACGTAGCTCGGGGGTGAAGGCGCGGCAACCTGCCGTGGTCACCGGGGCCCGCCGTGGAGGTGGAGCTTGATCTTGGTGCATGCGGGCCGCCACGGCAAGTGGTGCAAGGCCCTGCCGCGACAGGCGATCCTGACGCGGTGGTGCGAGGAGCGGCGAAGCGTTTTCTTGCGGTCGAGGAACCTCTTGGCAGCTTCTTTCTTCTCACGCGGGCGCCTGGCGCGGTGGGTCATGCCGCGGGGCCGCGTGTCTTGGCGCCAAGACGCAGTCTTGGTGTGGAGGTGGTGGAGGCGCTCCGTGAGCTGTGTCGCCCGCAGCTGGCGGTGGACGAGGTAGCGAGAGGGACGGTGCAGGGGATCCCCAGCGGCGCTGACGAGCTCGGTGATGCGGTCCAACTAGTCCTCATAGAGGTCGTCGACCGGGCGGTAACGCAGGAGCTCGTGTGCCATGAGCAGCACAGCCTGCGCGTCCGTGGGAGCACGACGGGCGTGAGACGATGAACTGGCGGGGGTCAACGACGGAGTGGCAGTGCGGCCATCCCACCGCACCGAGGGGTGCAGCGAGGACGCCTGCTGCTCGTTTCCGGCCGGGCCGGTGGCAGCTTGGCGGCGGGTGACGAAGAATGACGGGGAGGCCCGCCGACAGGAGCCGTCTGGGTGACACGGGCGGCGAGGGCGGCCCGGCGCTCAGCGCGGGTGCGACGAGCGTCCGACATGGTTGTGGTGGAGCGGTGAAGCACGGATCGACGAGGGAAAACTAAGGCGCACCCCTACCTGGCGCGCCAAATGTCGGATTTCGGGTTTCGGCAAAACCCTCAAGGTTCGAACACTGGGGTGCGCGCAAAGATCTCTCCCTCACCGATCACGCCCTCACGCACTTCGCGATCTCTAGGCTATGCACGACGAACTCAAAGAACACGGGGACACAAGATTTATACTGGTTCGGGCCACCGTTGTGGTGTAATACCCTACTCCAATGTGGTGGTGGTGGATTGCCTCTTGGGCTGAGGACGAACAGTAGAAGGGGAAGAACAACCTCTTGAGGTGAGGTGCTCTTGTGCTTTGTGGGTGTGAGGATGAACTGAGTGAGTTCGAGACCCCCCCCCTCTTTCCTACTATGGTGGCTAGCCCTATTTATAGAGGCCCTGGTCCTCTTCCCAAATATTGAGCAGGAAGGGATGCAACAACGGCCAAGTTTGAAGGGGGACAGCTAGTACAGCCTATCATGACAAAAGTAGTCTTCGCCTGCCAAAGGCTCTGGTGGTGACGCCGTCTTGGGCTCCACGGTGACCTCCGTCCTGCCGTCCTACTGGTCTTGGTCTTGTTGCACCGATATGGAAACCTTTGCTTGATGCCTCGGAACTCCTCGCCTGCGCTTGCCTCCCTTAGCACCAAAGAGGAAATGCGGACTCTATGGTCCCTGGCGCCCGCCTGGCCTTGGTCGTCATGGCCCACGTCATGAGAACCTCGCGAGGTTTGCCTCGCCTTGATCTCTCCGCCTCTCGCGAGCCAGCCCGGTGAGGCCGCTCCCGAGGAGGTCTTGTGTCGTCCGCCTCGCGAGGCTTGGCCCCTCACGAGGGTCTTGAGTACTTGCTGGTGAAGATGGGACGTACGGGCCCGCTTGGAGAGCCACGCCGTGGGCCGCAGGCAGGCAAGTCTGGGGACCCCCGTTCCTAGAACGCCGACACAACGTCCTCCAGATGCCAGGAAGCGGCGGGATCATCACAGTCCCCTGCGAGGAAAGATATGCAGTGTGCTCCCTAGAGCGCGCCTTCCAAGCAGCGCCAATCGAAGACCCCGACAACAATGCGTCTTAGTACCCTCCTGAGGTCGTCCCCAAGAAGAAGAAGCAGCTACTCCGTGCTGGACCTCAGGAGAGCGGCGCCGCAAGTGGTACCTCGTCAGGATCAGCGACCGCGCCTGGGGCGCCTCCCTCCCTCGCATAGGAAGGCGTGCTCGGTGCCCTCCTCGGGCGGGGCTCGGGGGCTCTCTTCTGGAGGGCCTCAGACCTCGCCAACATCACGAGGGAGGCGCTCGGGCACCACCTGGAGGCGTGCTTTGCAGCACGTTTCCCTCAGGAGGACACGGGGCGAGGAGCGCCCGGCGCTCAGGAGTTCATTGCCAAGACTACTCAGGAACTGCAAGACGCGAGAGCCATGCGCGGCGACCGCCGCTCACCAGGCGCAGCTCCCCATCTAGGCGAGGATGCGGGCTGCGCGTCTGCATCGACATCCCAGGGCTCAACAGGGTCGCGTCTCAGGAGCTCTTATGGCCTTCGCGTGTGGGACGCTACGAGGGCCCACCACACAGCTACGTTCGCGTGCCCTTTGGCCTGCCGAGCATGGCGTCCGCCTTCCAGCACGGCTTGCGGAGCATCTTGGCGGCTCAGGAGGCTAGGCACCACGCCGTCCTAGTGGAGATGGAGACGGTCCTCAAGGAACCGCCTGGACCCCCAGATCCTCCCGAGGCTCAGGGTCCCAGTGGCTCGTGAGGAGCAACCCGTGCGCCACGCATCTTCAGCTGCCCCAACACCCCTTCTACAGTGGAACTAGGTGACATCTTTCAAGTTCTTTTAGCTGGGAGCGCCCCTCGGGCTGCATCATTCCCAGGCTGCGTGGGTCCGTCCCTGTGGCATGTATCCCTTTACATCTTCAGCTTACTTTGCTGGGGGCACCCCACGGGCTGCATCATCCCCAAGCCGCTCGGGTCCGACCCAGTGGCATGAATCGTTCGTGCATTTATCTAAGCCAGTTTGCTTCTCATGCTTGATCTATCTGCAATTACCACCTGCTTAACTGTCACCCACCACGGGAGCCGCTCACACCAGCACGGCGCTTGTGCATGGGTCCCTCCCTGCAACGTCGACAAATCTGAGCGGTCGAGCTCTGGCCCGCGGCACGCCCCGCGCGCGTCACATCACCAGGCCCTCAGTGCCTTCATTCTCTAGCGGGGCGACCAGTGGCCGGCCGGCGATTATAATGGCAATCTGCGCCCTTCCTCATGCTGACTTGCAGGAACCTCCTGAGGACCACAGCAGGCGGCACCGCGGGCTCCCTCTTCTCCCATGTAATCCGCTTGCGCGTTGAAAGGGGGGCTCCTGAGCATCGCGACTCAGGAGCTTTTACTAGCTCTCCAGCCCTCACCCCCTGGCCTTGACCACGGCATCGCGACCTGGCATACCAGCGGCGGCTGAGCTCGCTCGAGGGCCAGGACCTGAGGACGTAGAGCACCAAGGAGAGCATGAAGAAAAGGGGGATGCACACACGGGCCTAACCCAGCTGCACCACAACCACCAACGCTCGAGTTTGGCGCCACGCAAGGAAACGACTCCAGACTACCGAGATAAGTTCGCGCCTGGAATCCACCAATCGCTATGACACGGGATCCTCACTTGCTGCAGCTCTGTTGCGGCAACGTCGCCTACCTTTCTTATCTTTCGGTGGCCGCTTGCGCGCTAAAGGGGACCTCCTAAGCATCGCGTCTCAGGAGCTCTTACTGGACCTCGGGCCACTCACCTCCTGGCCTTGACCACGGCATCGCGACCTGGCATACCAGCGACGGCTGCAGCCTTCCTGGGGACCGGGACCTGTCAGCGTAGAGCACCAAGCCGTCGCGAGAATAGAAAGGGGAGACTGAGTCGGAACAGGGCACGCGCACACGCACAATTTCATAGTAAGGATAATATCAACAAAGGACATTGCGGACCCTTTACACACCCCCGCGGGGCTATTTTCGATTCCTCGCAGGGAACAAAAGGAAAGAACTTCTAGGAGCCCTATCTACATGTGCCCCAGTGGCTGACGCCATCATCAATAGTGGGCCACGGGAGGACGGCACCAACCTAGCTCATCCAGATCGGCGGCGGCGGCGGCCGGACGCTGCAGCTTTGCTCCGGGCGCGGCGAGAGCTTGGGGGCACGTAGCTGTCGTCGCTCATCTCCGGAGTCTCGTAGAGCTTGGGAGAATCGCTGGACTCCCATGCGTCGCTGCTGCTACCAAAGGAGCCGCTGGCGACGCGGACAGCAAGCCCTACCCATGCTGCAGCGCCGTCCTGACAGCCCCTTCTGGAGAAACACTCCAGGCGGCGGCCTTCCGTGTCGAAGACCTTGAAGAACAGCGTGGAGACGCCGTCGTACTCGAAGTGGATCGCGAGGGCGCCTTCCGCACGACACACCCGAGCGACCTCACCCCAGCCTCGGGTCATGAAGATCTTGCCCGAGGAGACGGCTTCAACTTCCGCTCCAGTCACCGGCGCGTCGCAGTCGGCATGCTGCAACCAAAGCTCAAGGGGCCCCCTCGGTGGCATCTCGGTAGAGAAGAAGGAAGGGAAGCGGATCAAAGTGCGCGGAGGCATCGCCGCCCACAGCACAAGTTCGCGCGAGGAGTCCGCGACATGGACTCCGGGGGCGATGGCGCGGGCCACCGCGGCACGGCGGCCTCGGCCGCGGCGCGCGTGGCGCCGCTCGCCGCCTCTTCCTCGTGAGCCCTCGGCTTGGGCGTACAGGGGTAATGGATACCTAGGAGGAGGCCACTCGCACCAAGGCCTTGTCACCTCCTGCATCACCACCACGTCACGGCAGTGGACCGGCCTCTTCTTCGGCGGAAGCGGCCCTGGCTCATCGCGGGGAGTCTTTCCCTTCTCCGCAGCGGAAAACCTGCGGATGGGCGCCATTGGTGTCACTGCGAGCAATGGAGCAACGGAGGAGAAGCGAGCGGAATGAGAAGAAATGGGCAATGGGGGCTCCGCCTCCCTACCCATTTATAGCCCAAGGGAGGCCAACCGTCGACCCCCACGATCGCAGGTAATGATAACCCTTTTTGCATGCAGCAGGGACTCGTCAAATCGGACAGTCGCCGAGGCAGCGTGGGGAAGTGGAGACGCCCACGTCCAATCAACCGCCATGCGTCGACCGAGGCCGCAGGCTATTGGGGCCTGTGGCGCTCCGCACTTGCCCTTTGGCTTCGCCTCGAAGCCAAGTCCGAGCGCGCCTTGGGCCCGCGGGCTACTGTCAGTGTTCTGGGAACGGGGGTCCCCAGACTTGCCTGCCTGCGGCCCACGGCGTGGCTCTCCAAGTGGGCCCGTACGGCCCATCTTCACCAGCAAGTACCCAAGACCCTCGCGAGGGGCCAAGCCTCGCGAGGCGGACGACACAAGACCTCCTCGGGAGTGGCCTCACCAGGCTGGCTCGCGAGGGGCGGAGAGATCAAGGCAAGGGGTACCTCTCGAGGTTTCCTGTGACGTGAGCCATGACGACCAAGGCCAGGCGGGCGCCAGCGCGCACAGTGTCCTTGCTTCCTCTTTGGTGCTAAGGAGGCAAGCGCAGGCGAGGAGTACCGAGGCATCAAGCAAAGGTTTCCATATCAGTGCAACGAGACCAAGACCAGCAAGATGGCAGGACGAAGGTCACCGTGGAGCCCAAGACGGCATCACCACCAGAGCCTTTGGCAGGCGAAGACTACTTTTGTCAGGATAGCTTGTACTAGCTGTCCCCTTTCAAATTGGCCGTTGTGGCATCCCTTCCCGCTCAATATTTGGGAAGAGGACCAGGGCCTCTATAAATAGGGCTAGCCACCACAATAGGAGGGGGATCGGTTCCACTTTCCATCCTCACACCTACAAGTTCACCGAGCACAAGAACACCTCTCCTCAGGAGGCTGTTCTTCCCTTGTACTGTTCATCCTCGGCCCAAGAGGCAATCCACCACCACCACACTGGAGTAGGGTATTACACCGCAACGGTGGCCCGAACCAGTATAAATCTTGTGTCCCCGTGTTCTTTGGGTTCGGCGAGCTAGTCCGTGATATCGTGGAGTGCGAGGGCGTGGGAGAGGAGAGATCTTTGTGCGCACCCCAGTGATCGAACCTTGAGGGTTTTGCCGGAACCCGAAATCGAACAAAGTGGGAGGGCGCATCTTTGGACAAGGTGAAGGAGAAAGATGTCAACATCCCGCCATGTTGGTGTGGATATGTTTGCAAGGTGAAGGTGTCCACCGACCGAAAGAAGTGTTGGACGGAAGGGAGGAGATATTTTGTATGCCCAAACTATGCTTATGATCGTGCGCTTCCAACTAACGCCTATGACCAACCACCGGTAAGCTAGAGAAGTAAAATGTTATTCTCAAATGTGTGTCAGCACTAACAAAAAATTTGTATGCAATCACCGCCTCCTCTATGCAAGTACTTCACGTGGATCGATCATGAAGTGCCAGAAGATGTCCAAAAGGACCAATATCAAGATTGTCTTAGGCACCAGCGACGGTTCGAAGAATCGTTTCGAAGAGGCTTGGAGGAAGAGCGTCGTCAAAAGGAGAGGATGGAGCGGAAGAAACAAGAGGAGGAGAGGGTACGCCAAGCGAAACTTGCTCGTGAGGAGGAGATGGCAAGAAAGCTTGCAAAGGCTCGCGAGGTGCAAGAGGAGGACGAGGCACGTGACAAGAAGGGGAAATGGCCTCGCTCGACTCAGTAGGGACTTCGCTTCGGAGCACTCGTCATGGAAGCGGATGTACCCATGCCGTATTTGTCATGAACTATCTTCTAGGGCAAGAAGCCATTTGTCATCAACTATCTTCTAATGAATGTGTCGTGAATTTGTGAGGTTATGTGAGATGTTGATGAACTCTTAGAAGTGTGCTACTTGTGTTTGCGAACTTGTACTAATGTTTGAATTGTCTTACATGATGTGATGTTCAAGTTATGACTTGTGTTTGTTCAGTTTCTGCATTGTACAACATTGCACTATACTTGTGAAGTCAAATTGCTGCCGAAAGTGCTACTGTTTTTGTAGTTTTGGGGTTCAAAATTGCTGCCGAAAGTCAAATGAGGAACTCACATCGTCCCCCTGATGGTGAGATAAGAGGTCTGATGGTGTACCAGACCTAGATGTAGATGGTTCATCACATTCTGGGTCACGACAACCAAGAAGGTTCGATAACCGCCTTAACTTCTTGCCCTGACTCTCTAACATGAACAAGTGTATAATATACCAAACTCCACAACATATGTAACATGGACACCTGAGTGCGATATGTACCTTGAGAAATTTTTGTAATGGACCTTCATCATTGCCTTCTCCAACCGGTGTCTTCTCCAGAATAGACTGGCTTTCATCAGCTGATTTCTTGATCTGGTTGCGCTGCAGATGAGAACGAAGTAACACGTTAGCCATTCAAACAGGTGTAATACGGCCAACGGGAAAGTAAAGAAGGAACACTTTACCACATAGTTAATCACCGGAACAGCAGGGACTCCTAGCCCTTCCCTGACATATTTGTTGTACTTCCCCTTTGATAGATCCTCAAAGTTTATGGGATCTTCAAGAATATCCTCATTGTATACCGGCGGGCATATCTTAACTCGAGTATTTTTCAAGAAACCATCGTAGGTAGTTATCGAAAGCAAGTGAGTTATGCTCACGAAGCTGGGCGCGTGCACTGTTATGAGCTTGCTCCACACTAAGATGGAAACGGGTAACATACAATGCATGATGCTTGTCCCAGTCCTTTATCTTCTGCTACTTTCTCCTGTCCAACCTGCATGGCACAAAACCAAACATTAGCACAATCAAGAAGGAGTGGCGATGCTTAGTCAATATGGTTCATGCTCTCTTACCTATGAAGTGCTTTGTCCGTGTCCACCCATTCCAGGGGGTGAGGCTGGAACAGACCAAACTGACGATACACGCGATGTGGCAAATGAAACTCAACCACCCAGTTGCATATCAGTGGGCACCGCATAAGCCAAAGATCCCTATCCCGCAAGCACATCGGGTTGATGACAAACTCCTCGGTGTACCCTACTGTGTCATTGGCGCCATATGGCTGCCATACCACCTATGAAATAGGGCAACAAAGCAACATTGATGACAATTTTTAAAGCAAGCATGAGAAATGACTGAAGTAATGTCCTCGTTACCTGCTCAGGCATAATCGTGTCCAACTCGGCAACGTACTTTTGGTACATGAGATTGACATTGTTCATCATCTCGGATACCACATCCCACTTGTGAGCCCAAGTGGGGCGCCGTAATTCGTCATCTTCATCCCAAGGATTAAACGTGACGCTCTTCGGGCGTCCAACAGGCATACGCTCCCAGCTCCATACAGAAAGTAGAAGCAGATTACCACCAATGCATGCACTACTTGTGATCCTGTAACACGCATCGTCCAACTACATATGAAAGAAAACAATGTTAACTTGACAGCAAGGTTGCATTGCTAATGAAGAAATGAGTTGATGACAAAACAAACCAACTACCTATCGGTACAAGTAGGCAAGAGTCGCTGAACCCCAGCTCCATCCGCTATGGAAGATGGTCAACGCCTTCAGCCACATCCATGGAGTGTTCATGCCTGTGGAGTCAGGAAACAAAGTCCTCGAGACAACGTACCACATATAGACACGAGCATGTGTCTGGATCACATCATCAGTGGCATCCGCAGGGCAATTGGCAAAGTTCCTTTGAATCCACGTGAAAGCAGCTCCGGCTGCTTTCCTTTCCTTCTTCTTCTTCTCTTCTCCCTCCTCTACATCAGCCTCAGCCTCGGTAGGAGACATACCGATAAAAGCAGTCATCTGTTGGCGACACCCATCAGAATCGGTGCTCATACAGAGAGGCCTCCCGTCGATAGCAAGACCGGTGATCAAGGAGACATCCTCGAGTGTCACGATCATCTCCCCAGTCCGAAGATGGAAACTGTGCGTCTCCGGCCTCCACCGATCAGCAAGAGCGGACACTAGTGGAGCGTTGAAGTTCGGCGTGGACCGGCTGACCAACTGAATCCACGGGAGGAGTCCTGCCTGCTGGATGTAGGGTGTGTACGGCTCATCGTAGGGTTGGGCAAGACCAGAGACACCGTGATACCGAATCTTCAGAGGTTCAAGCTTCTGCAAAAAACAAGTAATGACAAATCTTAGGGCATGTCAATTTCAACTAA
The DNA here is from genome assembly GCF_018294505.1 of Triticum aestivum. Classification (NCBI taxonomy): domain Eukaryota; kingdom Viridiplantae; phylum Streptophyta; class Magnoliopsida; order Poales; family Poaceae; genus Triticum; species Triticum aestivum. Next base: position 177,813,587 of record NC_057814.1, read on the forward strand.
AGGCAAATTTGCTAAATATTTAGATAACTCATTATTACCATCTCCTTCTCGCGCATCATGTACGCCCGGTGTTGTGTGTCATATGCATCATCGAGAAGCCAAACCATCCTTACAAAGTTCAAACAATAAACAGATATGAGTTCATCTCAAATATTGGTATACACTAAACATCTCATATGTGTTCATCTAAACATATCATATGTATTAATCTACAAGAATCTCAACATCGCCTTCTCGCACAATGAATAAATGATTGTAAATTCTCATATATATCTCGTATGTCATATTTTTTCAAATAAACTCAACATCTCATATTTCAAATAAACTCAACATCTAATATATATATATATAACTAAACATCTCATATATAGCTACAAAACTCAACATCTCATAATTATCTACAAAACTAGGCATCTAATATATATCTAAAAAAATAAACATTCTGGGTTTTACTAACAAGAATCATATAGTACCACTATGACTACACATCCTCCATCACAACACCCAATCTTGGACAAATAAAGGTCCAAACCAAGCAAATCAAGGGTTCCACCCAATCTTGGACAAATCTCTAAAATTGCAACGAATTTACGGAGGAAAAGAAAGGGAACGGAGGAGTTTACCTAGTAGGAGGGATTGGAGATCGAATCCACGGATTAAATCTTCAGATCTGAGAGGGGTTTGGGGGGGATATAAAGGGGGCGCCGCCGCCGCTCTCCGTTCCAGAGAACCACTCCCTGGAGAGAGGGAAGAACTGCCTGGGAGGGGCTGGCCCGATGCGGCTTACACTAGTGGAAAAAGGGTCAAATGTGAAGCACATTAGTGCCGGTTTGATTTTGAGCCGGCACTATTGTGTGCATTAGTGCCGGTTCCAACGGCTAGTCGGCCACTCTCATTAGTACCGGTTCGTGGCGAACCTTTAGCACCGGTTCGTGCCACGAACCGGCACTAAAGTGAGTGGTGGCAGGATGTTGTCAGTGTGGGGCCCCTCCAGCACCTTTAGTACCAGTTCGTGGCACGAACCGGTGCTAAAGGTCGTCCTACATAAACCCTTCGTCCACCCGAGCTCACTCTGTTCTTCCCCTTTCCCCTCTCCTCTCTGTTCTTCCCCTCTTCCTCTCGAGCTCATCACACATTTTGCCCAAAATTTGTCAAGATTTGAAGGCCCCCATCCATTCAAATGATCACAAAGGTTAGCAACTTTGTCCTTTCATCTCTCATTGCTAGATTAGCCTTGCAATGCTTTGTATAGTGATTAATTTGCGATTTTAGTAATTTGGGAGGAATTATATGTGCTAGTATTTGAGTTATATGCAATTTGAGGTCAAAAATAACACTTAGTTTGCATCTGTAGGTGTGGTTTACTTAGTGCCTTCTAAATCTCCGTCGTAACCACCGTCGATCGCCCGCACCGTCCCATCGCCGGCACCACCTTGTGGTGAGCCTCTTGTTCATGAATGTGTTACATTACCAAATTGATGTTTATGTGATTTGGATATATAGTTACTCGTGTAATTATCTTACTCGTACGTTGTTTGTTATACATAGTGCCATGGTTTTGATATCCGTCCCCGTCGGCCCTCGTCCTTATTATGATTCGGATGTGGTATATTCTCTTTTAAAACTAGTTGTCGCATTTCGTGTTTATGACAAATTATGCCCATCAAGTTGACATAGATATTTTTATCTAGGAGGTATGTGAACCGGAAATTCCAACCAACCCTATTGTCGAGAGGTTAAATTTAGTTGAAAGAGAAAAGGAGTATTTGAAAGAAAAAATGAAAAGAATTGAAGGGGAGAAGATGGAATTGGAGTTGCATGTTGCCGATGTCGTCGATGATCACAAGATCAAGATGGAGAAAATGCGCTTGAAGATTAGAAAGATTAGAAAATATGCCATTGATAGTGAGGCTTGGTATCATTATGCTGTTGGATCAATTGTTACCTTAGTTGCGATCTTGATCGCATTTGTTGTTGCATTTAAAAGCTTTAGCTAGAGAGTTATTTGTTTGTTGCATTTAAGTGTTGTATGAACTATATATATGTATGAACTTTATGTATGAACTTGTATTAATTTGGTCTTTTCGGTGTTGTGTAATGAAGATGAGCCGACAATGGATGTATGATGACCGATGCTCTCCTGAGTTCATTAATGGCGTGCATACTTTTCTGCTTGCGGCTGAGGCAAACAAGCGGGCGGATGGTTTTATGCCTTGTCCATGTGTTGTCTGTAAGAATGATCACAATTACTCTACATCAAGAACCATTCATGTCCACCTGTTTAAGTCCGGTTTCATGCCCCACTATAATGTTTGGACCAAGCACGGAGAAAGAGGGGTTATGATGGAAGACAATGAAGAAGAAGAGGACGACGACAGCTATCCTGGCCATGGGTTCCCTGAATACGATGATACAACAATGGGGGAAGAAGCTGAGCCGGCAATGCAGGAAGAAGCTGAAGAAGAGGCATCAGATGAGCCCGCTGATGATCTAGGTCGGGCCATTGCCGATGCAAAGAGAAACTGCGCAAGTGATTTGGAGAAGAAGAAGTTGCAGTGCATGTTAGAGGATCAGAAGAAATTGTTGTACCCGAATTGCGAAGCTGACAAGAAAAAGTTGGGCACCACACTGGAATTGCTGCAATGGAAGGCAGAGAATGGTGTATCTGACAAGGGATTTGGAAAGTTGTTGGTAATGATAAAGAATATGCTTCCAAAGGACAACGAATTTCCCGAGAGTACGTACGAAGCAAAGAAGGATGTCTGCCCTCTAGGGTTAGAGGTGCAGAAGATACATGCATGCCCAAATGACTGCATTGCGCTATAAGATCAGCCGCGATGACCCTGGTGATGTCGAGGGCGAGCGCCCCAGGAAGAAGATTCCTGCCAAGGTGATGTGGTATGCTCCTATAATACCACGGTTGAAACGTTTGTTCCAAAACAAAGAGCATGCCAAGGCGATGCGATGGCACAGAGAAGACCGTAAGAAAGACGGAAAGTTGAGAGTACCTGCTGACGGGTCGCAGTGGAGAAAAATCGAGAGAAAGTACGGGAAGGAGTTTGCAGATGACGCAAGGAATGTATGGTTTGGTCTAAGCGCAGATGGAATTAATCCTTTTGGGGAGCAGAGCAGCAACCATAGCACCTACCCTGTGACTCTATGTTTGTATAACCTTCCTCCTTGGTTGTGCATGAAGCGGAAGTTCATTATGATGCCAGTGCTCATCCAAGGCCCTAAGCAACCCGGCAACGACATTGATGTGTACCTAAGGCCATTAGTTGAAGAACTCTTACAGCTGTGGAATGGAACAGGTGTACGTGCGTGGGATGAGCACATGGGGGAAGAATTTGACCTAAAGGCGTTGTTGTTCGTGACCATCAATGATTGGCCTGCTCTCAGTAACCTTCCAGGACAGACAAACAAGGGATAATCTATTTTCAAAGTTAAGTTATTCACAAACTAGTGATTCACACAAATTTCAAATAATTCAAAATTTAAACTATTCAAATTTGAAAACTACCGGCACTAACAGAAAGTTTGTAATTTTTTGTACCTAAAGCAAAATATTCACAAAGAAACTCTAAATACAGCAAAAAACAACTCAAAAATAAATAAACCAAAAATAAATAAAGCAAAAAAATAAAAAAGCCCACCTACTGGGCCAGAGCGGCCTGCATACGACTAGAAACCCAACCTGTAGTTGGGCCAGGATGCAGGCCCGCAAGCCCAGTAGGCCCACAGGCAGAGTAGGAGAGGTAGGCCCAGAAGGCCTGCTTTTCAGAGGAGCTCAATGCAGTGCCCGCGTCGGGGCTTATAAACGGGTCTTGGCGCTCCTCAACTAGCAAGGTGGGACTAAACTTCTGCGCCCCTCGCCTGGCAGCGCACCCCCTTTAGTACCGGGTCGTGGCTCCAACCGGTATTAAAGGGGGGTCTTTAGTACCGGTTGGTGCCACCAACCGGTACTAAAGGGGGTGCGCTTCCCGCCGCTTGGCCTGGCCAAAACAGACCTTTAGTACCGGTTGGTGGCTCCAACCGGTACTAAAGGGGGGTTCTATATAAGAAAACACTTCAAAATTTCGTCAGTTTCTCATCTCTCCCTCTGCTTTTTCTCCTCTGTCCCATCGCCGCCCCCGTCGCCGTCCGTCGCCGTCCCCGTCCCCGTCGCCGCCCCGGCCGCGTCCTCATCCCCGTCGTCCCCGTCGCCGCGCCCCGCCCCGTCGTCCCGCGCGTCGTCCCCGCCCGGCCCGTCCCCGTCGTCGCTGCCCCGTCCTCATTGATCCCCGTCGTCACCGCCCGTCGCCTCGCCTCGCCGCCAGTGAGCTCCTGCCCGCCGCCATGTCCACACACACACACACATTGTTTTTTAGTTTTTTAGTTATAAATTTTAGTTATAGAAATTTTTCTATTTTTTAGTTATAGGAATATTAGAAATGTTATAGAAATGTTAGTTATATAGAAATGTTATAAATTTTTCTGTTTTTTAGTTATAGAAATGTTAGCAATTTTTCTGTTTTTTAGTTATAGAAATATTAGAAATGTTACTTATATAGACATGTTAGAAATTTTAGAATTAGTTTTAGCTAGATGAATTAGATTAATGTCAAATTGTTAGATGATGATCGATGTTATAATTTTAGTTATAGAAAAATTTAGAATTTGCATATAGAATTTTAGTTATCACAATCCAGGTGGCTACGCGGTGGCAATGCCTAAGTGGGATAAGTCTGAGCAAGAGATGGAGGATGCAGGGGTCACTCCGGTTACTAGGAGCTGGCCCCCCAGGTGCAGAACTTGGTTCTATGCGCATGGGGGGCGTTGGACCCGAAGACAGGCCTGGTTTCGAAGAAGGCAAGTCTAAAAGGAGCCGAACAAAAGTTACTTGACGCAATAGAATATGCTCGAAAGGGGGTGTTCACGCCCAACGGAGAGAACGACGAGCTTACGCGCGCCCTAGGAAATCCTGAACACCCGGGAAGAACACGAGGCAAGGGCATTATTCCCTGGTATGAGGGCTTTTCGTAATGGAACGACGACTACAGGAGCCGTGCAAGAAAGAAGATGGAGGAGGAGAAGAAGAGGAAGCTGGAGGAGGAGCAGAGGAAGCAGGACGCAGAACGCCTTCAAGGCCTAGAAGCAAGGCACGCGGACTTGGCACTCAAATTCCAGCAGCAGCAGATCGACTCACTTAGCCAGGAAAGGGGGTCTCAGCAGCGGCAGCAACAAGCGGATGATCGTCCAGCATTGGATAGCACCGTCCCATCCATGCCGAGAAGCAGCGTTGGTTCCGCCCCGGGCGACGCACTGCTGGATACATACCTTGTGGATAACATCATAGAGAACACTAACTGTGATCTACACTTCAAAATGAAGAACATATCCATGAAGGTGGCGGATGCCGTTGCTTTTACAAATACCCCCGAAGCAACCTTCCATTGCACCCCGATTCCAGCGGGCTATGCTCGTGTCTTGGTTGATGAGGTGGTGGACCAATATTCGGGGCTAGAGCTTGACATTCCTGGAGGTGACGACGAGCACACATTGGGAGAGGCCATACATCGTATCATCCTATGGAGAAAGGATTGCATCATCTTTCGAAGGCCACCGACACCGCGTCTGCCGACTCCTCCTCGAAGTCCGCCACCGAGTCAACAGACTCCCGCTCCTCCAAGTCCACAAACGCGTGAGCCGACTCCTCCTCGAAGTCCGCCACCGAGTCAGCAGACTCCCGCTCCTCCAAGTCCACGAACGCGTGAGCCGACTCCTCCTCGAAGTCTGCCACCGTGTCAGCAGACTCTCGCTCATCCAAGTCCACGAACGCGTGAGCAGACTCCTCCTCGAAGTCCGCCATCGTGTCAGCAGAATCCCGCTCCTCCAAGTCCACCAATGCGTGAGCAGACTCCTGCTCCAACTCAGCCACGCCAGCCGTCTCCTCCGCCTCAGCAATCGCAGAAGAGACACACCGCAGCTATGGTGCGTAGTGGTACGAGTCGAGGTAGTACAGAAGGTACAGGCGGAGGCAAGCGATATAAATATGGTCCAAGCCTCGGTCCTCTTCCTCATAGGCCTTACGACATGACTGAGGAGCAAAACAATGCCATAGTGCGGGCCCAAGTGGACACCCATTTTGGACCGAAACCGGCACCGCCACCAAGGGAGAAAGTGGCTGAGAAAGTTATTGACCACTTTATTCATATGGCAAGAAAACCAGCTCCCAAGCCTGTTGACTCAGACTATGAGCGCCAAATCAGGAAGGCACATCGAGCACGACTACAGAAAGAAGCGAGCTCGAGCTCGAGCCAATTACAAGCAGCTGTCAAAAAATGCGGGAAAACCGTTCCCCGCCTAGGAGAACAGGCGGCACAATCGATCCCCCCGCTTGTTGTGCCAACAACACATGAGAGTACGCGCGCCCAATATTATTGTGGGCAAACCGTTAACGTTCCCCAGCTAGGCAATGTGGTAATGACCGATGAGCATATAATGCAGGCTGAAATGCTCAAGATCACTGTTGGACAACTCCTCGATATCGAGCCCATGTCTCCGCTTAGAGAGGAGGAAATAAAACGGAAATCCGGGGCCAACCTTTGGTCGAGCCAGACGAGGTCAAGAACCTCCCAACGAGAATGTATGAATTGCATCAATGGTACATGAACATTAACAAGATTTCCAATCGAGAGTCCCTCATGGTGAATGTCAAGGAGGAGCATTACTTCCATGAGAAAGCTGTGTCCGTTGAGTATTCGGAACTATTTCAGTTATTCAATCAAGATGCACTTGACAAATCTATCGTCAGTTGCTATTGTCTGTAAGTGATTTCTTTCTGTAATTTAAGTCTCAAGCTAGCTGTAGTGATCATTTTGATCAATCATTACCTGTAATTATCCTCACTATATTCTTTTCTGTGGTATTATGCAGGATGAAGATGTATGAAATGAAAAAATCTGGACGCTATGGCATTGGGTTCATTGACCCAAATACCGTTAATGAATACACATGGAATATTCCAAGTTGTCGAGCAAGTTTAGAGGAAAGCATGCTAGAGTTCTTGAAGCGCCTCAATACCAATGAAGATATACTACTTCCTTACAACTTCCTGTGAGTCACACTGTCTTGTACTACAAATTCTGTTTTTGCTTACAAGCTAGCTAGATGTTAATAATTAAGCGTATAGGGTTTAGGGTAGTTGATTAGTGTTATGCACATGCCCGCTTAATTAAGACATGCAAACGTGTGCGCATGCAGTTTCCACTGGATCTTGTTAGACATTAAAGTTGAAGAAGGAAAAGTTGAAGTACTGGACTCACTACTTAAAAAAGAAAGTGACTACACCATCTTGTTTGGAATAGTCAACAGGTAATTTCAATCATTATTAACTGGCCTATTTAGTTCGTCATTTTCTAATATGAACTATTTAATAACCCCTTTATTCATTTTCTTTGCCGGCGGGCAGGGCCTGGGCAAAGTTCATCAAGGTGACTCCAGGCAAATGGCCAAAAAAGTTGTTTTGGTATCGACGCAAGGTAAGTAATTAAGTAGTACTAGCTAGCTAGCTACCATCTCTTTAATTCTTGTTTCAATATCATTAATTAATTATCATGCTTGATTAATCATTATCTGATTAAATTCCATTCCCGTAAAGGCCCTGAAGCAGGCATCGGGGACTGATCTGTGTGCATACTACGTTTGCGAGAACATTCGCATGATGGCGTCCGAAAGGAGCAGATCTCAAAGACAGGACTGGGTACGTTTGTCAGAAACTATTCACAAATTTTTACACTATTATCGATATCTAGTCACACAACTAATACACATGCATATTGATCTCCTTTTTAACAGTTCAGAAAGGTGCGGGAGCAGCTCCTACCAACGGAGCGCATACTAGCACTTCAAGAGGAAATAGCGGGATTTTTTCTCGACCAGGTCATAGATCCAAAGGAGAATACTATTACCCGCTACCGCCCCATGAACCACTTGTCATCGTGCTCCGAAGACACCAAGGCAACATGTAGGAGAAATTGTATATATATATATATACATGTGTATGTGTGAATAATTAATGGTGGTTGTGAGACATTCGATGATATATATATATATAAATATAAATATATATATATATATATCGGTTCTACGAGAAAATCTGTTTATATATATGCATAACGTGTACAATATGTAGCATCGTAAAATACCAGCAAACAAAATAGAATTAAATGGAAAACACAAAATAAAAGGAAAAATAAAAATAAAACCAAAACCCCCAAACATTTAGTACCGGTTGGTGTTACCAACCGGTACTAATGGTCTACCCGCACCCGGGCCCGGCTCGTGCCATGTGGTGGCACTTTAGCGCCGGTTCGTGATGAACCGATAGTAAAGGGAGGGGCCTTTAGTCCCCATCCTTTAGTGCCGGTTGTGGAACCGGCACTAAAGGCCCTTACGAACTGGCGCTAAAGCCCAGTTGCGCTAGTGTTAAGTCATAGTGCAGCGCCCAAGCGATAGGCGCTGCACATTGCACTATGTGGCGCCCAGCGGTTAGGCGCTGCGCCACTGGCTGTGGGGCCGCGCCTGGCCCCGGGCTGCCACGCTGGCCGGGGGTGCGACGCCTAAGAAAAAGGCGTTGCACGGTAGTGTGCAGCGCCTTGCTGTCGGGCGCCACACGAAAGGGTCAGCAGCGTGATTTTTTTTCGAAAGCAGTTCAAATCTTGAATCGTTTTTGTCCACAGGTCCAAATATGTATTTTCTGCCTGCGTCGCGCGTGCCGTGAGCGGCTGCTTTTGCCGTTCGCTGCTTTGGCTGGTTGGTTACTGCCGTTTCTGCACCCGCGCATGTGTTGTACCAATGACGGGTGGGCGATGCTGCCCCTGGTCCCGCGCATTAGCTGAGTTAGCTGCATGTCACACGGTGTGGGTTAGTTTTCTTGGGTCAACCGCCTTTGACGGGTCGTTCCCATGCACTGTGTGCGTCGTGCGTCGTGCGTCGTGGAGACAGTTGCGGAGGGGTCAGCCATTGTGTCTGCACCCGGCTTCTGAACCTGCCTTTGGCTTGTGGAGATGACGGGTGGGCCGGCGCTGCTCCTGTTCCCGCTCGACGGCTGCACTGGATGCGCGTCTCGTCGGGGTCGTCGCGTCGTCGTTTGCATTCGCGTTTGGGGCCCTCACGTGTAGGGTTTGTCTGGTGTTGTGCCTGACTCCTGCGTCGTGCTCTGCCTATCTGACTCCTGCGCCATGCCGCGTCTCGTCTACGGCAGCACCGCAGCAGGAGGGTGCGGTGTGGGTGCCCCCAACCCATAGCTGCCACACAACCCTTTCTCCTCCTCACCCCTCCCTTCCTCGTCAACACAGCCGCCGCGCCACCTCGCTCCTCCGGTCCTCCCTCCCCCTCAGCCCCAGAAGCTCTTCCTCTTCTTTCGACAAGATCCATCGCCTCACGAGCTCCTTATCCACCCCAGCTTGTGAGGAAGCCGTGGGAGGAGGAGCTCAACCGGGTGTCGCCGGCCGGAGAAGGAGGAGAGGCGCGGATGCCAGCCAGGGAGGCGGATCGGTTCGCCTCCGCTGCTTCGTGAGCGCCGCCGCCTCCTCTGCATCCACCTTGCTCCGCATAACAGCATTTGTGCAGAAGCGGGGACAGGCGACCACGAACAGATGGCGTCGGCGGCAACGGCAACACGCACGGTGCATGAGGTCCGGTAAGATGGGCTCGGCCTCCCCACATGCGTTTAGGATGGCGTGCCAGATGGCTCGGAACGCGCGCGCCCGGCTCACAAGAGGTATGCTTCAGAGCACGGCGGCGGCAACGTGCACCGCGAGGTCCCGGAGCAGCCCAGCCAGAGCCCCTCTGTACTGGAGGAACCCTGCGTCTCCATCCTCACCTCCACTCACAGGTAATCCCATTCCCCTCCGTGCCCTCTCTTTCCTCTATTTTGATTTCACTGGTTTTGTGCCAGCAGATGAGAGGGAGAGAGAAGGAAGGAAATGAGGGAGAAAGAGAGGAAGGGGAGAGGGAGGCGCGGCATCGAACGGGTGAGGGTCACCGGTCTGCACCGGCGAGGTCGGGCACGACCTGGTGCTTGGTGGTGGCTCGATCCGCTCCTTGGATCAGGGCCTCCAGGACCAACAAGGAGGCTCTCAGGCTCGTCTTCTAACCTGCAGCAGCCTATACAGGCAGCGGAAGCGCCGGTCAGACCATGGGGGCGGCTTGGTCGAGCTACAACGAGCGCATCTGATTCAAGTTAGCTTCACACATCGTTCCCTCTTTTATTCTAAGGCAACGAGAGATAGGTGGATGTCGTGTTGTCATGTGGAAGGCAGCATGTGCTTATTCATATGTGGAGTTGGTGTTGAGCCTGGCGATAGTAGACACGAAAGGTGCCCGTCGCTTGATCTTGAGAGTTGATTCATATATTTTTTTTTGAAAGTGTGAAGACATTTATTAGATTGCCATGATTGCTTCTTGTCTTTTTGGTGTGTTTTGTTCTACTCATAAGTGGCAAGAAAGAAAAAGACTGCTTGAATTATAGATTGTGTTGTAATAAATTTATGTGAATGGAATATGGACTGCATATATAGATATGATGCAACCTTTTTTCATCCCGAGATTGGATTACACGTTCCTTATGTTTATATGGAATAGTAGCCGTGATTTCTTTTCATTCACGTCTCAACTCGAGCAAATCTTGATTTCTTGATTTTTTTTTGGTCGATGTAGCATCTGCGACTGACTTTCTTCTCTAGCCAGTTCTGCTCTGTAATTTCAGAATATATGTTGTCATGTGCTTGCTTCAGATTTCTGTGTCCGGATGACTATATGAACAAAACTCACAAGGTCCTACATCATCAACTAACAACCAACTTCTTTGTTTCATTGTTCATGTGTGCCTTGCGGTCCATCAGATATAGTTGTGCTTGACCTGCCTTACGTTGACAGTCATCTTTCAATTGCATACTATGTGGTTGGATGTTGGTTGAACTACTGTTGCCTTATAAACAAACATTTTTCTATCTAATCTTTTCTTCTTGCTTTTGCAATAAGCTGCATGTGTTTCCAAATACCAAATGCTTCTTGATTTTGGAAGAAGCCTTTTGACCTTCTTATTATGCATGCAGGTTGTTGATACTGGAGTTATTGGCTTTCTGCTGCAAACTGAAATAATTCCTCTGTGCTTGCCTACCATGGAGGTGGGCAGTGAGCTATCAAAAACTGAATGTGGCTAACCATCTCATTCTTCGTCTAAATATTATCATGTTCTTTCTTTTATGTTTAGCCTAGCAAAGGACAAATTGCTTCTTCTTTTTGTAGGTTTGGATCCTCTATCCTTAATTCATTGCTCTAGTTGATCGTTCCGCTAAACACGTCCGCTACATATGCACCCTCTCGTTGCTTTCTAATTTAGTGCTTCCTGATTGAACGTACGCTTCAACATATGGTAGATTTATAGTACTTGAAAAAGAAAGATTTATAGTATTTGACCATTAGCCGGAAATTGCTTCCCATAAATCACGCCAAATTTCATTTATTATAAAAAATCTAGTAAGTTGTGATTGGCTTCACACATACAAATATAAGAGAATAATTATTATTCGAGGGACGTGGAGTAGCTGCTCCTAAGCTCAAATGCACCCGGATGAACAGTAAATCAAAAACAAAGTAAAAATGTTATGAATTTTCTTTCTAAACTTTGACAAATGCTCTATATGCTTGCCATAGTTCAGCACAAGATGACAATACTGGAAACCGTGGCAAAAAAATCAATGCTCCAAAAATGCTATTTTTATAAACATTTTGAAGTACTAATTTTGTTTTTTTGCCACGACTTCCACGAATGTCATTTCGTGCTCAAATTTTGCAAGCATGCAAAATTTTGTCAAAGTTTACAACCAAAAAAATCAGATTTTTTTATTTTGTTTACTAATTTTTTTAAGTTTTACAGTTCACAAGGGTGCATTTGGTCTCGGGGTCAGAATAGGAATTTCGTTATTCGAGATGTATTTTTGTGCAGCCCAACAAGCTTAAGTGGCATGGAAGCATTATTCTTTATCAGTAGAAGCATCCTTTTTATGGTGTGATGAGAACATATTTATTCCATATTTATCGACCGTGTTGATAGAAATATTTTTCGCCTCGATAGAAGCATTATTTCTATGCTCTATGGTAGCATTTCAATGAATTGTAAGTATATTCTGATGTAGCAAAAACAATATTTCTGTTTGATGGAAACATTTACTGTTTGCAAAATAAATTGTACTGAAGCAAAACAAGAATATACACATACACAAATTTAATTGGGGTTTTGACAAGTTTTGCATTTTCTGGAGTTTTCCCGGTGAAAAAAGGCCGATGAATGGCCGAACGTGTCGCAACTTGCATCGGTGTCTGGCATGAATTCCTACCATTGGCATGTCCACCTACTTGAAAAAAGTTGAGGTCATTTCAAAGATGTCGAAAAATAGACTATGTTGAACGAAGGGCCTTCGCATAGGTCAGAAAGCTCCATCTGAGAGCACGTTGTTTCTCGACATCCTTGAAATGGCTTCATTTTTTCATGGCATTATATGACCAATTTAAGCCACTATACCAAGTTGTTTCATTTTTCGATAACTTTTGCATTTTTTGAAGTTTTTCCGGTGAAAAAATGTCGATAAATGGCTGGACGTGTCGCAACTTGCATCGGTGTCGAAAATTGTTCAAACCTAACAGGATGCCTACAATGGGCATTTGCACCTGCTTGCAAAAGTAGAGATCATTTCTAGGATTTCCGAAAAATACACCATGTTGAATGAAGGATGTTCGGGTTGGCCAGAATTCTCCGTTTGAGAGCACATTGTTTCTCGACATCCTTGAAATGGCCCCAGTTTTTTTTCATGCCCTTTTATGACCAATTCAAGGCAGCATGCCAAGTTGTTTGAGTTTTTTTAACAAGTTTTGCATTTTATAGATTTTTTCCAATGAAAAAAGGCCGATAAATGGCAGGACGTGTCACAACTTGCATACGGTATCGAAAATCGTTCAAACCTGGCATGGACTCCTACCATGGGCATGCCCACCTGCTTGCAAAAGTTAAGGTAATTAATTTCAAGAATGTCCAAAAAATAGACCATGTTGAATGGAGGATGTTCGAGTGCTAGAAAGCTCTGTCTTAGAGCACGTTGTTTCTCGACATCCTTGAAATTGTTCTTTTTTTGTTCATGCCATTGTATGACCAATTCAAGACACCATGCCAAGTTGTTTGGATTTTTAATAAATTTTGCATTTTCTGACTTTTTGGGTGAAAAAGGCTAATAAATAGTCAGATGTGTCACAACTAGCATACAGTGTTGGAAATAGTTCAAACCTTGCCTGGATTCCTATCATGGGCATACCCACCTTGCTGCAAAAGTTGGGTTCATTTCAAGGATGTACAAAACAAGACCTTGTTTAACAGAGGGTGTTCGGGTAGGCAAGAAGGCTCCATGTGAGAGCACATTATTTCTTGACATCTTTGAAATGACCCCATTTTTCCATGGCCTTGTGTGAACACATCAAGGTACCATGCCAAGTTGTTTGGGATTTTGACAATTTTTTCATTTTCTGAAGTTTTCCCGGTGAAAATGGTCCGAGCATGAAAAATGGCCCGATGTGTCACAACGTACATATGGTGTCGGAAGTCGTTCAAACTAGGCACATATGCCTAACCTGGGCAAGTTCACCAGCTTGCAAAAGTTGAGGTCAGTCTTGAGATTTCCAAAAATACGATGTTTAACGAACGGTGTTGATCAGGTAGGCGAGAAGGGTCTGTTTGGGAGCACCTCATTTCTCGACATCCCTTAAATGGCCTCATTTTTTTCCATGGCCTTGTATGGCCAATTCAAAGCACCATGCCAAAGTGTTTAGGTATTAGACAATTTTTGCATTTTCTAGATTTTTCTCCTTATAAAAGCCGATAAATGACCGGACATGTCGCATCTTGCATATGATGTAGAACGTTGTTCAAACCGGGCATGGATTCCTACCATGGGCATGCCCACCTGCTTGCAAAAGTTAGGGTCATTTGAAGGATGTCCAAAAATAGATCATATGTAGTGGATGGTGTTCTATCAAATTGACTCACCTTAGATCGAAGCAAAGTTCAGTGGCGTCAGAAGTTACGAGGTCGAGTCTTGATGGAAAATAATAAAAAATTGATACAACAGTTTGTTTCTGAACAAATAATAATAAACAAATAGTTACATTGGACATAAAACTTTATTCAATGGAAGCAAATTTAACATGTACAGGGAGCTAACTTTAGAAGGAAAGAAACAAAATTCTATCCGGTATAAAATAAAAGAATATGTCGTAGCTTGATTTGTGGGTCTGATTAGTTTGAGAAACAGAATGACAAGGAAAGCAAGCCGGACCTACGTTCCATTCCAACCAACCGCGATTTTTGGGATCAATTAATTCTAGGAAGCTGATAAACGGGACAAATTAATTCCTTGATGCAGATTCGAAGGAAACTACCTGAAGAAAGACCCGACCAGGTCTGATGCAACGCTACCTGAACCATAGCGATGCCTTATATGTTTCGTGCTTCCTAACCTCAGGAGTGGCGGAGTAGCTGAGTGGTAAGAAGCCTAATTAGTTGGACGAGGTTAGGGGTTTGATTCCTTGTGCATGCTTTCTCTCATTTTCTTAAGATTTTTATATCACGCTTTTAAATAGTAAGTGGCCTTGCTTTTACAACGGGTGTACTTTCGAAAAAGGACCATCCTATCCTTTATTATGAAAGGGTATAGGGTAATATCAACCATCGATGTGTTTAGGGGGGTCTACTGAAGCAGAAGTGAAATTTGTATTATGCAGAAACCTCAAAAGATATTTGGCTTTGGCATTTTAGTAATTGACCTATGCTGCTAATGTCGTCGTGTTACTATTATCCATTATCACTTGGACTGGAAGATCAATAATTTCGTGGATGCATAAATATTCCAATTTTTTTTCAACATATTTGTTGTATGACCAACAGGAGATGAATATTTTTAGGTGCTTAAGATTTTTTTTGGGTGGAGTTCAAATTGAGGCTAGGCAAAACGGGATCTTATATAGATAATGAGATAAATGTGTAGTTGTCACTCCTCACCTCCCTACTCCTGTTGACCTGTGGTCGTCGCCATGGGTCCTCTGTATCAAGAGTCCTGCTACTTATGAAATAGAGATATTTGAGGTTTCCTTTTAGGCCTGTCAACCCATTATTTTAGCTTCCTTTGGCAGATGATGCACAAGCTACAAAAGGATCTACCCCTGTTGCCCAGTTATTCCATTGTGTCAATCAGGTTATTCCATTTTCGTTGTTTCCTTTTGGGTTCAGCTATTGACATTTTCCATCTGTCGTAGTGGTTAGTAGTAAATTAATTGAAACGAATATATGCGTACAATGCAATTTCTTTTTAGTAGATATCACAGAGATTCTGTTGTACTTGCGTTCTTGCATAGTAAGCTAAGCATGCTATACATAATAACAGTGGCATCGAATCGGGAGTGGCTTTCTCAGTTTGAGGGAGCTGAAGCGTGGAAATCTGCTTGATTCGCCGCGGCTTGCTGATGATGAAGATGATATCAATAAAGTTTTAAGGTGGCACATTTAAACACCAAAATTTACGCTAATTTTTTTTAAATAATACATTTTTTAAAAAAATTACAGAAATAATACGCAAAATTTTTTTTTTCAAAAATAATACACCATCGGCCTACTACAGGCCGACAGAGCCCAGTCGGCCCACAGCAGGCCGACTGGAGGCCCATCAGTTTGCTGCTGGCCGATTGGGCTGTCGGCCAGCAGATTCAAGCCCAGTCGGCCTGCAGTTGGCCGACAGGGCCCAGTCAGCCTGCAGTACACCGATAGGCCTGTAGTGGGCCGGCTATGCTCAGTTGGCCTGCTGTGGGCCGACTGGTGCATGCCTATTTTTAATAATACACGCGAATATTTTTTAAAAGTATATATTTTAACACGTTATGAATACATGGTAACATTTCTTCAAATACATTTTTAATGGAAATATCATTTTTTAAACCACACAACATTTTTTCATTTGTTAATCCACGTGATATGTGAGTATATTGATTGTAATATCATCTTATATTATGGGATGAAGGGAGTACCATTTTGTAGAATGTCATGGATATTTTTTGGAAACACGAGAATATTTCCAGCAAAGGTGACGTACATTCATTTAGTGGCACGAACAATTTCTTATCATATTTTCCAAAAAAATTGCATGCATTTTTTGAAAGGCGGGAACCTTTTTCCATTGTGATGAACATTTGTTTTGAAAGTTATCGACATTTCCAAACTGCTCTTTTCCCGCCATCCATTTCCCGCCACCCATTTCCCGCCACCCATTTCCCGCCACCCATTTCCCGCCACCCGTTTCCCGCCACCCGTTTCCCTCCTCCCATTTCCCGCCAACCTTTCCCGCCATACCGCAGTCGTTCTTTCCCGCCATTTTCTCGTCTCTATCTATAAAACCCCCTTCAGACGGAGCTGGATAAGCATTGCAGTGTAGTGTAGTTGAGATGTCCCATTATCCTTTCGATCGTAGTTTTCACCCTGGGATGAGTAGGACTCTTCTGAGGCTAGCTACCGATTTCAGGATGGATAATAGGATAGTTCCCTGGGACGAACTCACCGGTAGTGACACCATAATGAATGAGTTGGCTCACCAATTACGTAGTTCTGGGTGGCCTGAAAGGACCTATGAGGAGGTACGTAAAGAACTTCTTAGGTTGCATGACAGGTGGAAGAAGGTAGTGGTGCCGAAGAGTGAAACTTTCAGAAGGATTGCAGCAAATAATCCATGTTTATGGACTGAGGAGAGCGAGGACGAAGATGATATCTTCATGCCGCCGCTTTCGGGTTCTGCATCGTCGAAGGGCAAGAGTTCTTCATCATCGAAGGGCAAGGTTTCTGCATCGTCGAAGGGCAAGAGTTCTTCATCATCGAAGGGCAAGGTTTCTGCATCGTCGAAGGGCAAGCGTTCTTCATCGTCGAAGGGCAAGAGTTCTGCATCGATCGAGGATGACGATGATGACTTCATGTAGTTTTTATGCTGTATGTTGTGAGTTTACTTACGTGCCATTTAATTTGGATGTAGTTCTATCTAGTTGTTTGTAATGTCTCGTTGTATGAATATTATGTTCTATCTAAATATGATCTTGTAGAGTAGTCATTGTCTCGTACATAAGTACATAGTCATTTGTCTCGTACATAAGTACATATTATGTTCTATCTAAATATGATCTTGCCGGTGCTCACTCTCCACAAAAGCAAATGCCAGTGGGACGACTTGATTTTGGCCGTCTTGACCTATGGCTGTCAGTATCTGACCCTTGTACTTGCCTGTGAGAAAAGTACCGTCAACACATATCACCGGTCGGCAATGCCTGAAAGCTTCGATGCATACACCGAAAGAGAAGAAGAGACGATGCAAAACCCTCACAGTTGGGAACTCTGGCATGAACATGTCTTGGATATCGATATAGGTGCCTGGATTGCGCTGCTGCAGGGTGTGGAGGAGGTGGACAACAGAGTCATATGCATCAAAATAAGAACCAAATCTCCTCTCAAGCGCTGCATGCTTAGCCCTCCAAGCCTTGCCATAAGAAATTCTGTACTTCAACCTGGCGAACACTTTTGTCTGCACTGCCTTCACTTCCATAGCTTTGTCTTGCACTATCTCATCGTAAAACAGTCGAGCAATAAGCGTGGATGAAAGGTTGGCATGATCTTGAGGGATGCAGGGAATAAGACAAGTGTGATTAACTAAGTCACTTATCACCCAACTTGTGCCATACTTAGGGAGAAAGCCGTGCACCCTTGCGGGACAATCTGCATTCTTGCATACCATTGTGAGGAATTTCTGACTGGACACCTCAGCTTTGAAAACCCTTTGCGTGGACATTGCCCAATTAATTATTGCATCCTTCAGGCCTTGCTTGTTCGGATACATAGCACCCGTCGCAATATTGTTCTGGTGATATTGCCAGTCTGAATCATGTCCATCATTCACGGTCATTGCAGATGATAAGTCATGATTCCACCATGCAGGATTCGGGACTCCTCTGCATTTTCTTCTTCATCTGACTCGTCAGAATCA
Source organism: Triticum aestivum (assembly GCF_018294505.1). Taxonomy (NCBI): domain Eukaryota; kingdom Viridiplantae; phylum Streptophyta; class Magnoliopsida; order Poales; family Poaceae; genus Triticum; species Triticum aestivum. The sequence goes on from NC_057814.1 coordinate 177,831,691, forward strand.
TCGGCATGACCCCTTTCAACATCGGTGTCTTCTTCTTCCATCTAGTTCTGCATGTGCCCATCTACCTCGTCAGCGTCCACCTCGCCATTGTAATCACCATCGGCATTTGCTCCTTCTACCTGACTACTCTGCCCTGGTTCATAACCATAAGCATTTCCTCCTTCTACCTGACTGCTCTGTCCTTGGTCGTAACCATAAGCATTTCCTCCTTCTACATGACTGCTCTGTCCTTCGTAGCCACCCTCCCCTTCATGTGCAGTGACCTCCTTCACGACGGGAAGCACTAAAGCAACAGGATTGCATCCCCTTCGTTCACAACCTTGTAACCACCGCACCCAATCGGAGTCTCCCTCTATTGGCCTCAAATAAAAGTAAATTTTTGAACTTGACCGTGTCCACAATGCATGAACACCGACGGTGTGTGTTTCAGTATCAAGACCTAAACTTGCCGCAATCCATTCTTTCAACTGACTAACAGACCATGTTTGTGGTGCGCTGATTGCAACCTCTATGTGAGTAAATTCACTCAGATCTGCTCCCAACTCATTTGTTTGGACAGTACCAGGACCATAGTAAAATCTCAACTTCACTACATCGGACATCTCGACTCACCTATTTTTTTTCAACATATAAATACAAGTATTAGACATGTCTATATATATATATTACCAGGACCATAGTAAATAATATAATAAATAGGCCCATGTTTACTAATAATAAATAGGCCTCAAATAATAATAATAATATAACCGACAAATATGATAATTCAGTTTATTTGAATTATATGGCCATGTTGATGTATTTTTTATTTTAATCTATGTTAAAATAATTTAGAAAAAGGCATGCGTCTTATTTCTACGATCATGCGTCTTATTTTAATCTATTTTAAATTCTATTTTAATCCTATTTTTTGCTTTCTTATTAAATTTTTATTATGTTTCCAACTCTTCAAAAAAAACTTCTTATTCGTTTTTTAACATCGGTTTTTTAACATGTAATATTATTCGTTTTGCTATGCACATGCCGACCCCAACTCTTTAAACTCTATTTTTTAACATCGTTTTTTAAATTTTTATTATGTTTCCAACTCTATTTTTTAACATCGTTCTTTAACATGTAATATTATTCGTTTTGCTATGCACATGCCGACCCCAACTCTTCAAAAAAAACTTGTCTCTTCTTTCCAACTTTTTATTCATGTTTCCAACTTCTTATCCCGCACCTGTGTACGTGTCAAGTATTAAGCAACAACTTATTATCCCACTAACAACTAATACAATTCACACACCTACAACTATATTACGAATAATCGCACACAAATTTATTTTCACATCGAACGAAGCGTGCGTGCGAACGAATAATATTTACGTATACTACCGGGGCAAATAACAATATTTCTGTATACTACCGGGCCAAAAAACAATAATCGCACACAAATATTTACGTATACTACCGCGGCAAATAACAATATTTACGTATAATCCCGGAGCACCTACGAAAAATAAAATGAGGGCTGAAATATACCCTTGAAGCGTGCGTGCGAACAAAGAACGAAGAACGAAGAACCACGAACGACGAACGACGAACGACGAACGACCTCCACCACCACCACCTCCACCACCTCCACCACCTCCACCACCACCACCACCTCACCACCCCAACTGCCCCAACGACGAACACTGCCCCAACTTCACCACCACCACCTCCACCAAAATGCTCACCACGACCACCACGAGCTACCCCGTCAGTAGATCGACACCTCTTTTCGTTGCCCTAAATGAGTTGAACCCATTCACGGTGCCAAAATCGCGAAAATGTTGCTCATTTAGGTGTACAAATGTGTGCCATTTTTTTGTAGAGAGAGGAGGAGGAAGAACACAGCAGAATGAGCCACGGGAGAAGAATAATGGAGGAAGGAGAGGATATGGGCGGGCAGGGAGAAGAAAGAATGAAGGAAAGAGAGAAGGAGAGAATAGAGGGCGGGCTGGCCAGCGCGCGTCAGGTCGGCCGCACCCTGTCGGCCACCAGGTGGCCGATCGGCGGGCGGGACGCCGACAGGGGCGCACCACGCCGACAGGCCGCTGCCTCCCCCCTCGCGACGTGGCACGACCAACCAACGGCCGCCGCGTGGCTGCCCGGCCTGCAGTCAGCCTCCTGATAGCCGATCGGCCTGCTGTGGGCCGACCGGGCTCAGTCGGCCTGCAGTGGGCCGACGGTGTATTATTCTTGCAAATTCTTTTTTCTGCGTATTATTTCTGTAATTAAAAAAAATTGTATTATTTAAAAAAAATTGGCAAAATTTACACCACTTTTTGCTTCGGTTTCTTTGTATGAAAACATTATTTCCTCTGCATCTTGTGAGACACCAAACATTTCTCATTTTCGGTAGGCTTAGTTCTGAAGGATTCCACTTCGGCTAATTTAGATTATGTTGCTAGAGTATTAGAAGAAGTTCCTGATATATGTATTTAGAGCATTTGCTAAGATTTGATGCAAAATATTGATGGCCAGGCATTATATTGCACATAAGCACAATTTTTAGTTTTTCTTTTTGTTGTTGCAACAGTTTTTCTATAGCAATAGCCAATAGTGTAACATCACACTACTCCATTTTCACAGGCCATGCCACATCTTTACATGTAAGTTTGTTCTCTAGATAGTTCTCTTTCCAAGAATTGCATATCATATTTGTCATGAGATCTGACTGATTTACTATATTTTCCTGGTGTGGACGATGTTATAGAGTGAGCTACCATCACTTCTCATTACTAACTGTAATCAATAAATGTGTTCATGCCATAAAAGATGGATATTGTCGAAGCCATTGTCATGTCATGTAATTACTTGCAGATCAACTATATAGTTTTCTTCGGATTGTAAATTGGAAATGATAGAACCCTACAACTCCTGTGTGAGTGGCATTTGATTATTTACTTCCTCGAGTAGTATAGATATTGTGCTGCCAAGAGATTAAGTATATTCATGAAGTTGTGTAAAGTTTAAAATTGGTTGTGGTATCTAGCATTTGTTAGATCCTCATATGTTGTTGGTAGTCATGCTTATGCCTAGGATATCAAGTAAGCTTGTGTTGTGCTGTGACTAAATAAAAGCATGTTTAGACTTACCTTTTGTTTGCTCTACTTAAAGAGTTCAGTGTTTACCCAGAGGGCATCTATATGTTTGCTATTGCTATCTCCCGTGTGACGTCGAGAAAATCACTGATGTTTCTGTTTACTTGGCCTACATTTTGGTTTACAAATAGTTCTGCCTCTCAGTTTGATATTTCTACTTGCTTTTGCTTAGCAATATGATGTATTGTTTTCTAGCTCTAGGCCTACTTGTGTTGAAGGTTCAGTTGATTGTGTTTCTTAAGGGTGTTTTTTTAATTACTGGCATCAAAATGTGGCACTAATTCCATTGTGCATTGTACTGTGATTTTTTCAAACAACACCATTATGATGAATAGAGATGCTAATAAGGGTCAGAGAACAATAGAGATGCTAACCTTTAGGGGTTAATAATATAAACAACAACAGGGCTTATGAGTCCGAAGAGAGCTCGAGTGGCGTCTTTTGGTTCTTGAAGCTCTGCACTTTCCTGGTGGAGTAGCAGCAAAATAATTCAGTGGCTGTAAAGCTACTGCACTTCACGTAGTTAGGATCAATTCTTTGTTTCAGTTTCAAATTCTCCCCAGTTCCTCCTGTTTGATTGATTCATCTGATGGACATTTTGTGGCATATGTATTGTTACGAGTGAAACCATCCATACAAGTTGAGATATTAATAATCCCATATGTGGAATTCAAGATATAGAGAAATGTTATTCTTCTGCTAATTGGTTGATTGACCAAATGTACCATAAATGATGTTATTAGTGTTCAAGATATAGAGATATGTTATTGTTATTTATTGTAGTAGATGATCTCCATCCCCGTTATTGAGACGATGGAAGTACTACTGAGGAGTTTTGTCTCTGACCGAACGAAGCTGCCGAGGATGAAGGGCTAAATAAGTGCCGAGGAAGAAAGATAAATAAGTCGCTTGATTCATGGGCGAAGTGGCTGCCATATGACTGCTTTGAAATATACACACGTGTAAGTGGCACATAAATACTCTCTTTTTTCAAACACACAAAACAAGGTTTATAGAAACACTTCTCTTCTTAAAATAGTATAAGGCCTACTACTTTTTTTTAATATAGAAGGGTCTAAATTCTTGCTGTGCGTACTTGCTCAAACAGAAGATTATTAATATTTTCAAGACGATGTGGTTTTGAATGAGACTCTACGCTATCAAAGTAAAAATGTGCATGTACATATTATTGTAGACAACAAACCTATATTTCTTATTAAAGGCGGTTAAATTTGTTACTGTATGTGCATGCTCACAACTAAAACAACTAATGCATGTTGCTTTTACAATGCGCACATGGATCAAAAAGATACACGTATTTGCAGTGGCATGATTTTGGATGGGAGTTTGGGCTACCAAATTAGAATGTGTATATGCATCTCATTATAGACAACAAAATACCGTTGTTTCATACTAAAGGGGATTAGATTTGTTACATAGTTTTTGTTTCAAATATAACTCTATGCTACCAAATTTAAATATGTATACATCTATTGTAGACAACAAACACCCATTTTCCCCAACTAAGAGAGAATTTGTTGCCATATGTGCTTGCCCGTAACAAAATCAAATAAACCATGGATTTCTTTTCATCGCTAACATGGAATCTGTCTCTGCGCCATATGGCGCAATGGGTCCACTAGTATATTATATACCTTAGTAAATTGAAGTCCACGTTATGAGAAGGAGAGGGGGAGAAAGATTATCTCACTACTCTCTATCCAACTTTACAATCCAATTGCCAGTGGAACAAGTGGGGATGATACCCTAATGTATACACAGATTAAGATGATAAATATGATATATATATATATATATTTATTCAATGTATTTACTTGAAAAGATCTACCTGATACCAGTCTCCAAATTTATTCAGATCACGCTCACCATTTCTTGAGCAGAGACATGGTACAAACCGGAGACTCTCTCAGCATCTCCAAGAAGCAGGAGGCGGCGAAACATCCAATAGATGAGCATAAGGCAAAAACTCTATAAAGAGACGTCAAATATGTAACCCCTTTTTGTGCAGTGGCTTAAAATGGGATATCGTTTCAAGAGAGCACTTGTTACCAAGTTTTCATTTAGAGGTGAGAGGGAGAAATGTATAGACATGATAACATAGTGAACCTTATATTCTACATAAAAGGTATAACTGCTCTCGCAACATGAGTTAAAGAATATTAGTTCTTCTTCAACACATGCCTGTCAAAGCTTACAACTTTCACCATTAGTCCATAAGTTATGGCTGCAACTATCGATCCAACTACTCGTCTATGTTGTCATACATAAGGGTGTGTATTTGTTGAACTTTTGTTAATACATAGGAGTATATCTCAAGTGTCGATGTTCGACGTACTCCATGTGCAAGCATAAAGGGGGCCCAGAATGTCCCTCCGAATTGTTAGGGACTCCTATTTCTTCTAAACATGGATAATATGGAACAAGTCCATGCTCTGCTTACTTAGGAGACCGTTGAGCCACTAATGATTTCTAAGGAAGCTTCAGAGCCCCTTCTTCATGTTGACACAAAAAGCAAATCAAACTTGAGCACTAGAGAAAAAAGTATTACAGGAATTTTGACTCATGCCTAAACCCTAAAACCTACTTACAACATAATTGGGAGTTTAGGCTTAAGGGGATGGTTGCAATGGTATTACAACCAAATTCTTAGGCCTAAACCCTAAAGCCTGACGGCATTACAGGTTTTTTTCATCATACGCAAAAATCTAAAGTTGAAGTTTCGGATATGTTTCTTACTACAACACCAATCGCCTATCATGAGTTCATGACTATATTCAGAATTAACATATGAAACCATTAACACGAACACATAATTATCCTAAGCCTAAAACACCATCCCCAAAGAGTTTCGTCGACACGAAGGTTGGTAACATGCGGGAGCTTCGTCTACGAGATCAACAACAGTGGTGGTGGAGGCCTCGATGGAGGATGTTGGCGGCGGCCTTATCCTTCTAGGTTCCTCAAACCAACTCGCCTTCTGGTCGCCACCGCAACCACTGTTCCCATCGACCGGGGGTATGGCGGGGTTTATCTCATTTCGGGCGAGACGCATCATGTGCAGGTGACTCAAGCGTCAATGTGCTCGGTCGGCGGTGACGACTGAGCTCTAGATCCGGCTGGTGGTGCTGCTGGCCATGGAGGAGAAGGTGGCGATGGGGCGAGGATGCTGGGGTTTTGGCCAATGGTTGTCGAGGAAGACAAGGAAATGGAAAAAGGAATAGAGGCAAATCAAGTGAGAGAGAAGAGAAAAGGCTGCCGCCCATGGTTAGTAACAAGATAGAAGCGGTTTCATATCTGAAAGCACACGTGGCTGGGTGTTACTCGAAGCGGTTCCTTCACTAGAACCGCCTCCAAAATATTGTTTGAAGCAGTTTCTTTTACTGAGCCTCCTGAGTTTATTTCCCTAAACAAAATAACCACCTGCACTAGATCATTCGAGGCCTCTAGAAATTTCTAGGCTGCTAACCGCCTCCATGGATATCCTCTAATGCCCATTTCTATACAAGTGTGCACAACTAGGATGCCAGTGAAGAAGTTAGTTGAGACCATGCAGAGAAGTGGTATAGTGCTCACGGGGATGATCTCTGTGCTTCTGCCACCCCTTATACACCACTATAGCCGAGGGAGCGAAACTATATCCTTCCCTAGCTAGACACGATGGTACCCACGCTAACAAGCCTATGTGGAGAACTAGTAAATAACAAACATGGATTGTCGTGGGGAATACTAGGCCCAACAAGACGCTAGCACCTCCCGTGACACTCGTACCACACCGCTACCAGCAGCCGGCCAACCGGATCAAGCAAACCAACACACACCCATCTCAATAAACCAACGATGCTCACAACACCATTGTCGCCCAATCCAGGAGCGGATTTGGGTTTTTGTCTGGGACATGAGAAGGCGAGGGAAGGGGAGGAAGTATACCTCGACGTCGCCAAGTAGGCGACGACACACATGAGAGCGTTGCCACGGTCGGGCTAACATTGCCAACCAGGGATTCTTCTGGCCTCCACCACCACGTTCACCACCCCGACAAGCGTAGATCCGACAGATGAACACCACAGTGTCTAGATCTGGCAAGGTTGAGGCCGCTTGAGAGGTTCAAGACCCGGGGCTTTGAGATCTGGAATGAGTACTGCTAGAATGGCCCACGGTCCACGGCCATCACCCTCCACTCGCACAACGGAACGATCATCACCATCGAGTGTCGCTTGTCGTGGAGGGGTGTCGCCTTCTCCACCCGTGGCAGTCACCTCGTCTTCTTGAGCCTACACTAGAGATTAGAGGGGGCATATCAGGTGCTCCAGCCCCTCATGTGCTCCCATGATACAAACTCCTGTGGGGCCATTGGATCTGAGATCCCAGGGTTACCAGCCGAGATGATGGACCTGCTCGCAATTATCTGCCTCCTGGAGTTCTTTTTGCGATTTTGCCGAAGCTCCTCACATGACCCTTGGATCTCAAATCCAGCGGTTCAGGGGAGCTTGTATTATAGGCGCACTTGAGGGGATAGAGCACCTGATATGTACTCAAGAGCAGAGCGACGAGGACCTCACTGCCACCTTCATCGGTGGCAATACAGTTTCCCGATAGCCTCCATTGGTGGCAACGAGGGAGAGGGACAAAGGGCAGGGCATGGCGGAGGCTAATGTTTGGTTGTCGCCCCGACGAGAGTGACGCGGACCCAAAGGGGTATCGTGGTCACGAAATAGTAGTGTGGTGGGTGCTTAGTAGTTAACAGAGAGATTTTTTTTTGAGGAGTCGTTCACAGAGATAAGATGGTATATACACACTTTTCAACGAGGAGTTGCCGAAATGGGCCGGGTTAAGTAGGAGCGAAGGAGCCCCAAACCAGCATGACCAACGTAGGCAGGTAGGTTACTCAGAAAAAAAAACCGTAGGCAGGTAGAGCCCCGCGAAGTTTCCAGGAAAGAGCCGCGGTTACCACTTCACCACAATGTCTTAATGGAGGCCGTGTACATATGTTTCCGTTTCTTGTTTCTTGTGACACTCTAGCTAGTAGGTCGATCGTGTGTACAAATGTCACTAGACAGTCCAATCTTCTCCAGCTAGCAGCGTGAAAGCATTCCTCTCCCCAGTAGACGCCTCGCCACGCACACCTTTGGAACCATGTGATAAAGGGAACCATTTATGTAGTCCGGCCACAAGAAGCACGGTTGGTAGCAGACGACAGACCATGGCACGCCACCGATTTGGCATCCAAACAAGGCTCATTACCACGCATCTCTCGTCATCTCCCATTTTTACCTCGGCCGCCATTGATGCATGCCCAGTCAAGCTTTCGTCCGGTTGTCTCCACTGTCAAAGAGGCAAAGAACGGGACGGGCCACCAGCTAAGCAGCGCACAAATAGCATGCGGTCACAAATTGCATGCATTGATTCACCCCAATCGAAAAAATATAGCATTAACTCACTGTCGTAGTAACATTATTAAGCATTTCCATATCCTGCTGCATGCACACCCACCCTTCGTGCGTGCGTATCTCCATGCACAGTGGCGTGCGCGCGCGTCTGACGACGTGTCCCCACCTCGTATCGCCTCTCACACGGTGGTTTTGGCTCCGGCCGGACCACGTGAGGCTCACGCGGCAGTTTCATCGTAGTATATCTAGGGGCCTGGCCTAAACCCTTCCTCCCCCTCTCCAGACACCAGCGGCCCAGCTACACGAGAGGAGCGCGGTAGTCCTTTCCCGGCGCGCAGCGGTGCACTATGGCGTCCACCGGAGCCGTCCCCTGCTCCGTCCTCCTGCTCCTCCTCCTCTGCGCGTCCCCGCTGTGCCAGGGCCAGGCCGGACGGCACAACATCACGGAGACCCTCGCCGCCGCCAGCCCGGACTTCGCCCAGTTCAGCGCCGCCCTGGCCGCCGCGAACCTCAGCGCCGAGATCGACGGGCGCAGCCCCGTCACCGTCCTCGCCGTCGACAACGCCGCCGTGGCGCGGCTCGGGGAGCGGCGCCTCCAGCCGGACGCCCTCGCGCGCGTGCTCTCCCTGCACGTCCTCCTCGACTACCTCGGCGACGCCAGGCTCCGTACCCTCGACGGCGGGTTCAGGCAGGCCGCCAGCCTCTACCAGGCCCACGGCGCGCCGGGGGCCGCCGGCATCGTGAACATCACGCGGGGCGGCAAGGACGACCACGTCTCGTTCCGGCCAGCGGAGGGGGTGAACGGGACCGCCGCCGTGTTCTACGTGAAGTCGGTCAAGGAGGCGCCCTGGGACATCGCCGTGCTGCAGGTGAGCGACGCCATCTCGTCCTTCACCGCCGAGGCGAAGGTGCCCACGCCGCCGGCCCCGGCTCCTGCTCCCAAGGCGCCTGCGCCTGCTCCTCTGGCGCCGGTCGTGGCCCCTGCACCTGCTAAGGCCCCGGCGGCCCTGCCTCCGTCGCCAAAGAACCACACCGCGCCACCGCCGAAGCCGGCCAAAGAGCCCGTGCCTTCGCCAACGCCCGTGGTGGAGACGCCGGCGGAAGGACCTGGGGCGGACGGAGATCAGCCGCCTGCCGACGAGCACAAGAGTGGCGCCAGCGACTCGGAGCCGTGGAGCCTCGGCGCGGTGGTGGCGGTGGCCGTGCCGGTCGTCGTGTTTCTGCTGTGGTGAGCAATCTGTGCTTGGAATGAATGCCCGCTGTTAGGGGCCCTGGATCCCGTGATTAGTGTTCGCGCTTACCCGCATGGAGACAGTGGTTAATGAGCGCTGGTTATCGCTGGCAGATTTGAGCAGAAATAATTGTACGATGCTCGTGTTTAGTCAAGGAGTGCATGCCTATGTTTGAATTGCGCTACTGGTTTATTTCTGCCTTGCATGTGCCGAGCTCTAGACTTTCCGATGAATCTTGCAAATCCACCTTTGTAAAACAAGGAAGAACCCCATTTTGCAAGGCCGTCTATCGACAAAATTCAAATCTCGCCTACTTGGCACGATTACATGCAAACAGGTCGATCCAACAGCATTAATTCGTCGCATAGGAAATGTTTCCACCATACCTTTAGGGCGCACTTGGATTGGGTGTATTTGAATACACATGTATTTAATTTACGGTTTTGCTAAAACTTATTCAGCTGAGAAACTTTTTGGTCTCATTCACTTTTCCCACCGTTAGATTCAATCACGTCACGATTCGTGTTTTGTCCAGGCGGAACCCTTGTAGCAAGGCGCGGCCAATTTGTTTTGTCGCATGCGTGTGATGGGTTTTGTCCCCTGGGCTTGTGTGGGCCTGTAACGTTGGGTCTGTTCGTTTTTACTTTTTGTCCTACAGGGTGCAGGGAACAAGTGACGTCCTTTTTTGCATTTCGTTTTTCTTTGCTGTTTTAGTTTTTATCCATTATTTCTATTTAACTTTCAATTTTACCTTCCTTTTTATCTTTTTTTTTTTCACTTTTTTGGTTTTCATTTTTGGGTTGGGAGAGAACATGTAATTTTTTTTGACTAATTTCTACGCAGACGAGATTTGGTTAATTTTTGAATTGTACTACCGATATTGTATAGTACTTTTTTGTGTTCCCGGTTTGTTGAGTATGTATTTTGTACTGCATGTGTATTGGAGTTGTGGCCCACCTCCTAGTCTTCTATAGTTGAGGTAGAGGCATTCCCTTGTATTATATATGCGTGCACCAGCACCCCAAATCAATACAAGGATTATTGTATTGCAAAACATCTCTCTACATGGTATCAGTTTTTAGGTTTTAATCCTCGCCTTCCGCTGCTGCCGCACGCTCCTCCCGCGCCGCCGCGCGAATCCTCCCGCGCCGCCGCCACCCCGCCGCCGCCGCGCGACTCCTCTGCGCCGCCGCCGCTACCCAACCGCCGCCACGCGACTCCTCCCGCGCCGCCGCCGCCACCCCGCCGTTGCCGCGTGACTCCTCCGCGCCGCCGCCGCTACCCAACCGCCGCCGTCGGACCCGCTATGGCGTACACCGGCCCGTCCGCCGTCGCCTCTGCCGTCCCGCCGCCAGCGCCCTCCGGTGCAGCCCAACCGCCGTACGGCGCGCCCGGCGTCACCCACATGCAGCTGGCGCCCTCCAGCGCGGCCCCGCCGCCGTACGGCGCGCCCGGTGTCACCCACATGCAGCCGGCCCCGCCAATGACCGGCGGCCATGCTTTGCCCGCCCCGTCGATGGCTTCTCCGGGCTGGTGTTACCCGTTGCCACCTTACCAGCCGAATGGCGCCGGCTACGGCGCCCTCCTTGCGCCGCCGCCCGTCGGCGGTTATGGTCCACCCGTCCCGGCGCCGCCCTACGGGGGCCTCCCGCCGTCGCCTTCCCTCGGTGGTTATGGCCCGCCCGCCCTGGCGCCGCCCTATGAGGGCCTCCCGCCGTCGCCGGTACCTGTGCCATGGGACCCCACCCTCCTCGCCGCCCAGCACTCCGCGTCGTCGCCGAGTAGCTCTGTCGGTGGAGGCGACTGGTACATGGACTCAGGTGCTACTGCGCACATGACAGCTTATCCCGGTAACCTAACCTCCTCCACTCCTGTTCGCACACCCACTCGTATCACCATCGGCAACGGCTCCTCCTTACCTATCACTCACATCGGTAGCACTAGTTTTCCCTCCACTTCCACACCCATTACTATGTCTAATGTTCTTGTTTCCCCTGAATTAGTCACAAACCTAGTTTCCGTTCGTCGTCTTACTAGTGAGAACCCACTTACTGTTGAATTCGACGGTGTTGGTTTTTCTGTGAAAGACGCCCGTACCCGGATGATCCTTCACCGATGTGATAGTCCCGATCAGCTCTACCCCGTGCACGCCGGCGCCTCCACCTCCACACCAGTCGCCCTTGCCGCTGGCGTTGACCTCTGGCATGCTCGCTTGGGCCACCCCAACCCCACAGTATTACGTCAAATTCTTAGGAGTTTCTCTTTCTCATGTAACAAGCTCGACGAGCACTCTTGTGAGGCCTGCCGCTTAGGCAAGCACGTTCGTCTTCCCTTTAGTGCGTCTACTTCAGTTTTCACTTTTCCGTTTCAATTGCTTCATAGTGATGTTTGGACGTCTCCCGTTGCGAGTAACACGGGCTATCTATACTACTTGGTGATCCTAGATGATTATTCTCATTATGTGTGGACTTTTCCTCTTCGTCGTAAATCCGATGCTTTAGCCACACTCACCGCCTTTTATTCCTATGTCACCACCCAGTTCAGTCTGAAAGTGCGTTATATCGACTAGAGGGGGGGGTGAATAGGCGATTTTTGAGGAATTTGTGGGTGGGGAAATTCCTTAGCGAAGAACTACTTGCAGCGGAATAAGTACTCAAAAGTATGCATAGCAGAACACAAGCATAGTCATCATGATGAAATGAAAACAAGCACAGAGTACAGAAAGCGTAAACACAGGATAACACAGGATGAAGACAAACAGACTGAGGAAATTGAGAAAGTATTCAGTCAAAGTCTTCAAACACAGATATGAACAATTGCACAACACAGGAATGAGGAAATGAAAGAGTTGAGGAAATAGAACCAGTTGGCTTCGTGAAGACAATGATTTGATAGACCAGTTCCAACTGTTGTCTCAGTTGTACGTCTGGTTGGAGCGGCTAGGTATTTAAACCTGAGGACACCCAGTCCCGGACACACAGTCCTCACCGTATTCTCCTTAAACTAAGGTCGCACAGACCTCGTCCAATCACTCGTGGTAAGTCTTCAGGTGACTTCCGAACCTTCACAAACTCGGTCACTCGGCGATCCACAATTTCCTCTTGGATGCTCTAGACCATGACGCCTAACCGTCTGGAAGAAGCACAGTCTTCAAAGGTAACAAGCGTCGGATCCACGCAGGATCAATCTCTTCAGTGATGCTCAATCACTTTGGGTTTGTAGGTGTTTGGGTTTGGGGTTTTTCCTCACTTGATGATTTTCGCTCAAAGTCCTCGGAGGATGGGATGCTCTCAAATGACAAGTGTTAGTTTCTCTCGGAGCAGCCAACCAGCTAGTGGTTGTAGGGGGCGGCTATTTATAGCCTAGGGAGCAGCCCGCATGATAAGACATAAATGCCCTTCAATGATATGACCGTTAGGTGGGTAGATACTTTGGGACAGCTGGCGCATAGCACAGCAACGGTCGGAAATTTGAGGTTCAAATTCCTCAGGGCTATCATGTTCCTCACTGTGTAGGCAATCCGCACTGGCGAATTCCTAACTCCTCAGTCAGAACAAATTCCTCAGAGACCAGAAGAACTTCGTCTCTGTCACTGAAGAATATGACTAAACTGTATGAGATTTCCAATGGCTTCACTCGAAGGGATTGGTAGGTGTAGGATTTTGAGTTGAGCATCACATGGAAATTTTTCCTTAGTATTTCCTCGACCCCCTTTAACAGTACGGTGTTTCCTATGACTCAAGAAAGAGAAAATGAAACTACGAAAACAAAAGTCTTCACGCTTCATATTCCTCAAATGAATGCCAAGTCTTCAAGGTCACACCAATTTCTTCATCTTCAAAGTCTTCAGTCGAAGAACTTCATTTTTAGGGGTCGACTTTCTCTGTAATTATCAAACTCCTCATAGACTTATAGATCTGTGTACACTCACAAACGCATTAGTCCCTTAACCTATAAGTCTTCAATACACCAAAATCACTAAGGGGCACTAGATGCACTTACAATCTCCCCCCTTTTTGTGATTGATGACAATATAGGTTAAGTTTTCAACGGGGATAAACATATGAAGTGTAAATACTGATATTGAGGAATTTGATTGCAAGATATAGAAGAACTCCCCCTAAAGATGTGCATAGTGAGGAATTTGCTTTTGAAGCAATGCACACTTGAAGAGTTGAATCATGGAGATCTCCCCCTATATCTTGTAATTCATACACGCATTTGACATAATATATGAAGAATTTGAAATGCATGATGAAATATGGTGACTGATGTAATTCAGCATGCGTGCAATGACATTAACGAGGAATAAGCATGCAGAAGAAACAACAAAAGTATCAGGCCACCATAGAGTTTAAGTTTACAACTCGATCCAACAAAGTCATCAGAAGAACGAGAGTTGTAACTTAGGAAAAAAAACGCCCATATAATAGACCCGCTTGTAGACTAACTCAAATTTCTCCCCCTTTGTCATCGAATGACCAAAAGGTTCGAAAATGAGGACTAACGCCCCTGAAGAATATCAAGTTGATGAAGGAGCGTCAGCGTTGTCAGGGTCGTTTGTTGTAGTAGGGCCTGCCGCAGTGTCGTCCAAGTCCTCATGTTCATCAGTGTCACGTGATGAAGAATAGGAGCTGGCCACCAAGGAAGGAACCTTGACCTTCTTGTACTTCTTCGGAGAAGGTGCAGCCCAGTCAAGATCGTCCTTGAGACCCATTGTCTTCAGATCTTCTTCACTATAGACTTGAGACAGAACAGCCCAGGTGCGGTTGAGGATTTCATGAAGGTAGTAGTGGTTTTTCTTCATTGCATTGTGGGTAGCAGTCATGTTGTGAAGAATTGAACCAAACTGACGCTTGACCCATTTATGATTGCGATCAACCTTCTAGTGAAGACTGAGGAGAAGCTCACGGTCAGTCATCACCCTGGGTGTTGTGCCTTGAGGATTTTGCTTGGGTGCGTTGGCGGCAGAGTCATGGGTGGCAGAGTCATCATTGGTGGAGTAGGATGCAGCCTTGCGAAATTGTCCATCCAATGGACGAATGCCTTCATCAATTACAGCAGTAGCCTTGCCCTTTTCATCAGCTGAGGAAAATGTCCGTTTGAGGACTTCAATTGGGGGCAAGTAGCTGCAATGGTTCAGTGTATCAGCTTTATAGTTGAGTGCAGACCTTGTCCTGATGAATCTCATAATCGAAGGTGCATAAGGCTTCAACTCAAATGGTGACATGGCGAAATTAGCCAGAGTCCTCATGAAGAAATCATGGAAGTTGATGGGAATGCCATGAATGATATTGAAAAGCAGATTCTTCATGATGCCAACGACTTCTTCTTCATTTGAGTCGTGGCCCTTGATTGGACTCAATGTCTTCGTCAGAATGTGATAGACAGTCCGAGGCACATACAACAATTCCTTCACAAGGAATTTTGTTCTTGAGGTCTGACCTGGCTTCAAAGGCTTCATCAGCACTTGCGTGATCGGTTAGCTCAGGTTCATTGTAGACGCAACAAGCACCTTCAAGGGGCGGACTGAGAGGTAAGGCACGAAGCAGTTCAGTAGTTGGTGCCTTGTAGTGAGTGTTTTCAGACATCCAGTCCAGCACCCATGAATTCACATCTTCAGAATTTCCGGTGATGTGCAGCGTTGCATAGAATTGAAGAATAAGTTCTTCATTCCAATCACAGATGTCAGTGCAGAAATTTAACAGTCCAGCGTCGTGAAGAACACTGAGGACTGGCACAAAGCACGGCAGAGATTCCATGTCCACGTGAGGAATGTGCTCATGATCGAAGACTTTGTCCTTGTCGAACAGCACTGAGGAATAGAAATTTGCCTGGCTGGCAGTCCAAAAACGCCGCTTCCTTATCATAAGGGTTGTAATCAGTGAAGAATACATGCTCGCCAAAGAAGGCATCAGTCTTGAATTTTTGCTTCCTGGAGAATGGATCCTTTGGTTTGGGCAGAGGAGTGTCAGTGAGTTGCATCACAACCTCAGGAATCGCAATCTCAGGTTCTTCAGGCTGAGGAATTTCTGGTTCCACTTCAGTGGCAGTCTGGTTCTTGAATTCTTCATTTTCAGTTTCTTCAGCACTAGCGACTGGAATGTCTTCATGAGCTTCATCAGATCCCATTTGAACTGTAGTGACTGGGGACTGAGGAATTTGCTGCAGTGGAGTGAAGAGTGGAGAATTGGGGTGCTGACTTTCCCAAAAGTCATCATTCATCACAGGTGTGGTACAGCCAATGTCCACATCTTCATCTTCAATTTCTTCAACGCCGGCCTCTTCACAGTAAACTGAGGCACAGGCGAGGAAACAACTGGGGTTGAAGGGATTTCATCCACTTCAATTTCTTCATCCATCTGCTCTGACATAGCAGCAGAAGGAGTTTCTTCATCAGATCTGCTAGGGATCACATATTCTTCACCAAAAGGAACAAGGTCCTTTGATGGCATGGTTGAGATTGGAACAACATCAATTGGGTTTGCAAAAGAGCTGGTCATAGGCTTCATTTTCTTCGGAGCAGAAGAATCTGAAGAAGCTGATGCTTTCCTTTTCTTCACTGCTGCACGCTCTGCAGCCTTGGTCTTCTTCACATCTGATGCAGATGGAAGGATTGGAGTTGGAGTAGGCGCAGGTGGAGCAGAGGAATTTGGTGCAGTTTCTTCAGGCACAACTAATGCAGTTGCCCTGACCTCTTCATTATCTTCAGGCGCACCACAAGTGGGTGCCCTGGGAATTTCATCAGCGGCTGGAATGCAGTCATCAGCCCTGGAACTCACATTATCTTCAGCAGCCTGATTGTCATCAGCGGTGCTGGCATGTTCTTCAGTTTGCTGAGCAGATGCTTCAGCCGGAGTGACTTCAATATGCACAGGGGCAGCGGCACTTGAAGTGAGTGTCTTCGTCAGATTGACGAACCTGACCTTGGCTCCTTTCCAATCAGCATAGTAAGCGTTGAAATCATCGCTGAGGACTTTGATTTCAGACTAGAGCTTTACGAGTTCATCAGTTGTCATAGAGAGAACGTTGTTCTTCAGAAACTTCTCCTTCCTGTACTATGCTTTCTTGAGTTGCCTGGCCTTCTCATATTTCCATTTTTCTTCACTAATGAAATGGGTCAGCATGTGACTTTGGCCAGGTGTCAACTTGAAATCAGGCATAGGAGTGTTTGGGTCCTTGTGCCAGAGATCAATATAGTCGAGGATCAGCTTTGGATCCAAAAGCAGTGGCACTTCTATGCCCTTGGCTCTAGCGGCCCTGACTTGCCTGTCTCTGATGATATTAGCAAGTTCTTCATCATCTGCTTCATCATCTTCAGACGGTACTTGGAAGGCGACCTGCTTCTTCTGAGGAATTGGGCGAGAGCCTCGTCCTACAGTGGTCTTAGTCTTCAGCAGAGAGGGTCCTATTGAAGAATATGGTGCAGCTGAGGAACTAGCTGAAGCTCCTGAGGCAATGGGGATGCATGTAGTCCTTTGGCACGTGGCAAGATGCACAGGTGCTGAGGATTTTGTCGGAGCAGCTGAGGACTTTGGAGGAGCAGGAGCGGCTTGAGGAATTGGCCATGAGGGCTTAGCTGAGGAAATTGGCCGTGAGGGCATTGAAGAAGGGGCACTTGGCTTGTGCGCAGGCTTCTTTGCCATGGATTTCTTCGGCCTTACAGAGGCCTCAGCAGCAGCAGCAGTGGAATCTTCGTTGAATTTTCTCACTGCATCTTTTGCCTGTTTGGCCAACTTGGCCTGGCGCTTGGCCCATTCTTCAGGAAAATCCTCACCGCGCTTGATGCTAGTGGGATCTTCCTCTTGGCCAGGTGCCAATGGAGGTCTTGAGCATGGAGGAGTAACCGTGAATTTCTTCATGTATTTTGGAGTCACATACCTGTACTCCCTCCACTCTTTTGCCCATCTCCTTTCTATCCTCTGAATGCGCACCTTGCGCTGATTTTTATCTTCCTCAGGGGGTGTGCAGTACCCAGCATAAATGTCCTCAGGGATTTCAAAGGCAGTATTGACCTCAGGCTTCTTTCCTCCTTTCTGTGGCTTCTTTCCATCAGCCATTTTCTTCAGTTGAGGAATTTGAACAATTGAACTCTCTGAAGAAGTATGCAACTTTTCTTCGAGGAACGCTGCAAATGAGTTAAGTTGATGAGAACCTAGTGATTCAGCAGCGGCCATGAGTACTTGTGAACAGAGTATAGTTGCGAGGAATTTGGAGAGGTCATATGCGTTCTCAGAAGGTTTTTCAATAAGAACAAGTTTGAGGAATTTTACCAGATGAGTCTTGAAGAATTTCACTAAGCGTTCTTTGTCTTAGGTTCCAGAGTTGTATAGATCGAAGATCCACACAATTGAGGAATCTTGAAGAAAAGTGATGCTTAGAGAAACGAATCAAGAGCAGATGACATGTGAGGTGTTTAGTGTGTGAGGATTTGAAGAAAAACACCTTTGAAGATTTTGTAGTAAACATTTGAATCAAAGTGGGCAGTAAAAGTAACTTTTAATTACCCTAAACGAAGAACACGACGAACTGGGATGTGGAGAAGTGAAGCTCGTCTGTGCAGATCTTCCACGCCCTAACTTGGCGGAGGAAGACGGCTACGGCGGCGGCGGAGTGCAGATTTCCGCGGCCGGCGTGAGTACGGCGGCGACGAGGTCGAGGCAGTGAAGCTCTTCCTCACCGGCGACGATGATGTAGCGGCAGCGCTAGGGTTTGAGAAGCTCGAGCTTGGAGAGAGGTCGAGCGGAGTGAAAGAAGTGAGGCAGGGGAGAGGGGGTATTTATAGCCACGGTGAAAAACAGTTCGCCCGAAGAAATTGGACGAACGTGCCCCTGACCCTTCTCATTCGCATGACATGTGTCACCCACGTACTGAGAAGTGGAGATCGTGTTAGATCGTGGGTGAATAGATAAGTATATCGTGGGAAGCGGAACGGTTTGAGCGGCAAAGCCGAAAATTTGGATAAGATAAGTTAAAAGTTCCGTTCGCAAATTCTTCAGCTGACAAGGACACAATGAAGATTTTGAACGAGTTTCAAATAGAACGCACATGAAGAATTTGTGAATAGATTGGGTTGAGTATAGCATAGAGGGGGAAGGGTCCGATCACATTCACTTAGCAGAAAAACCAACTTGAAGAATTAGCCATAAGTGAATGTTGTAGAGGACATAAACTCATATATATATATATATATATATATATATATATATATATATATATATATATATATATATATATATATATATATAGCCAATGAAGAGAAACGACGGAAACAGTGAAGATTTTGCAAAGTTGAAGAATATGAACAACTGAGGAATTTCAAAACTGAGGAAAAACTCAAATTGAAGATTTTCAACTTTTGTGGTGGCGTGACCCACCGTATAAGAATGATGATTTCAGACACCGCGTACAATTGTCGTAGGTTCTGAGAATCAAATTCTTCGTTAATTTCTTCACACTTAGAGTGTTATTCTTCATTGATTGAAGAAAAACGTTTCTTCATGTGTTGCACATCTAAGTCATCAATTTTGCATAAGTGTTAGGATGAGTGTCCTTTTCAAAGAACATTCAAAGATTCTAAGATATTTAGCTCACACCGCAACTTGCTAAATCTCTTCTCATCCAAGGGCTTTGTGAAGATATCGGCTAGCTGTTCTTCAGTCTTCACATGCTCAATGGAAATGTCGCCCTTCAACACATGATCGCGAAGAAAATGATAACGAATCTGAATGTGCTTTGTCTTTGAGTGCTGAACTGGGTTGAGAGCAATCTTGATGGCACTCTCATTGTCACAGAAGAGAGACACATTCTTCACCTTGACACCGTAGTCCTTGAGAGTTTGCTTCATCCACAGCAATTGAGCCCAGCAAGAACCAGCAGCAATGTACTCAGCTTCAGCCGTAGACAGTGATACGCAGTTCTGTTTCTTTGAGGACCAACAGACCAAAGATCGTCTGAGGAAATGACATGTACCAGATGTTGACTTGCGATCCACACGATCACCAGCATAGTTAGAGTCAGAATATCCAACGAGATCAAAAGCCGAGCCCTTGGGGTACCATAATCCTAGTGTTGGTGTGTGAGCTAGATATCGAAGAATATGCTTCACAGCCTTATGGTGTGATTCCTTCGGTGTAGCTTGAAATCGGGCACACATGCAAACACTAAGCATAATATCTGGCCTAGATGCACATAAGTACAATAAAGAACCAATCATGGAGCGGTATACCTTTTGATCGAAGTCAATACCATTTTCATCAGTGCACAGATGGCCATTTGTGGGCATAGGAATTTTGACGCCTTTGCAATCTTGCATGCCGAATTTCCTCAATACATCCTTGAGGTATTTCTCCTGAGATATGAATATGCCATTGCGCTGTTGACGAATTTGAAGACCTAAGAAGAATTTCAACTCTCCCATCATAGACATTTGATATTCTTCACTCATCATATAGGCAAATTCATCACTATAACGTTGGTCAGTACAGCCAAAGATGATGTCATCAACATATATTTGGCATACAAACAATTCTTCATCATATGATTTAGTGAAAAGATTAGGGTCGAGTGAACCGGGTTTGAAGCCTTTCTTCATGAGGAATTCCTTCAAAGTATCATACCACGCCCGAGGGGCCTGCTTGAGGCCATAGAGGGCCTTATTTAGTCTGAAGACTTTGTCAGGATGCTTAGGATCTTCAAAACCTGGGGGTTGAGCAACATATACTTCTTCCTCAAGCTTACCATTGAGGAATGTACTTTTCACATCCATTTGATATAAAGTGATATCATGATGGTTAGCATAAGCAAGTAATATGCGAATAGCTTCAAGTCTAGCAACAGGTGCAAAAGTTTCATCGAAATAAATTCCTTCAACCTGTGTGTAGCCTTGAGCTACTAGTCGTGCCTTATTCCTCACCACAAGGCCATTTTCATCTTGCTTGTTGCGGTAGATCCACTTTGCGAGGATCTGGACGATTGACCAGTTCCCAAACTTGTTGAGCTCGAACTGATGTAATTCTTCTTGCATGGCCTGAATCCACTCAGGCTCTAGAAATGCTTCATCTACCTTAGTGGGCTCTGAGATAGAGACAAAAGCATAGTGCCCACAAAAGTTAGATAAATGTGAAGCTTTTGAGCGTGTGAGAGGACCTGGTGCTTCAATGTCATCGATGATCTTCTCAACTTGCACTTCTTTTGCAACGCGAGGATGAGTAGGTTGTCGTCGAGGAATTTGATCAGCATTTTCTTCAGCAATTTCTTCAGGTGCATTAGCTCGACGTTCTTCACGTTCTGGAATGAATTCTTCAGCAGATTCTTCGGTAGGAATGACATCCTCAGTAGCCTTGAACTTCATAGTTTCCTCAGGTGCTGGTTCATCTATCACAGAGGGTAGGTGCTCTCTTTGCGAGCCATTAGTTTCATCGAACCGCACATCTACAGTTTCAACAACCTTGTGAAGAACGGTGTTGAAGACTCTGTAGGTGTGCGAGTCCTTTCCGTAACCAAGCATAAAACCTTCATGTGCTTTCGGTGCAAATTTAGCATTGTGATGAGGATCTCTAATCCAACATTTAGCACCGAAGACTTTGAAATAACTCACATTGGGTTTCTTGTCAGTGAGGAGTTCATAGGCAGTCTTCTTGAAGAATTTGTGAAGATATACCCTGTTGATGATGTGGCACGCAGTATAAATTGCCTCAATCCAGAAGTGACGAGGTGTCTTGTACTCATCAAGCATAGTGCGAGCCATCTCAACAAGAGTTCTGTTCTTGCGCTCCACGACGCCATTTTGCTGAGGAGTGTAAGGAGCAGATAACTCATGAGTAATACCAAGTTCATCAAGATAGTCATCAAGACCAGAATTCTTGAACTCAGTTCCATTGTCACTTCTGATGTGCTTGATCTTCACACCAAAGTTGGTTGAAGCCCTCGAGGAAAATCGTTTGAAGACTTCCTGCACTTCATGTTTGTAAGTAACAATGTGTACCCATGTGTAACGAGAGTAATCATCAACAATAACAAGCCCATAGAGAGATGCGTCATTTGTGACAGCTGAGTAATGGTTAGGACCAAAGAGGTCCATGTGAAGCAATTCGAATGGTCGAGTAGTGGTCATGATAGTCTTCGCTGGATGCTTAGCCTTGGTCATCTTTCCAGCTTCACAAGCTCCACATGGGTGATCCTTGAGGAATTTGACATTCTCAATGCCAATGACATGCTTCTTCTTCGCAAGCGTGTGCAAATTCCTCATGCCTGCATGACCAAGTCGTCGATGTCATAGCCATCCTTCTAAAGCTTTTGCAAGTAGGCACACGGCTGGTTGCGGTCCTGTAGAGAAATCAACAATATACAAGGCTCCTCTCCTAAAGCCTTCGAAGACTTTGGAATTGTCAGCTTCCATAACCACAACACAACGATACTTGCCAAAGACAACTACCATATTAAGATCACAAAGCATTGAGACAGACATGAGGTTGTATCCTAAGGACTTGACAAGCATGACTTTGTCCATGTGTCGATCCTTTATGATCGCAACCTTACCTAGACCCAATACCTGACTTTTGCCTTTGTCAGCGAAGATGATATGCTTCAGATGCGATGGTGATAAGGGAGCATCAATCAATAGATTCTTGTCACCAGTCATGTGATTTGTACATCCACTATCGAGGACCCACTCAGTGGCTTTGGGTTGATCATCCTGCAGATGAATTAGTGCAGCTTACGAACTTCATATACTTCATCAGTGAAGAATATGACATCAAATCATCAGATCAATTTCATCAAGCAATAGTACAGATAAAGCAGTATGAGGACATGAGAAATGAAAGTTCATTTCTTCATGATTAGCCTGCGTCCTTTCAGGCAAACTTCAGGTCTCCAGCAAATTCTTCAGACGTTCAAGTACGTCTGGAGACCTGACCCTGCAGAAGAGATTAGTTCTTTTTCTTCACCACCCACATCTGAAGGGGTGGCAAAGAGTTCATCACTCTGCGAGCTCCATATGAGAAAGGTGGCATAGAAGCCAATCCGTTTCATTTCACATAAGAGGAGTTAGAGTAAGCATATGAATAAGCAGAGAAATTCTTCGAGGACTTATGAACATAATGATTAGAAGAATAATGCTCATATTCATAGCCCTTGGCTCTTCCCTGCGAAACAGAGTTGTTAGCACAATGATGTTCATATGAGGACTTTGATCCTTTTGAGGAATTTGATCCACGTGAGGAATTTGGTCCGTATGAGGACTTGGATCCATATGAAGAATTTGATCTGGGGTTCCTATTCCTCACAGGTGGTGTCATGAGGACATTCACCTGAAGACTTTCAAGGCATCTTTTGGGAACCCAGATTTTCTTCATAGGAGAACCGTTCTTGCAGTTAGTGCCAACATATCTAGCAAATACTTCACCATTCTGATTTTTGAACAGTTTATAGTTCGAGTCAAATGACTCATCAGAAGAATGAGAAGATTCACATGTAAAGCCAGATAAATTAGATGGATCAACTGGAGGTCCCTTTGCAGCAACCCATGAGGTTTTGGGGTACTGCTCAGGCTTCCAATATATACCATCAGCATTGAGTTTCCTCTCAAAGGCAATACCCTCTTTCCTAGGGTTTCTGTTGAGGATCTGCTTTTTAAGCACATCACAAAGAGTCTGATGCCCTTTGAGACTTTTGTACATGCCTGTCATGTACAATTCCTTCAGCCCTGCATCGTTAGTGATACTAGCAATGTCCTCAGATGAGGAATTAATGATTGCAGAGACAGTTGAGGAATTTGTAGCATTAGGAGCATTTGAACATTCAGGTGAAGAATTAGCAGATTCACGTTCAATGCATTTCAAACATGCAGGAACAAATTCTTCCTGAGCAGCGCTGATTTGTTGAGCAAGTAATGAATCGCGCTCCTTCTGTAGATCTTCATAACTCACTTTTAGCTTCTCTAGATCTTGCTTTCTTTGAAGAAATTCATAAGAAAGCTTCTCATGATCAGACAAAAGAGTGTTATGATGACCTTGAAGGTTGCCATACCTAGTCTGAAGTCTCTGAAGATTTTCAGTCAAGGTTTTAGTGCGATCCATTTCTTCACCCAACATATCATCACTCTTGTCTAGCATGTTTTGAACCTTTTCAAGGGCCCTTTGTTGTTTCACATCAATCTTAGAAAGTTTAGAATAGCTAGGCTTAAGGTTTTCATCAGATTCATTTTCACTTGATTCAGATGAGGCATATTTGAGTACCTTGGCACCCTTTGCCATGAAGCAATAGGTGGGAGCGTAGTCATCATTGCCTTCATCAGCCTTGTTGGTGAGGTCATTTCCTTCAAAGTTGAAGATAGACTTGCTGACGAATGCAGTAGCGAGGGCTAGGCTCGCCACACCAGATTCGGAATCCTCAGATGCCTCCTCTTCCTCATTTTCTTCAGATTCAGCCTCAGAGTCCATTTCCTTGCCAATGAATGCCCGAGCCTTCTTGGATCTACTCTTCTTGTGAGATGAAGACTTTGAGGACTTTGATGATGAAGATTTTGAGGATTTCTTCTTTTTCTTCATATCATCAGAACTGTAATCCTTATATTTCTTCTTCTTTGATTCCTTTTCCCACTGAGGACAATCTTGAATGTAGTGTCCTGGTTTCTT
Source organism: Triticum aestivum (assembly GCF_018294505.1). Lineage (NCBI taxonomy): Eukaryota > Viridiplantae > Streptophyta > Magnoliopsida > Poales > Poaceae > Triticum > Triticum aestivum. The sequence goes on from NC_057814.1 coordinate 177,856,101, forward strand.
GCATTTGTGACAAAGCCTCTTCTTGTAGTCACTGGATGAGGAATAATTGCTCCTTGAGGGTCTTCCAAAGCGACCACGTCTTGAGAGCTTCTGGAATTTCTTCACAAGCAGTGCTAGATCATGGCTCAGTTCTTCAGGATCACCACGACTGCTTTCAGAGTCTTCATCTTCAGACTCAGAAACTACCTTGGCATTCAGTGCACGTGATCTGTCATAGCTCGAACCATAGAGATCTCTCTTTTCAGCAAGCTGGAACTCATGAGTGTTTAGCCTTTCGAGGATATCAGCGGGATCAAGTGACTTGTAATTAGCACGCTCTTGTATCATCAAGGCCAGAGTATCAAATGAGGAATCAAGCGATCTCAGCAGTTTCTTCACCACCTCGTGGTCGGTGATGTCAGTGGCACCAAGTGCTTGAAGCTCATTTGCGATGTCAGTGAGGCGATCGAAGGTTTGTTGAACATTCTCATTGTCGAGTCTTTTGAAGCGGTTGAAGAGATTGCGAAGAACATCAACTCGAGAGTCACGCTGTGTTGAGACTCCTTCATTTACTTTGGACAGCCTATCCCAGATAAGCTTAGCAGTTTCCAAAGCACTCACTCTTCCATACTGTCCTTTGCTCAGATGGCCACATACGATATTCTTCGCTTGAGAATCGAGTTGCTTGAATCTCTTCACATCGGCAGCGTTCAGTGAGGGTGAGACAGAGAGAACACCTTTTTCCACAACATACCAGAGATCGTTATCAATTGCCTCAAGATGCATTCGCATCTTATTCTTCCAGTAGGGGTAGTCCGTCCCATCGAAGGTAGGACACCCAGCAGAGACCTTGATCAAACCTGCGGTCGACATAACAAAAACTCCAGGTGGTTAAACCAAAATCACACAGAACAAGGGAGTACCTTGCTCTGATACCAATTGAAAGTGCGTTATATCGACTAGAGGGGGGTGAATAGGTGATTTTTATAAATTCTTCACTGAGGAATTTGTGGGTGAGGAAATTCCTTAGCAAAGAACTACTTGCAGCGGAATAAGTACTCAAAAGTATGCATAGCAGAACACAAGCATAGTCATCATGATGAAATGAAAACAAGCACAGAGTACAGAAAGCGTAAACACAGGATAACACAGGATGAAGACAAACAGACTGAGGAAATTGAGAAAGTATTCAGTCAAAGTCTTCAAACACAGATATGAACAATTGCACAACACATGAATGAGGAAATGAAAGAGTTGAGGAAATAGAACCAGTTGGCTTGGTGAAGACAATGATTTGATAGACCAGTTCCAACTGTTGTCTCAGTTGTACGTCTGGTTGGAGCGGCTAGGTATTTAAACCTGAGGACACCCAGTCCCGGACACATAGTCCTCACCGTATTCTCCTTGAACTAAGGTCACACAGACCTCGTCCAATCACTCGTAGTAAGTCTTCAGGTGACTTCCGAACCTTCACAAACTCGGTCACTCGGCGATCCACAATTTCCTCTTGGATGCTCTAGACCATGACGCCTAACCGTCTGGAAGAAGCATAGTCTTCAAAGGTAACAAGCATCGGATCCACGCAGGATCAATCTCTTCAGTGATGCTCAATCACTTTGGGTTTGTAGGTGTTTGGGTTTGGGGTTTTTCCTCACTTGATGATTTTCGCTCAAAGTCCTCGGAGGATGGGATGCTCTCAAATGACAAGTGTCAGTTTCTCTCGGAGCAGCCAACCAGCTAGTGGTTGTAGGGGGCGGCTATTTATAGCCTAGGGGAGCAGCCCGCATGATAAGACATAAATGCCCTTCAATGATATGACCGTTAGGTGAGTAGATATTTTGGGACAGCTGGCGCATAGCACAGCAACGGTCGGAAATTTGAGGTTCAAATTCCTCAGGGCTATCATGTTCCTCACTGTGTAGGCAATCCGCACTGGCGAATTCCTAACTCCTCAGTCAGAACAAATTCCTCAGAGACCAAAAGAACTTCGTCTCTGTCACTGAAGAATATGACTGAACTGTATGAGATTTCCAATGGCTTCACTCGAAGGGATTGGTAGGTGTAGGATTTTGAGTTGAGCATCACATGGAAATTTTTCCTTAGTATTTCCTCGACCCCCTTTAACAGTACGGTGTTTCCTATGACTCAAGAAAGAGAAAATGAAACTACGAAAACAAAAGTCTTCACGCTTCATATTCCTCAAATGAATGCCAAGTCTTCAAGGTCACACCAATTTCTTCATCTTCAAAGTCTTCAGAAAGTCTTCAGTAATCCAAAGTCTTCAGTCGAAGAACTTCATTTTTAGGGGTCGACTTTCTCTGTAATTATCAAACTCCTCATAGACTTATAGATCTGTGTACACTCACAAACGCATTAGTCCCTTAACCTATAAGTCTTCAATACACCAAAATCACTAAGGGGCACTAGATGCACTTACATGGTCGCCCCATACTCGCACTCCAAACTGATAACGGAAAAGAGTTTGACAACGTTGCTCTTCGCACACTTCTCGCCTCTCACGGCACCATCTTCCGTCTGACTTGCCCCTACACTTCTCAGCAGAACGGCCGCGCCGAGCGCATTCTCCGCACTCTGAATGACTACGTTCGCACGTTACTCTTTCACTCTAACGTGCCCGCTCGGTTTTGGCCTGATACCCTCGCTACCGCCACTCTCTTAGTTAACATTCGTCTGTGTTGCCCTCGGTGGAACTACGCCCCACACCACCTTCTCTTCGGCACACCACCGTCCTATGATGGTCTCCGCATCTTCGGGTGTCTCTGTTATCCTAGCACCGCGTCCACCACGCCACACCCAAGCTCGCACCACGATCCGTCCCATGCATCTTCCTTGGTTACCCTCCTAACACCAAAGGTTACCGGTGCTATGATCCTGTCACTCATCGTGTCTACACCTCGAGGCATGTGTACTTTGTCGAGACGGTGTTCCCTTTTTTCAGGTTCCTCCGGCTTCGGCCCCTTCGGCGCAGGCCCCCGCGCCCCCTCGCGGAGCGATGCGCGGCGGCAGCCCCCGACGCCCCCCCCCCCCGGCACGGCGCCCTCTGCCGCCACCACCTGGCTTCGTGACTCCCTCCCCCGAGGTCGAGTCCGAGCGGGCCCCTGGGTCCCTGTCTCCCTCATATGAGGTTGAGCCCGGCACCCCACCCGCCCACCCTGCGACGGGCTCGACGTCACCCTCGCCAGTCGCCTCCTCTGCCGCCGGCTCGGCCGCCGCCGCGGCCTCCGCCGCCGTCGCGGCCCCCGCCGCCGCACCGGGTGCCCCCGCCGCCGCGGCACTCGCCGGCCCTGCTGCCCCGCCACTTGGCGTGACTACCCGTGCCCGAGCAGGAGTGCTTCGGCCCAGCACGCGTTGCTCCGCCGACGAGTATGTGTGTGCCGCCTCGACGTCGATGCCATCACCCTTCCCCACCTCTGCTCACGCTGCCCTTCGGGATCCCCACTGGCTAGCTGCGATGCAGGAGGGGTTCAACGCCTTACAGCGCAACCGCACGTGGCAACTTGTTCCGCGACCCCACTGTGCCAACATCATCTCTGGCAAGTGGGTGTTTCGCCACAAGACTCGCCCGGACGGTTCTCTCGAGCGCTACAAGGCTCGATGGGTTGTTCGTGGTTTTCGGCAGCGCGCGAGCGTGGACTTCACCGACACCTTCGCCCCGGTTGTGAAACCGGGCACGATCCGCGCCGTCCTTCAGCTGGCCGTCTCGCGCGCCTGGCCTGTGCATCAGTTGGACGTTTCCAACGCCTTCTTGCACGGTCATCTTGCCGAGCAGGTGTTCTGTGAGCAGCCTACTGGTTTCGTCGACGCCGAGCACCCCGACTTCGTATGCTTGCTCTCCCGCTCTCTGTACGGGCTGAAGCAGGCGCCTCGGGCTTGGTACCAGCGTATCGCAGCCTTCCTGCAGTCTCTGGGCTTTCGGTCCACTCGCTTTGATGCCTCACTCTTTGTGTATCATCAAGGAGTTGACACTGCATATCTGCTGCTCTACGTCGATGACATCATCCTCACGGCGTCCACCCCCGATCTCCTTCAGCGGCTGACTGCTCATCTTCGTGATGAGTTCGCCCTCAAGGACTTGGGGCCCCTGCACTACTTTCTCGGCATCGAGGTGATCCGCTGGGCTGACGGTTTCTTTCTGCATCAGCAGAAGTACGCCCACGAGCTCCTTGAGCTTGCCGGTATGCTTAACTGCAAGCCGGTGCCCACCCCCGTCGATACGAAGGCGAAGGTCTCTGCTCTGGAGGGGTCTCTCGCGTCCGATGGAGTGTTTTATCGCTCTATTGTCGGTGCTTTACAGTACTTGACGCTGACTCGCCCCGACCTGCAGTACGCTGTTCAGCAAGTGTGCCTCCATATGCACGCCCCGCTTGACTCTCACTGGACTCTGGTGAAGCGTATTCTCCGTTACATACGCGGCACCATGTCCTTGGGACTCACCCTGGCGGCCTCCGCCTCCACTGACCTCATGGCCTACTCGGATGCTGACTGGGCTGGCTGCTTCGACACGCGACGCTCTACGTTAGGCTACTGCATCTACCTTGGGCCCTCGTTGATCTCTTGGTCATCGAAGCGGCAGCCCACGGCCTCCCGCTCCAGTGCTGAGGCAGAGTATCGCGCCGTGGCCAATGCAGTGGCCGAGTGCTCTTGGATACGTCAGCTGCTGCAGGAGTTTCTTTGTGATGTTCACAAGGCCACTCTTGTCTACTGCGATAACGTCAGCGCGGTCTACCTCTCCGCCAACCCGGTGCACCATCGACGGACGAAGCATATTGAGCTCGATATTCACTTCGTGCACGAGCAGGTTGCCCTTGGCCGTGTTCGGGTTCTCCACGTGCCGACGACGCAACAATTTGCTGATGTGATGACTAAGGGATTGCCTACTCCCGTCTTCGAGGAGTTTCGGTCCAGTCTCTGTGTCTCCGGCGATGCTTCGACTGCGGGGGGTGTTGAGTATGTATTTTGTACTGCACGTGTATTGGAGTTGTGGCCCACCTCCTAGTCTTGTATAGTTGAGGTAGAGGCCTTCCCTTGTATTATATATGCGTGCACCAGCACCCCAAATCAATACAACGATTATTGTATTGCAAAACATCTCTCTACACGGTTTTTTCTCTCATTTGTGTTTTCTTTTTTATGCTTATCATTATTCACATTTTTGACTCACAAAGAAGATGACAGCAATATTCATTCTAGAATGGAAGAGAGCGTGAGAGAAATTATGGTTCCCCTGATTTGCTTTATATCCTCCGACTACAGTACAAGGGAAGAGTAGTGGTTCTAGTTTCTTTTTTTCATTGAAATTTTTGGGGTTTTGTTGTTCTTTTTTTTGCAACTTCATATTTTTACTCATGCTTCCCTTTCTCATTTTTCTTATTGGTTCTTTCTTCTTCATCTATTAAAAAGTTCTTTTGTCTAGCATCGCACCACACACGCAATAAGAAGCATAATGCAAGACGTGTAACCGCAAGCGTTATAAGTCGATTGCACCCGCATGAGCACAATGCCAATGCAACTCGGGTCGAGAGGGGGGTTGCCAGGGCCAGTTGGATGTCCATCACTAGACATGCATTTGCAAGTGTTGTAACCCGACAACAACTGCATGGCCACAAAGATACTGCAACTGATGTCAAGCAAGGGTTGTCGGGCCAGTTGCATGTCGACAACAACTCGATGTCACTTGCAACTAGGCAGTTTTTTGTGTGATGTTTCATAATTGCCCCAATTGCAAGTCTACCATCGACTCGCAACTGCGAGGGCTCGCATGTCATTTGAAAGTAGACCATCGACTTGCAACTGTTCTTGTGTGTTGTTCTTATTGTTGCTCTAGTTGCAAGTCCACCATCGACTTGCAAGTGGGGGGTGTTTACTCGATGTCACTTGCAACCCAACCCTGGACTTGCAACTAGGTTGTTTTGTGTGTGTGTGTCGTTTCGTAATTGCCCCAGTTGCAAGTCCACCATCGACTCGCAACCGTGAGGACCCGCATGTCGCTTGCAATTAGACCATCGACTTGCTACTAGTCTTGTGTGTGGGGTGTTTACTTGATGCCACTTGCAAGCCAACCCTAGACATGCAATTGGTCTATTTTGTGTGTGTTGTTTTCGTAATTGCTTCAGTTGCAAGTCCAGCATCGTCTAGCAACTGTGGGCCCACATGCCACTTGCAACTCGACCATCGATTTGCAATTCGGGGTGTTTACACGATGCCACTTGCAACTCAACCCTGGACTTGCAACTGGTCTGTTTTTCATGTGATGTTTTGTAATTGCCCCAGATGCAAGTCAGGGGTCGTCCTGCAACTGCGAGGCCCCGCATGTCACTTGCAAGTCGACCCTGGACTTGCAACTCGGGGGTGTTTACTCGATGTCACTTGCAACTCAACCCTATACTTGCAAATGGGGCTATTTTTGTGTGTTGTTTCGTAATTGCCCCAGTTGCAAGTCCAGGGTTGAGTCGCAACTGCAAGGGCCCGCATGTCACTTGCAACCTGACCCTCGACTTGGAACTGGGGGGTGTTTACTCGATGTCACTTGCAATGCAACCCTAGACTTGCAACTGGGGCAATTTTTTGTGTGTTGTTTTGTAATTCCCCCAGTTGCAAGTCCAGGGTCGAATCGCAACTGCGAAGGGCCGCATGTCACTTGCAAGTAGACCCTCGACTTGCAACTAGGCTTGTGTGTTGTTGTTGTGTTGTTCTTGTTGTTATTGTTGTTATTGTTGTTGTTGTTGTTGTTGTTGTTGTTGTTGTTGTTGTTGTTGTTGTTATTGTTGTGTTGGTTGTTGGGGATGTTTACTTGATGCCACTAGCAAGTCAACCATGGACTTGCAATTGGTCTACTTTTGTGTGTGTTGTTTTCGTAATTGCTCCAGTTGCAAGTCCACCATCGTCTCACAACTGTGGGGCCCACATGCCACTTGCAACTTGACCATCGCCTTGCAACTGGGGGTGTTTACTCGATGCCACTTGCAAGTCAACCCTGAACTTGCAACTGGTTTGTTTTTTGTGTGATGTTTCGTAATTGCCCCAGTTGCAAGTCCAGGGTCAACTCGCAAATGCGAGGGCCCGCATATCACTTGCAACTAGGGGGTGTTTACTCGATGTCACTTGCAACTCAACCCTAGACTTGCAACTAGGGCTGTTTTTTGTGTGTTGTTTCGGAATTGCCCCAGTTGCAAATCCAGGGTCGACTCGCAACTGCGAGGGCCTGCATGTCACTTGCAACCCGACCTCGACTTGCAATTTAGGGGTGTTTACTCGATGTCACTTGCAACTCAACCCTGGACTTGCAACTAGGGCAGTTTTTAGTGTGTTGTTTCGTAATTTCCCCAATTGCAAGTGCAGGGTCGAATCGCAACTGCGAGGGCCCACATGTCACTTGCAAGTAGACCCTCGACTTGCAACTGGGCTTTTTTGTGTGTAGTTTGTAATTGCCTCAATTTGCAACTCCACCGTCGACTCCACCATGGACTTGCAAGTGGTTTATTTTGTGCGTGTTATTTTCGTAATTGCTCCAGTTGCAAGTCCACCATCGTCTCGCAACTGTGGGGCCCACACGCCACTTGCAACTCGACCATCGACTTGCAACTGGGAGTGTTTACTTGATGCCACTTGCAACTCAACCCTGGACTCGCAACTGGTCTATTTTTTCTGTGATGTTTCGTAATTGCCTTAGTTGCAAGTCCAAGGACGACTCATAACTGTGAGGGCCCGCATGTCACTTGCAAGTAGACCATCAACTTGCAACTGGGGTGTTTACTCGATGTCACTTGCAAGTCAACCCTACACTTGCAAACCAGCTGTGTTTTGTGTGTTATTTCGTAATTGCCCTAGTTGGAAGTCGAGGATCGAATCACAACTGCGAGGGCCCGCATGTCACTTGCAAGTAGACCCTCTACTTGCAACTAGGCATTTTTTTGTATAGTTTGTAATTGCCTCAATTGCAAGTCCACCATCAACTCATAACTTTGGGGCCTGCATGCCACTTGCAACTCGACCCTCGACTAGCAAATGGTTTGTTTTGTGTGTGATGTTTCGTAATTGCCCCAGTTGCAAGTCCAGGGTCGGCTCGCAACTGCGAGGGCCCGCATGTCACTTGCAAGTACACCATCGTCTTTGCAACTTGGGGTGTTTACTCGATGTCACTTGCTACTAGGGGTGTGATGACTTTTTTTATCATGCGATAAACATTTTTGAATAAATGATTTTTCAAATATGTGGCTAACAATTTGAATACGCGGCAAACATTTTTTTAAATACGTGATGAAGCATGTTTTGAATATATGACTTTTTTCAAATATGTGATAAGCATTTTTTTACATATGAACGTGTCATATTTTTATTTTCAATAGTATAATATTTTTATTTTTGATGTTTAACATTTTTAGAACAATTTTTTAAAAAGTATTTCTGGAAAATTAAAAAATGTGTGGGACAAAATTGGGCATGAGCCTGCGCCAGAAGCATCCTGTTGCTGATTACTGCAGAACAAACATGCAGCTACGCGTGACGCGGACAATGGGTCTAGTATTTGTTTTCCTTTTCATGAAACATGGACATGTTGTAACTTTTTCATGATAATTATTATTGGCTAGATGAATATATATTTTCCTAGTATACTTGCACACCACTACATTTGAATCATTCTTTCTATGTGTTTTATATATATACTAGTAGTCCTTTTCGGTCATATTACTAGTCAATATTTTTGTACAGACCAAGTACAGTTTTCTGTACACACTAGTTAATGTTCTAACTTTGTCTACCCGTGAAAGAAAAATCTAACTTTGTCAGTTCTTTATTTAAAAATGTTGGGTTCATTGAGCTCGTAATATACAGGCCTAATGAATAGTACTTAAAAGGCAAATAGAAAAATCTTGTGGCAATGGAGTCGTAATACTCTCATCAGGGGGAGAGTTGTCGGGGCCGATGAAATCGGTTTCATTTTTATTACTTTTAGGTATTTTTGTTGTAGTTGCAACCGCTCCAACCTGAGTGCAATTGCAACTCAGCACACCCAAGCGCAACCGCAAGACATATAATGTGGCCGCAATCGAGGGGAGGGGGGAGGGTTGTCGGCGCCGATGAAATCGGTTCCATTTTTTAGGTCTTTTTGTTGTAGTTGCAACCGCTCCAACCCGAGCGCACTTGCAACTCAGCACCCCAAGCGCAACTGCAGGGCATATAATGTGACCGCAACGGGGGGGGGGGGGGGGTGTCGGCGCCAATGAAATTAGTTTCATTTCTTTTGTAGTTGCAACCGCCCCAACCCGAGCGCAATCGCAACTCAACACACCCAAACGCAACTGCAGAACATATAATGTGACCGCAACCGGGGGTCGGAGGGAGGGTTGTCGACGCCGATGAAATTGGTTCCATTTTTTAAAGTCTTTTTTGTTGTAGTTGCAACCGCTCCAACCCAGGCGCAATTTGCAACTCAGCACACCCAAGCGCAGCCCGCAAGACATATGATGTCAGCCCTTAATTATTATTATTATTTTCATTAAAGTTTAATTTTTGTTTTGTAGTTGCAATTGCCCCAATTAGAGCGCAACCGCAACTCAACGCACCCAAGTGCACCCGCAAGACGTATAACGTGACCACAACCAACAGGTCAGGGGCAGTGTTGTCGGCGACGGCGAAGCCTTTTTTTTAATCATTTTTACGGGTCATTTGTCTTACCCTTTTTTTTAGATGGTTGTCAGTACTCATTGTTTTTTCAATATATCTTAGTCGTAAAGATTTTTTTCCCACACACATATAATCATGTCTAAGGATGAAAAACAGAAGTATAGCCACTGGTTCTTGTATATTCTTTTTCTTTTTTCTTTATCCTCAAGTCTATGGCAGGTTGCTCCTCCTTTAACGTATCTTTCCATAAGCCCTCCCCCATTCTGGGTGCAGCACGGGAGCCTGCCCGTCCCAGGTTGCAGCGGTCCACATATAATTATTTTTTGCAAAGAGGCTCGCAACCCAAAACAAACAACCCAAAAAGGCCCACAACACAAAGGCCCACAACCCACAACAAACAACCCAGAAGTTACAACCAAAATGGGCCTTTTATTTGTTCCGTGCGGGAAGAAAGGAACAAGTCTGCTCGGTCTGCTGGGGGATCGGGCTGCGACAAACAACCAGCGACGTCATCAATACTTCATTCGACTGAGACCATTTTATATTTCATTCGAATGAGTTCCAGACGCTCCCTTTAATTTACAGGTGTAAATTACGGGGCCAGTAGCGATTTTGGGCTAGTAGCGAAACGGAGACGTGTATTTACAGGTGTAGTTGCTAGCGAAACGACATTTCAAACATGGCCTTACGGAGATGATGTATTAGTGAACGTTCTCTCGAAGCGGATCTCTGGAGCGTCCGATCCGAAGCACAAAAGTCAACACGGTGACATGTGACAATTACGGTGTGTGCATTTTTCGTTCCAATGCACCCCCTGAGCGAACCACACAAAACATTCGATCTCGATCTGAGGAAACAACGCAAGCCCCGTCTTATCCCTTATTCTCCCCCTCAAAATCACATCCGGATGGCAAATTCTTTATCTAGCACATCCTCCAAACTAGCATGGATTGATCATCAATCTCACCACACTACTACATGCACAATATAGCATTGAAACTGACATGGAAAACATATACATCTACCAAAACACTATGAGCATCATTATTCCCGACAACCGAAACCTACCATACTACCAAAACGACATCACTAGTATCTGATCTACCAAATCCTCTAATCTACCACATACTCACATATCTAAGCTACAACAAGGTCATAGATCTACTCTACAACGAGTAGGGAGTGATGCTACTTATAGCCATCGGAGTAGCAAGGCGGAGTCGGTTAACAACTCGAGGAAGAGGAGGAAGAAGAATCACCATTGCCGACCACTGCTGACCGGAGAAGATGGCGCAACTTACCTGCTTTGTCGATGAAGAAACATCCTAGGAGGGAGTGCTCGAGGGGGGAGGGGAAATGACGGCGTGGGTTCAGACGGTGAGCCGAAGGGAGGTAAATAGGGCGAGACAGTCAACAGGAAATGACGCATGTGTCATCTTCCTATTCACGTGAGCTCGGCGTTGTATTGCCCCTGCTTGCACGAGATAAGTCTGGTTGAGTGGAAACCGGGGATTCTATTGTTACTCGGAGGCCTAACTAAGAGGTTCTTTGAGATTCGTGTGGGACAAGATTTTAATGCAACCTACCTGAACAAACGGTCCAAAATTATATCCATGCACCTAACCAAACACGTCCATAGCGGTGCTCGGGACGAGACAAGAAGCGGCACGACTCGTAACTCGATGGCGGTGCAGGGTGAGTTGCCTCTCCGCCCTACTCCTCCTTCTATCTTCTCTCCGGTGAGCTTCCGGATGTCAGCATGCACCCTCCTTCCCAGCGCCAGTTCGCCTCGTCCTCCAGACTCCCCCGTTCGTGCCCCGATCTCAGACGCACTCGCTACCAGTGGTCGTTGTCTCCTCCCCCCCCCCCCCCCCCCCCCTTGGCCACCGCCCCCTCTCCCCATGTCCCCATGGTGACGGCCTCCCCCTACAACCCATGGACCCCCTCTTAACCTAAATCCCCTCTTGCCCTAATCCCCTCTAATTTAACCTATTTGTTGGGATTCTTACTGTCTTTTAATTCTGCAGGTTACTGCATCGGTGTATTGATCCATAGCGGGCCAATTTAAGATATCCGAGGTTTCCCTGAATTTTTTAGATGATTCTACAACATTTTGCTTTTGCCGTGAGATGCTTGATTGAGTGTTGCGTGTGAGGAGTAGGATAGAATGTTGAATTTTTAACTATTTTTTAAGAAACACCTGTAATGTTATTCATACTCATAACAATTACAGGTGCACTATTTTGGATCTAAGATCCAAGAAAATACAAAGTAACTCATATGACTAAAAATTACAATGAAATCCCTTGGAAACACCTTCGTTGTATCAATCTCTATTAGAAGAAATACTTCAAAGACTTCGGTAAAGAGGTTGTAATTGCTCTATCACTCACACAAAATTACCAATAATGATTTTTGAAAGCACCTTGAGTCGCCCATCCAAAAAGATGAGAAGCCTTGATCGATGAACGTACTTGGGCCGGGATGATCCCTTAGAAGTGCAGGCCATCGGATCACAATATCTTCACCATTGTGTCGATTTCAACTCCACAAAGAATCAAACCAACAAAAAAAGTTTGGCACACCGACATAAACTCATTACATCCGAATTATCGGATCTACGAGGATAAAAAACTCTCTAATCTCATGGCACCGTCATAAGAACGTGAGTAAATTTATTCTCACAAAATACGATGATCACTAGATGATGACGAAGAATATAGGATTTTTGAAGATGCCAGGTCCCCCACCTCTTAGCGTCAAGATGGTCACTAGATATTGAATTTTTAATTATTATTTTTTTAGGGGAAGGATGTTGATTTTTTTACTGGTCGTTGAAAAAAAAATTGAGGGGTGCTGAATTTTTATTTATTTATTTAGGGAAAGAGAGGTGTTGAATTTTTAATGGAAAGCACTCAGAGGCGGATCTACAGCCTACAGGACAGGATGGGTCGCGGCCTAGCCTGGAACTTTAGACCGGAAAATTACTTATGTCCAGAAAAAAAAAACAAGGCCCAACGCTTACTCGTCCCGACCCATCATCTCAGCCAGCTGGCCCAACAAACAACGCACGCAGGCACACTGGGACAGACGCACAAAAAAAACGCACCGCCCCTAAAAAAAGAATGGGACAGACGCACCGAGCCCCTACTCGCCCCCGAGGCCCCGATCTCGCCGGCTCTCCGCCTGCCTCGCCGGACGCCATCGCCCGTCGCTACCTGCCTCGACGTCGCTAGACGCCAAGGAGGCGCCCCTTACCGGAGCTCGGCGCTTCCGCGCCCCCTTGGCGCCCCTGCAATCCGGCGCCTGCTGCCCAGTCCGCTGTCCGCCGATTCCGGCACTCGGCCTGCAGCAAGACAGCAACCCTGCCCAGTGGCCAGCCTTTAGCCCGATTCGAGGACTTGAGGCAAGTTTTCCACTGCGCCACTTCCCATTCCCCAATTTCTGATTTAGGGTTTGCTCTTTGCTGTCTATTGCATCGATCAGGTGGAGGAGTCAAGTCTATTGCGTTAACTAGGCAATCAGATTTTCTATCCAGTACATGAACACACAGTCCTGTGAACACATACACATAATTTTGCTATCCAGTACATGAACACCTGATCAATGTCATAATAATGATTTGTCTGATTGTTTGCCACTCTAACAAGTTACTCTAACAATGCCACTCTAACAAATTAATAATGCCACATTGTCTTCTTTGAACTTCTCAAGGTATGTATTGCGTAGGCTTCTCATGCAAAATTGAGAATTTTAGTATGCCTGTAAGACCATATTGATCTGTTTTTATTGCTATTGGTAAATTAATTAGAATGTTGGCATGCCATATTTCCTGTCAACTTTTTTAGGTGGACCACCCTGTTTTGAAATCCTAGATCAGCCACTGGAAGCACTAGCCATCGGACTACTGATCCATGTGATCATCACATCCGACTAGTGTGCTGCCGTCGGATAGGAGGTGTATGCACGTTAGATTGGAGTGGCCCAGTACGTGGATGTTTACAGTTGATTAACTAATATTAGATGCATATTTGTTGGATGTGACATAACCTGTATTCAGGTGCGTATAAACTATTGTTAGATGCATAGTTGTTGGATGTGTAAAAGAAGCTGTATTCAGGTGCGTATGAACTAATGTTAGATGCATAGTTGTTGGATGTGTTACAGAAGATTTATTCAGGTGGGTATGAAGTAGTATAATATAGTAATGTCAGCAGCATAACAGTATGTAATGTTCAGTTGTTTACAAAGCATATTGGATTTGTGAAACTATCAGTTTAGTTGCTTCATATATAATTTTATAAAGCATAGTGACTTGCGGTTTCATGCTTAGGCAACAAATAATCAAGTGAACCTGCTTATTTTTTCAGGTTGACCTGCCGTTCTGTCTGAGATTGTGGTGGTGTACTGCTGGTTGTAGTGGTGTTCTTCTCCCAGGTTGAAGGTAATTCTTGATCCAAACTTTGTGCAAAAAATTACTGCTGTCTTGTTGTATGGCATGCATGTTATTTGTGTCTTACAAGTAGATATTTTTCCCATGCTTGGTACCTCCCCCAGGTTCTCTCTGCCAACAAAGAACCGCTCCGCTGCTATACTTGCTTGGACCCCTTGTTTCTGGGGCTTCCTCGCGCCTTCGCCCACCGAGTGGTCCACCAGCCAAAGACCATGTGGCGCCGAGCCGGACCGATCTGCCTCCATCTCTCCGGAATTGCCGGCCGCCGCGTCCGACGACCCCCACAGCCTCCTGCTCCCACTGCCACCTGCTCTACCTCCGCATTCGCTTCATCCTCTTTCCACCACAATCTTGGAACCTTTCTGGATTCCATCAGAGTTCCTCCCTCTCGAAGCCTATCGAACCAGGCAGGCGGTGATGGCAGCATCGGCGGAGAGTGCTGGAGTTGTGGCGCCAAGGGGGCATTCCTCTCCTGCGGGTCCTGCAGGAGCGTGCAGCCCGTTGATCCTGCGGTCGACTATTTCCGAATATTTGGCCTGTGAGTAGCAACCTTCCTGAACCTTCCATCTTTTGTTGTGTGTTTGTGGGCAATCAGGCCATATTTGCCTTTGTGCTGTGTCTTTTGCTGAATTTGCTGGTATTCTAGTTTCGAAACAACTTTATTTATTTTCTTGTGAGAAAATGCTGCATCTGGTATATAATTTATGAGCACACCTGAATTTGCTGCATCATGATGTTAGCCTAGTTAGGCTAATATACTTTCGTGTTCCCCATATATCAGCAAGCAAAATAATAAGGCATGGAACTGGCTGATGAATGAACTTTTGTGTGTCGCGCAACTTTGTACCTATGATAACTGGATGCATATCTCCTGTTGGAATTATGTCGAATATTTCAAGTCAGGTTAAGTTTGGACTTGGATTTGTATGGTGTGTAGATAGGGTATGGAGTCGTGTTCAAGGACACTTGTATCCTAGGCCTCCTATATAATGTGGGGGTAGACACACGATATAACCAATGCCAAAATAATAGCACAGGTCCACGGCGGAGCCGATGGCATCTCGGTGCCCGGGTGTCTGGTGTGCGGCATTGTAGTGGTGTCAACGGGGAGGAGCGTCCGTAGTCACGCCCCGGGATGTAGCCGAGTTCGGTGAACCTTGTGAACAAGTCTTGATGCCGTGCCTCGTGTGTGATTTCTTGTCCTCGGAAAATCGACTATGCGATCGGATTTTCGAACATCTTCAGCCGCCCATGCACTTGTCAGTTCCTGTAATGCTACAATATTGTACCATATGCTTTATCTCAACCATCACTTGTTCATGTCTTAGTAATCATGTCATTGATTTTTCTGCCTTAAAATGATTTTTTGAAATTTTAACTGGTTTCTGTAGGGACAGAGGATACGACGTAAAGGATACCAACTTAGAAGGGAAGTACAAAGACTGGCAGAAGAAGTTACATCCTGACCTTGTTCATTCTAAATCAGAGGTAGAGACTGGCATCCTTAGCAAAAGTTACATATTCCCATTTTAGTTTGAGCCTTCAAACCTCTTTTGATATGGCTTATGTCTCATGTAGAAAGAGAGAGATTTTGCGGCTGGGCAGTCAGCACTTGTCATTGAGGCATATCGCACACTGAGCAAACCTTTACCAAGGGCATTGTACTTGGTAAGTTGTTCTAGTGGTATTTTTAAGTTCCACTGATGCAGGCGTGTTCAATCATCCTGATATTTCTTTTTAATCGAGCTCGATGTAATGATGTGCTGCTGGTTGGACCACCCCAGCCTAGAATAAAACCATCCGTATGGTAGCCAGCTTTTTTGGTTATAGGGAGTTCTTACTTTTGCCGACTTATAAATAAGTAACTAGAAAATTACATCTTACTATCAAAAGGCTTTTCAACCATACCAAACCATTTGGCAGCTGCAACTTGAGGGGATACACGTTGATGAGGAGAAGACTATCAATGATCCAGAACTTCTTATGGAGGTAAACAATCTCCTCCTATGCTTTTGCATGCAACCAACTAAATCATCTAATTCTCTTTTCATATAACTGCAAGAATTAATCATTTCACCAGGAAATATATCTCACCACAAGATCACTGTGAAGAAAACTATACTTTCATTTAACTTGCAGATGATGGAGATACGTGAAGCTGTTAGTGAAGCCGGTGATTCTGAAACTCTGAAGAAGATCCAATCTCAGGTTCTTCTGTACATTATTACACAATGCCATTATCACCTATCGGGAAGCATAATTGGCTAACATTATATGTAACCTTTCCCAGATGAAGAGGAAGCTCGAAACCTGGTCCAAAGCCTTCCAGGAAGCGTTCGACAAGAGGGACTTCGACGGTGCAGTGGAAGCTACACAGAGAATGAGATACTACGAACGTGCTATGGAAGAAACTGTGAAGAAGCTTTGATCTTAGCCCCGACTGGGAGCTATGTAAATTGTACGCCTTCAAGAAAACTAGACGGGTACGGGCGCTCCACCGCTCCGGGAGTCTGGTGGCTGACATGTTACAGGTCGGTTGAGTGAAGTCATCGTGAGAGGCAGGGTCGTACCACGCAGTTTGACTGAATAAAGTGACTCTGTTTTTACGTTGTTTTCCTTGTGTTGTATGCTGGTCGACTGGTGTGGCCGTGGGAAATTACTGCAGACAAAATACTGTGCAGTTGCTTTTCGTGCGCATGTACCGAAGGCAGATCGAACTGTAGCTCCCCCTGATTTCGCTTCGTATGTCAGAGGATCTGGATAAATCTGATCATATGCAGGGCCGGGCCAGGTTTTGGGCTCGGCTTGAAAAGGCCTGAACCCCAGGCTAAGCCTGAGAACAGCCTGAAGCCTGAAAATGTCCCTTTTCTCAAGCTTGAGCCCGAAAGCCTGGCACGAATGCTGTTTTTTAGAAGAGTGAACACACGTAAGCCCAGCTCCAAAACCTGACCTGAAACGCTGGAAGATTGAAGCCCGAGCTTGTCCCAAATTTCAGCTGCAAAATGGAGCCTGGGCATGCCTCGAATGGCAAGCCCGACTTGGTCTGGCCTGAGGTTGTCGAAGAACATGTTTGTACCAGTTCGGTGATCACTGCAAGATCTATCACAAGTGATTGGACGAGTTCTGAGAAACTTAGCTCAAGGAGAACAATGCGCCATTAGAGATTAATTGGATTTACAATAGTTTGAATTTGGGTAAACAAATCACTCTGTCTTCACCAAGGTTACGAGTTACAATTCCTCGAAACATTTACTTTGAGTACATTGTTGTGTTTTGAAGAATTCTTCACTCTGTCATCTCTGTGACTTCTGTGAAGACTTATCGAGTACTTTCATTCCAGTACTTAATTTTGTTAAGTTCTGTACTCATTATTCCTTTTGAGAATTGTGTCTTCTGGCTGGAAATACACCCCGTCCCCCGTGCCGCTCCCGCGAGCGGCCCGGGCGGAAACCTAATCCCCGCCGCCGCCGCCCCCGCCCCGCACCCCCCTCCCCTCCCTCGCCGCCGCCAGCGGACGCCGCCGGGCAAAGCCCGTGCGCGCGTCGGCGGCGGCGGGGTCCCCTATTCCCTCGAGGCACTCCGGCGGCGCGGGACACCCTTCCTCTTGGTCAGGCGACTCGGCGGCGGCGCGCGTCCGGCCAGCGTCGGCGTGGCCCGACGGTGCTGGTTGGAGCGGTGCGCGGCTCTGGGATGGCGCGGGCTGGCGTGGTCCGGCCGGATCTGGCGGCCATGGCCGGCGGCGCTCGGAGGTTGGTGCTGGGCGCTGCTCGGGGGATGCAGCGCGGCCGGCGGGCTGCGGTCGGTCCTCCGGGAGCTGGCGGAGCAGGGACTGGTGGTGCCGCGGCGTCTCGCTCCCGTGGCGTCTCGCTCCCGTCTTGCTGTTGGCTAGCCACGGGTCGGTGGCGCTGGCTGGCGGCGCCCGGAGCGCGGATCCAGGGATCTCGGCCCGGATCTGGTGCGCGTCGGCGCTGGCCGGCGTCCTTGGGGTGCTCACGGCGGGGAATGTGGCGGTTGTCTCTGGAGCCTTGCGTGGGGCGTAGCAGGATGGGGGTGTAGGTGGTACACCGGCACTGGCGGTGGCGGCGGTGCGAGCGCAGCCATGGCGGCGACGACGCTACGAGGCCTTGCCAGGAAGGGTCTTGGCGGGCAGCGGGCGTTCGGTTGCTGCCGTGTGAGGCGGGCGGTGTTGCCTCGGCAGTGTGGGTGCCGAAGTGTGGTCGGAGGTGTGGGTCGGATCCATTCTGGTGGCAGTCCCCTGGCGCGGGTGAAGGCCACCGTGGCGGATCTGGCGTTGCACCGCTCGGTGGTTGCTGCGGCTCCTTGTCGATGTTGAAGGTGATGGCTTTAGGCGCGTTTCCTCGGCAGTGAGGGGGGCTTCGATGGCAAGTTGCTGCGGTGACGGCGGTGCGGGGCATCTGATCGGGACTGGCCAAGATCTTGGAGGCGTGGAGATGTGCAGCGCTACGGATGAAAATCTTGTTCGGTTGTGGCCGGACCGGCGTTGATGGCACCTGCGGGTGTCATTCACCTTCCTGGAGGCTTCGCTGAGTGCAACGCCATCCTCCTCGCGACCTCGTATCGGCAGCTGTCTCCAGGGCGAAAGCCTTGATTCGTAGGATCGGCATGATGGCAACGTCTTTGAGGTTGTTACTCTGTTGGGAGCATTGTGTTGGGAGACTCGAGGTCCCATGATGTGCTCCTCCGGTGTTCACCGCTGCCCGGATCTTTCTCCTCCGGCACCATGTACGATCGTCGCCGGCTAATCCAAGGAAGCTGGAGTTGCTGTTCTTCGGAGGTCTTCAGTGTCGGCCGAGACGCGGCGAGGGGCTCGGTGTTGGGTAGGCTTTTTGTGTCGTAGTTGTGTTGTTGTGTTTGGTTGTCCTTATACGATATGAGTGTGGAGTTGGTCGCCTTCGTTGTTCGCAGCAAGTGGTAGACGTGGTTGTATGTCTTATTTCTTTTTTTCTATAAAGCTAAGGTACGCAAGTTGCGTACCCTCGAAAAAAAAGAGAATGGTGTCTTCTTGCTAGTTTAGTTTAATTGCTTATTGGTTCTCTATTTACTATCTTACTAGCTCGCTCTTGTCTACTTTAGTTACTACCTCCGTCCTATTTTATTAGGTCCCCTCGTATTTTAGTTCAAATTTTGACCATCTATTTACTAGCAAAATATAAAGCACATGTTAAAAAATATATGTATATTTTTTTGACATGTAATTTACATCTAGTAGTTAAATCTATGGTCAAACGCTTAGCCCGAAACTTTCCACACTAGAAAAAAGTTAGCCCAAAATAAGAGGCGGGCTAAAAAATCAGATGGAGGGAATATTTGTTTTCATTGCGTGTTCCTAAGTTTAGCTTTCTACTGTTTTAGAATTCATCATTTCTGCTTAGTTGGAGTTCTTTTATTCTACTGTTCTTCGAATAACTTCTCTTTTTCAAAGAATTTATTCCAAATGCCCATTCACCCCTCTAATTGTATACTTTGAACCTACAGCTGGTATCAGCGCAAAGTACTTCCTTTGCCTCTGTGATTTGATTTAACCATCTTAGCACCATCGCACCCACAGATCCAACATACACCAATCATCTCACTGCTCGCCGTCCACTCGACGACTAATGTCGTTCTCGGTGGGTCACCGCCCTAGCTTACTACAGTGGCACGACAGTTGAGACGCCAACGGCAGAGAACCTCCCAACCACCAATAGGGCCCGCCGCCAACACAACAGAGGTCGGGGCTAGGGTTAAAACTCTCAAATCTTATTTTGCTAACCAGTCGCTGTAGTTTTTTTTCACCGGGTTTTCTCATTTTGTGTTCTTTTTCTTATTCCTTTTTTCATTTTATTTTTTTATTTTTTATTTTCTTTTTTATGTTTATCGAATTCGTGAACCTTTCCCAATTTCACAGACTTATTTTCAAATTTAAAAACCTTTTTCAATCTTGTGAATTTTTATTCAATCCATGAACTTTTTCTCAAATTCATGAAAAAATCCGAATTTTGTGAACTTTTTTCAAATCTTTTGTGAACTTTTATTTTCCAAATTCATGATTTATTTTCATTTTTGCAAACTTTTTCCAAATTATGAACTTTCCAAGTCTTGAATTTTTACCAAATTCATGAAATTTTCTCAAATTTTGGACTTCAAAATTTTTGTGAACTTTAAAAAAATTATGAACATTTTCCTAAAAAAAACAATGGCTAACTCTCCGGGGTCAACGGCCGCTGGCGAACCGGTTAACGGTCAATGGTCGCGGGCCCATCAGTCAACCAATTTAAATAAAACACAGCTGGCCGGCGCATACAGTATTGTGCATGAGCGCCAGTTATCCTAATTGGCCCAAATTAAAACTGAAAAAATTCAGCCGCGGTGGACTGGCAAATTCTACTAAAATTATTCCTGATAAGGGCGCTGCAGCCGCCGCCGCTGCCGCAAGGATATTTTTGGTCCCTCGCCTCTGGCTAACATCTTGGGGACCTCACATTTTCAAGAATTCTACGTCCTTCGCCATTTTGTGAGAATAAATTTACTCTCATTGTTTTGGCGGTGCCATAAGGTTAGAAAGTTTTCTGTCCTCGTAGATCCTGATGAGTTTATGTTGGTGTGTCAAACTTTATTTATTGGTTTCATTTTTTGTGAAGTTGAAATCTTTCATCGACATCATGGTGAAGATATTGTGATCCGACGTCTTGCACTTATAAGGGATGATCCCCGGCCCAAGTACGTTCATCGAACAAGTCTTCCCATCTTTTTAGATGGGCGACTCAAGGCGCTTTCAAAAACCATTATTGGTAATGTTGGTGCAGGCGAAAGAGTAACAACATCGTTGCTTCAGTCAAATTGCAGTCTCTTTACCGAAGTCTTTGGAGTATTTCTTTTAGCAAAGATTGATGCAACGAAGAAGGTGTTTTCAAGAGATTTCATTGTAATTCTTAGTTATAGGAGTTATTTTTCTTGAATGTTAAATTCAAATCAATGTACCTGTATGTGTACCTACAATTATTATATGAGTATGATAAAATTTCAGGTGTTTCTAAAAAAACTCATGTTATTCCCGGCCGTGGTGGGCAGCTGGCCTCTATTGGTTCCTTTCTTGGCCATGTACGAACACGCATCCGAGCACCGGTCTGTTGTTCCTTGCTAAACATAGAAGACATTCTTCGTCCTTGCTTGCTTGTGTAGGAGACGATGCTCACAGTCACATGGTCCACATGACACGGACGCCAAGTATACATGCATATACTCCAACATTTCTCTTGTACAAACGCGCGCCCTGAACCCAACGCCCCATACCAAGATGTCCGAGACGACACGGTCCGTCATGGACGCGGCTCCCGGCGACACCGTGCCAACAGCCACCGGTCACGGTCTGCATGGCATCCCCGTGCTCATCACGCCTTTCCACCAGCCGGGCGGCGCCGCCGCGTCGACAGAGACGATGCGCACGGCGTTCCAGGGCTTCCTCGTCCTCCAGGGGCAGGGGGAGGCCAAGGAGGACGAGCGGAAGAAGTGGTTCAGGGAGATGCGCGGGTGGCTGATGGTGCTGGCGACCGTGGCGGCGTCGGTGACCTACCAGGCCGGCCTGAACCCGCCCGGCGGGTTCTGGCAGGACACCAAGGAGGGCCCCGGCGGGCACCGCCCCGGCAACCCGGTGCTGCGCGACGAGCACTGGGTTCGGTACGTCATCTTCTACTACTTCAACGCGACGGCGTTCGTGACGTCGCTGGTGATCATGGTGCTGCTCATGAGCGAGCGGTTCTACCACGGGGAGGCCAAGGTGGTGGCGCTCATGCTCACCACCTTCGTCGACCTCGCCAGCCTCGTCGGCGCCTACACCGCCGGCACCACGCGCTACGCCACCTCCTGCGTCTACATCGTCGTCATCACCTGCGTCTCCTTCATCTGCGTCGTCTACATCGGAGAGTACGTAGCCACACATCTTCGAACAATCTTCTATATATGATCCATATTGCATACATACATGCAAATTTATAAATGTATGTGTTAGACATAAGCGACGCGGGCGGGTGCACGTCGAGCCAGGCGCCGGTGCGTGGCCGCGTCAATGGCTGTGGCGAGTGTGCCGGCCAGTTAGCTAGCTGCATGTGATGATCAAGTCAAGAGTTTGTTAGCTTGGCCAACCCGTACGTGCATGTAGGAGAGCCGGTGCATGCGGTTAGTGGCCGTGGTTGTTAGCGGGCCATGCGTGTGTGGGTTAGTTGAGTTAGTGGCCAGTGGTGGCCGGGTCATGCGTGCGTGCGTGGTGACCTTAGGCATGGTAGCTAGCTAGGTGTGTGTGCGTGTTGGGTATAAAACCCACCCCCGGTGTATTGGTGAATGGAGCCGAGCCAGCCATATAGCCATTGAAAAGATAAAGAAGATTAGGGCGTGCGTGCGTCCACGGCGGTGTTCGTGCGCCGGCCCGGAATTTTTTGTATCTTGTGTCTTCTTCTACCTCTAGCCGAGAGTGAGAGAGAGGGTTGCGGTTCCAACAATTGGTATCATGAGCTTGGTGTCTTGGGCGTGCTTGCCGTGCTGGAGACGTGGCAGCGATGGCGGCGCTCGCCGGCGGCTGCGCGATGGAGGTGGGCGCCGCACGTATGGAGGTGGGCGGCGCTGTGGCTGCCATGGCGCGTGGCGGAGGCGGCGGGCGGTGACGTCGTACGTGCGGCGACCGCGGAGGCCGCCGAGGCGCTGCGTGGTGGCGCGGCGGCGCAGCACGGCGTGGCGGCATGGAGGTGCTGCGCTGCGGTTGAGGCCACAGCGGTGCAGGGCAACAAGCCGTGGCGGCGAGCCAGGCGCGACCGGTGCGTGTTATGGGTGCGCACTGGACGCGTCGGGCGCGTCGGGACCACGGGCGCGCGTACGAGCGTGCAGTTGACGTTGGGAGGAGGCATATGTCGCCGTTGTGCTCGAGTCCGTGCTCGAGTTCGGCTACATCCTTCCGGCGTTTGTTGCTGGCGGCTGCCATGGCGGACGTGGAGGCGGCGCGCGGTGAGCGTCTGGTGTGGTCGGGCTCGTCGGGCGCGTCGGGTGCGCGCGGGACGTACGGGATACACTGGTGCGGTCAGGCTCGTCGGGCGCGTCGGGTGCGTGCGAGACGTGCGGGGCGCAGAGGGACGCCAAGCGTGTGTCGCCGGCGAAGAAGGAGCTCGGCATATGTCACTGGAGACGTGAA
Organism: Triticum aestivum; assembly: GCF_018294505.1. Taxonomy (NCBI): domain Eukaryota; kingdom Viridiplantae; phylum Streptophyta; class Magnoliopsida; order Poales; family Poaceae; genus Triticum; species Triticum aestivum. The sequence continues at coordinate 177,879,356 of NC_057814.1, forward strand.
TGGAGCACGGTGGGACCGGCGTCGTTGCGCCAGGTTGGGTCCGCGGGCTGGGTCTCCGACAACGTTGAGGTGTGGCTTAGGGGGAAAGTGTTAGACAAAAGCCACGCGGGCGGGTGCACGTCGAGCCAGGCGCCGGTGCGTGGCCGCGTCAATGGCTGTGGCGAGTGTGTCGGCCAAGTTAGCTAGTTGCATGTGATGATCAAGTCAAGAATTTGTTAGCTTGGCCAACCCGTACGTCCATGTAGGAGAGCCGGTGCAAGTGGTTAGTGGCCGTGGTTGTTAGCGGGCCATGCGTGTGTGGGTTAGTTGAGTTAGTGGCCAGTGGTGGCCGGATCATGCGTGCGTGCGTGGTGACCTTAGGCATGGTAGCTAGCTAGGTGTGTGTGCGTGTTGGGTATAAAACCCACCCCTGGTGTATTGGTGGATGTAGCCGAGCCAGCCATGTAGCCATTGAAAAGATAAAGAAGATTAGGGCGTGCGTGCGCCGTCGTGTTCGTGCGCCGGCCCGGAATTTTTTGTGTCTTGCGTCTTCTTCTACCTCTAGCCAAGAGTAAGAGAGGGCTGCGATTCCCACAGTACGTGATGTTTTTGCAGGGCGATGGGGGAGATATGCGCCTTCGTCCTGAAGAAGATAAAGTGCATGCGTAATCTGGCGAAGCGGAAGTGGTTCCCGGTGCCGGCGGGTGTGGTGACGAGATCGCTGCCGGAGGAGGAGGCTGAGGAACGCAGGAAGAGAGCGGCGACGAGCAACCGCCCCACTTGCTGCCTGTGCTGTGGCTGTGGGCAGTCACCGGCGACGTCTGGTAGGCGCGACGTGGAGGGGTAGTGATCCGGTCGACTAACCTGTATGCCATGCACGTATCATCTCTAGCTTCTTCGTGTTGTCAGACTGTTCATTTGTCTTTGGTTTTGTTGCTGGTTTAGTTGTTTCGTTGCCAAGATCTGTGCGTCTCGGTGAACTTGTCGGTCTCTATAAAGGAGCGACTATATTTAAGTGGCCTGATTTTTAATTAAGTCTATTTTTCACTGTATATTACTAGTAGTTTCTTCTCTATATACAAATGAAATGTGCAATTTTACACATATCTATATTTTGCAAAAAAAAACTAATTAAGGATATGATGTTTGATGTCCAGTAGTGTTACCTAAACGCTCTTATATTTCTTTATAGAGGGAGTACTCCATTAAAATGGTTGCATCTGTGAACAGATTAAATTTAATTTTCAAAAACAAAGATAAGGATGAATCTAAACTATAAATTTGCATGATACTCTATGTACTATGAGTTGACTCGCTAATAAGCATAAAATCATCTCTTTTTTCTTATTAATATTGCATACATATGCATTGTAAACTGAAGGAAACATGAACAAAAAACAAAGTTTATTCTAAGGTGGAATGAATTAAAGGCGTTGGTATCCTGAAGAAAAAACTGAAAAAAAAAACTCAAAACAAAGGATAACAAAAACTTGCACATGTTGCATAGAACTTGCACTAATCCATAGTCTGCAAAACCAACCATATGAGGCGTGTTTGGTTACATTGTCAATCCAGCCTGGCCCGGCGAGCCTGGCTCTAGTGAGGCGGTTTGAGGGGATGCAGGCAAAAGAAAAATCAGATGCACATAGTTTGGTTGCTTGCATGTCCCTAGTTGCATGAGACAACCATTTTTGACCCGGCGTTTGGTTGCCCGCATTGCATTAGGCGCACATATGACATGGTGTTTGGTAGCAACCTGCATAAGGTGTTGTCACCACTTCTAACTAGTGGTGAGCTTACCACACACAATCTAAACATGTAGTGCCGGATAGTTAAACAAATGACAGTTCATCATAACTACTATCAAATGACAGTTCAAATTATTAAGAGCCATTGGCTAAATAGGGGATAGTTCATCGGTGTTGCTGCTACCAGATCTTTCTCTTCCTCTTCCTCTTCTTTTGCTTCTGCTACTGTTGCTTCTTCTTCTTCTTCTTCTTCCATCTTCTTCAAATCCTGCACTGACCTCTGTTAAGCCACATTGTCTCTGCCCACTCCAACCTTTTATTCTTCCAAGCGTCATTGTCAAATGCCTCCACACCTTGGCCGGAGCTAACAACATCGTCAGGCTCGACCTCTTCCTCCTCAGGCACGTGCTCATCAAAGCCCCACTGGAGGATCCAGTTATGCAGAATGCAACAAGCAAGAACAAGTTTAAACTGAGTGGAGTATGGGTGGAATGGCTTCTGATCCAGGATCTTAAACCTATTCTTCAGAGCTCCAAATGCCCTCTCGACAGTTACTCTAAGGCTGGAGTGTCTAAGATTAAACAGCTCCTGTGCAGTCCTAGGATAGTTCCTACCAGAGAACTCGTTGAGATGGTACCTGGTTTTCCTGAAGGGTGGAAGAATACTCGGCCGACATGCATAACCAGCATCTCCAAGGTAGAACTTGCCGTCGGGGATGTTGATCCCATCGGGTCGACTCATGTTGTCACTGAGAATATTAGCATCATGCGCTAACCCCTCCCAGCCAACCAGCACATATGTGAACTTCAGATCAAAGTCAACAGCAACAGGCACATTCTGGCTTGTGTAGTGCTTCCTACCCCTGTATGCTGTAGACTGTGACCTAGGAACTCTGGCAGTGACATGAGTACCATCTATTGCCCCAATGCAATCCTGAAAATGGCAGCACAAGCCTGTGTTAGTGCTCAACTTGAACAATACAAGCATATCAAGCCATGAAAAGTGTATATTGTGAATGCTCACCTTGAAGTATGGATACCATCTTGGGCTTCCGCGAATCTTGGGTGGAGTCTGACCAGATGGTCGCCTGATCATCTCTCCTCTAAGCTCCCCAATAGCAAAAAGCACTTGCTTGAAGTACCTAGAGATGGTCTCCATTGATCTCCTAAACGTGTTGTGAATGACCCTGAACCTCTGGTTATGGCCAACAACATGGAGCAACATGGCCACTTGCTCTTTGACACTGGTGTTAATGTTATCTTGTAGCAGCCCCCTGCTCCTGAAGGTCTCGACAAGCCTGGCAAATGGTGCTCTTTTCATTCGAAGCATCCACAGAGCATCAACGTCATTGCAGTTGTAGATGTAGTTCAGATTTTGGATACTCTCTTGTTCCCGGACAAACAATGGACCATAGCGGATCAAAGGTCTCCCAGTACGACGAACAGCTCTCTGGTGCATGAACATGACCCATGCCTGAATCACACTAATCAATGTTGCTGCCTGAATTATCAGCCTCATCCGTGCGTCCATAACCTAGTCGACATCGATGGTTCGTTCAGTGGGAAATCGATCCTACACCTAGCCTAACGGCCTAACCACCGAGCTAACAAAGGGGGAGGGGTGCTGCTTACCGGCATCGGAGACGAGGACGGCGTAGGGGGAGCCATGGCACAGACAAGGTCGAACAAACGGTGGCCAACAGCAAGGGGAGCACCAGATCCGCCGCAAACACCGCCGCCTCTTCCGCCGCCGCCGCCTCTACGCAGATCTAAAATCGCAGCCGGCGCCGGTGGTAAGGCAGTAGGGAAGAAAGGGGGTACTGGCTATGGGTGAGCGAGTGAAAGAGGGGTGAGGCTAGATTTGGCGCCAGGACAGCGCGCCAGATTTCCATCTCCCGCCATCCCCCCTCGCCCTCGCGTCGCACCCGCCCGTGCGACCTCGCGCTGCACTCAGCCAGGCTCGCGAGAAACTGCCAATCCGAGCATTTCCAGCAAGCCAGGCTCTGGGCTGCTTTGAGAAGCATGCGATGCAGGCCCAACAGTGAATCCAGGCAACCAAACAAGCCTCTTGCTTCCCGCGCGGGCCTGGTTGGGCTCGATGCAGGCAACCAAACATGCCCATAGTAGTGTAACTTTCGGACGATATGATTTGCACACGGATTATATGAAATATGCATGTACACATCCATATTTGTACTCAATATTCAAACAATAAAACAACAATGTTGGAGATTAATCATCTATTGACACGACGAATACGAATTGCACCTCATGTCACCTTCCCATCTCTCTCACGCATGCGCGGACATCCACATACATACACACATGCATGGTTCCCCAACCCAATAAAAAAAAAATTAGGTGACTTACAAATAGCCCGCACGAATAAATAAATTATGCACATAGAATTTGCTCGTAGTTTCTAACGAGTGAACTTGTGTTTATTTCCTAGAAAGAATATCTTATATACTCCTCCGTGTGTGGTCACCAGTTGTGCCATTTCCCATCACCAGCAACTGATTCCATTATGAAGAGCTACAACTTGGAATCAAACGTTAGAATCACGATTTACTTTCACCATTAGGTTTCCACGATGGGCTGATCAAAAACTAGATATCATTTGATGAATACTTTTCTAGAAAGAAACTCCCCTAGTACTAATTGCATACTTCCTTCGTCCCAAAATAAGTGTCTCGGCTTTAGTACAAATTTGTATTAAAGTTAGTACAAAGTTGAGACACTTATTTTGGGGCGGAGGGAGTATGAGTAAAGATTTGGTGTCAATAGTCAGCATGTATTCCCTCCGTCCCAAAATAAGTGACTTAACTTTGTACAATGTAACTGAAAGTTGATTGAACAGTCTGAAACAACCAGCTGAGTGACCATCAAGAAAAAATGACTACTACTCTCGTTTGCTCATCAAGGCTTCTATAATAAGAATCTTTCGATGATGTTCTTTGACATTTAACCATCTCTTCATAACAACGGCGCAAAAGATTAATGACTAAAGTAAAATGTGATGTAGAGCTATGATGCTTGTTTGTTAATGAATTTAGCAGCTAATCAGACACATGGGATCAGATATAGGAACATATAAAATGCTGCAACAAGACTATGAAGTGAAAGCTTGGCGCAAACATGATGAATGTTACTGCCATTCCAGAAGCAACTAGTTTTCACCCTTTCTACCTGATGATATGGCAGGTAGAGCTGTATATAAGCCAAATCCTGCTAAAACTGTACCCACAAAATAAGAGTTCTCTGCAATACTCAGGCCCCTCGAGTTTCCTTCTAATATTTGAACTTCCAGAACATTGACGAGTGAGAATCATCCACAGCATAGCACAAACTGTCAGAATCACGGTCCATATGACCATAACCCTCAGCCTCTGCTATCAACAACGCCAACAAATCCTTGTAACGAGATTGTTTCTTTTGAAGCACGCGGATGTAGGCAGATAGTCCAAGCCAATTGGTTTCTTTGCGTCTTAGCTTTAGAACTGGGCGAACATTGGATTGCAGCTCCATATCTTGCATACGGCTAACAATCAGACTATGCATGTACCTATTCAACGGAAGAAGGGATTAGAAAGTTATACCTTGTTTGATGAAATAAGTGGATAGATAGTAAAGATAAAGCACTTCAGCGTAGTTTTTTGTATCACAAATATAAATGTCGAGAGAAATGAAATACCTGAAGGTCTTCTTAATGACATGCAGCAACTCGGGTTTGCTTATGCTGGAATAAGGCATGCTCTGCATATAGCAATGAAACTTCATTGCGCATAACAGGAAGGCTTGATATATATTCAGTCTTACAGTGCCCAGTGAGTTGATATTGGAGTCATAGAAAATGGGATGGCACTTCGGGCGCATATAATGACATAGCTTGCTACGAAGGTACTTCATGGAAGAATGCATCTTCACAGTGATCGTGGAGATGATTGTAATGCCTAAATACCTGTTTGAGAAATGTGCATACTCATTACTAGTTCTTCAACAGTGTTTTATTAGGAAAATTAGTTTGTGAATACTCGTTGAACAAAATTAGAGAGGGGGGGGGGGGGGGGGGGGGGAGTTTGGACTGGATCACTGGAGAACCAGTAAGACGAACACTGCCAAATTAGGCAATAAAGCAAACGGACACCTTTGTTAAATTTACAAAATTTTGCTAACAGAAGCACTGGAGCTCATGTGGTCTACTGTAAGTTCTCAACAAGCTTTCTAAAATAGACAAAAATTCAGGAGAATCTTGTATCAACATTTCAACTTATGTAATTGCCTGTGGTTTAAAAGAAATACACAAAAATGATTAATCCAGGTTTCAACAAAAAGATGGCAGAACCACAGCGGTGGTCAATGTATTTCTCAGGGTTATAAACAGGTCAACCGTCCTAGATCCATGTTCTGTATCACTGAAGATGGTCTCAATATTGATGAACTGAATCAACAAACTAAAACTAGAAACTGACAGACATACCTTGTATAATCAGCTTGAATTTCTAAATTTTCACAGTTTATAAGCAAACCACTCCATGGTATGAAAGTGACTCCATCATCGCCCCTGTAGAGCCTATTATCGCACTGCTCGTTATCTCCAATGTTGAAATTAAAACCATATTTGCTGTCATTCATGTAAGTATTGTAGTACACAAAACCTCTTCTCATCCTATTAAAGAAATTCAAAGCATGCTTCTTTGAGAGAGAGATAAACATGAAGTCATCAATGAACCTCATCATTAAAAATTCCGGTTCTGAAATAGCATCTCCTGAATTTCCATCATGCAGAAAATTCAATATCACAGAATTCTCAAGGTGACCATAGTATAGGGAACAAAGGTTAGGGGATAACTTGTTTCCTTGAGCAATCCCTACTTGCTGCAAGTAAAAATTATGCCCAATCTTCAGAATATTGCACTTGACTTGTTCGAAAAGGACACGTTGAAGCTCTTCCTTCCGAATTGTACTAACAGTTCCCTGATTTCACAAAAGGTAGAGCTTTAAGATATTCGGTTGGTCAATACTTGTATTCTGTGTGAGAAACAAACAACTGGAAGTAAACAGAATGTCAAAAAAGATAGAGCAACAGCATGGGCAAGCAAAAACTGAAAACATGTTCCAAAATCACTTTCTACTCCCTTAGCCCTTCTCTCAGCTAATGGACCATGGATTTTAACTGTGGTGAAACTTCAATCAAATTTCATGAAACTTGCATATCTTGGTAGAGGACAGAACATGGCAATTATCTGCCAAAATATGGGTCAAATTTGAAAAATAAGCTCAGCGTTCACCGTCCTCACAAAGGCAAGACACCTAATCTGATATGTTTGTGTATTAGGTTAACAGACCAGATGACAAATGTGACCTATGCAGATATACTAGAAATCTGATTGCTCAAGAAGTTCCAAAGTGATTTTCTGAACATGGATGTGTAAACCCTTTTAGAAGCAAAGATTGTGTACATACATCATACGTCAATGCAATTGTGTGATCACAGCTTTACTTACCAGATGGATTACATATTTACATTAAAGAACTCACCCCAGAAGTATGTGCCAGAATATATAACATCGCTAGCATTTTATTAATTATGTTCCATAATTAGTAGGTCCTGTGAAGAACTTTTATTTTTGCATTAGACTTCCATAGACATGAAGGTGGAAATGCAAAGCTGACCCCCTAACTAAATGGGATAGGCAGAACATTATGATTTCAGTAGCTTTCGCCTTTAGTGACAAGCATTTGCATACACGTTCAGTAACAAGTCAAACACCAGAACAAATGAAATAAGCTCTGATACAGTACCTGATCAACTAGAATGCCACCACCTGATGACGGCTGAATTGAGAAATCGTTAATACCGTTTCCGTTGCTGACGGATACATTTGAATCAAAGCGGTAAGCCACATTCTTAGACCTACTGTAAATTACTTTGGTACATTTTCTCAAGGCATACTCATCACCTTTCAGAACATCATCCATAATTTTCAGTAGCACGTCATGATTAACACAATCAAATGCCTTAGATACATCAGCAACCACAATATATATCTTTGACTCTTTCAACTGTCTTCTTACTGAAGACATAAAACTGGAAAGATTTTTGTAAACACCATCATAATCAAAAACAGAAGAACCAAACATCTCTGGGTTATCATCCCTTATTTTTTTAATAACTAAATGACACTTGTAGAGAATACCATCCTTTGACTGAGCTTTAAAATTTACTAATGGTCTGATATCTTTTGCTTTTGGAAGAAATCTCACTCTTGAAGAACGGTACAAATGTTTTATTGCTCTCCTCGATGTACCACGCAAAATCTTGAAGCTCTGCGCATTTAAGGAAGCAATAGTATTGCTAGTTAGGTTCCTCCACACTGACTTTGGATAATAGAAAACATCATATCGTTTTGTTTCTCTTTCTGTAACATAAAAGTATGTACTGATCAATGGGATCACAATGTCAGAAAATAACCAGCTAATCCAACAATGCAAGAGATTGTTCTGTTTCTGCTCCTCTGTACCATTTGACAGCCCAGTCTCTTCTCCAAGTAGTACAGAACAAAAGCAACTAGTGAATCCAATTTTTGATAGCCAAGAATATTCTGGTGCTTTCAACTCACGAATACAATCAGTTACTTGAAATGTTTCAAACCTGCGTAACCTTATAAACTTCCAAATGTTCACCCTTAAAGATCTCTTACTAGAAGGATTCCCTAACAAAGGCTGTGGTATGATACGTGTCAACACTGCCCAGACAAAGGATACTACTTGCTGATGTGTACTGTAAGCTTCCAACTGAGCAAAAGATTCACCACAATATGCTGATTTTCCTCCTGTTGAATATTGTATGTTGCCTGAAGGGAGCCCATCTTTTGCCACCTGCTTTGTATTAAAAGAGAATATGGCATCATTCTTCTAGTTTCACATTAATACGTTTGTGCCATTTCGACCAAGTAAACAATATACCAGCCTGTGTAGAATGAAACGTCCAAACACATACATAATGCTGCATGTTTCACCAGCATAACAGTTAAGAGGCCAGTAAGTCATGCCCTAACAGAACATTTTTTTCCCTATTCTAACCAGATGAAAAGTAGGAGGGGGGTGTTTCTCCTCTCTAAGAGTCAAAGTATATAAGCAGAATCAATTATGCTGAACCAGTGACAGTGGGACGTAGCTTGCCACACTTGACACTAGATTGTGGCGAACTGTAGAAAGCAACAAAAACAAGCCCTATAATTTCAACACTTAAAGCAAATAACTATAGGATAGTTCAGACAAAAGGATAAGAGAAGGCAAAATAGCCAGACTATTTTATTGTTTGATTCTTAGTAATAGTACTCAAAAGTGGTTTAATTGTTCAAAAGTACCTTAGACTTAACAGAACAATGCTTCAGAAATAGTTTCTTGTACTGGCAGCGTTTAGAATTCCTTACGAGATTTTTCACTAGTTGAAGCATCCAATGATACCTGGTAACAGGAATCATTAACCACTTACAATAATAGAGCCAGATAGATAAAAAATCAAAAAGATGAAGTGATGAACATATTATCCTGCATAAGTGTGACAACGGGTGAGAAAGTAATATCTTCAGAATAACGATATCATGGCCTCCATTAATGCATTTGCAGTGGCTTACATAAGGTTAACATGTGTGACTAAAAAAGGATGGGAACGGAGCAAAAATACGGAGACATTTTTAAGGAGTAGTGTATAATGTATATATCTCCATATGCCCTTTAGCACAAGATATAAAGGCCCGCATAAATGTTTACATGTATCTTATTGCAGTAGAGGAAAACTGATCCAATCTTTCCTGTTAATAAACGAACAAAATTGTGTACACACCTCCTCATCCAATGGTGACAAATTTAAACCTTTAAGATACTTTATTCGCCTGGCAGTAGGCCACTAATATATTGTCATTACTTTGGATTAGTAAGTTAGATAATAAAATATGTAGTAATGGTATCTCAAACAGACGTGTTCAGTAGTACCATGTGTTTGACAGAGGAAGGTGAAATTGAGATCCTCACATGCAGTCTAAAGCATATGTGCAAAGTTATGCAAAATGCTGAACTGACATGCTGGTATTGACTCACAGGCAATTAGAATTTGGTCTGGAAGATCCATGGCAATCACATTGGAAGAACTTTATGCAGCATTCCTTGATTCCAAATATGCGCTTTAATAAAGACAGTGCGTCTGGTCCTTTCCTTTTATTTGTCAAGTCTAACAGTATTAAGGAAAGTTTGCAGAAGATACTATGACAAATAATATATACAGCATACATACAAATACACGGTAAGATTTGCCAAGTGTCACCTGTGAACCTCCAAATGTCAGCATTTCAACAATCTAGTGCTTTACGTTTTTTTCCATCATGTAACATCTTGTAAAATGTAGGTCCTCAAAAGAGTAAGTATAAAATACAGAGGAAACACATGCAACAAAAGAAGTATTAACATAAAACAAACCAAACACATACCAGAGCTACAAAATAATATCCACGAGACCTTTTTAGCAGAAGAAATTAGCCTGGAATGAACTGATTTGGTTTTTCATATATCACACATTCATGCATATCATTTGAAGGGAAGACTAAGGCTGATTAATGTAAACTATTTACAAGTTATTTGAAACTATTCGGAAGTTTCCTCCGAGTAGCATAGAAGATAACGAAATTTTGCAACTAGGTGTTAGTTCCGCCTACAAAATTTTGAACTGATTTACCCTCAGATCCATAGTTGCAAGCCTCATATTTCATGAAATTATATTCAGATACACATCTCTATCAAAATAGGAACGGTACATTGTATTTACAATATGGTTGAACGTTTGTAAATCAGATGATGTGGTCAATGGTAACTAGGAAAACGTTACTGTGAGTACACCATACGAGATACATGGCAAAATTATCCAGGGAAGGGTGCCAACATACTGTGACAGAGTACATCTAGTGACATACATATGGAACAAAAGCTCCAAAAAATATCCCACGTTGCTATGTAAGTCACTAATTATCTTATCACTTCCACACAGAACCTTGCTCCCCTCCACTGATACTCCCCCAACAAGAAAGACAAGAAAACTGAGAGTAGGTTTCGTTCTCCAGTTACTGCAACTTTAGAACTATTCTGTTGACAATAATTGCAGGGTACCATTTCAAGAGATTGACACACTTCGAGCTTTGACAGGTACTAAAATAGCAAAAGGATACTGCTGCGATGGAAGACATTCTCAGATATTTCTTTGTTATAGAAAATGGCCTGTCTTGGTATCAAAGAATCTACTGACACACATTTCGAAGCATTCAACATTAAGCAATTGAAACAGATGGAACCACTCTGCAAGTAAAAAAATATGTTGAGGAAACAACAGCAACATAAAAACTGCAAGTGGTTGTGTAGCAAGCCAATTGATCAGTGCTGCTGAATTTCAAGAACACTCCAAGTAGAAACACACAAAGCCCATTATCAAACAGCAGTAGCAATGTCCACAAAAATCGCAAAAAAAGAGTCACATGCTGCACTTAGTAGGTTGCAGTTTCGGCGAGTTCCACCGCATGGGCATACAGTATTCGCCTTTGGTGGTGACTGGAGAGGTAATGTCTACCAGTGACTAATGCTGTAGCTCTAGAGTTTAACATCCCTTTCGGTATTATTGATCAAAACACAATGGTGGCCTCTCTTTAGAGACTAAAAAAGATGAATCAATTCATCAGGATATGGCAAGCAGCTAAATACTTGGGAAACAAATTCAAGCTAATCAATCTAATTAGATAGATATCCTGGCTGACTTGGCTATAAAGTCACTGTCCCTGGGGGGGGGGGCATGCCGCATGCGGCAGCACTCATATAAGCAGCCCCGCACACATTTACCAATAGAGAAGCTTGTCCAACATCATCTGAGATGGTTTGACCATTTGAGCATATTCAGCGCAGGCATCCAGAAGCTCCAGTGCATAGCGGGCGGCTAAAGCATGCTGATAATGTCAAGAGAAGTCGGGGTAGACCAAACTTGACATGAGAGGAGTCCATAAAGAGAGATCTGAAGGACTGATCCAAGGGTGCTAATCCATGCATCAGACGTAATGAAAGGACCAGCTGACTCATCGTGCAAGTAGTGCCGTGTGTAGCATCGCTCTATCACCAAAGAAACAGCAATGGGCAGGGGTGCGTGGAAGTTAGCTATCCACGTGCCAGAACCATGAGTTGATTTTGAGATCTTATGGGTTTCAGCTCTAGCCTACCCCAACTTGTTTGGGACTAAAGGCTTTGTTGTTGTTGTTGTTGTTGTATGGGTTAATGAGATCTACTAGAGATGCCAGGCTCACCCAGCAGCAAGACTTTGTACAAGTTATGTAGAGAAGCTCATTTGGGTGCAGTCATATGGAATTCTAAGAAAGGGTGGTATATAAGCCCAATGACAGGGATGTTTTGTAAGAAAAAAGGGTAACCAAGCTAGTAATAATTCATTAGAAACATTCGCGTAATTATCAAATGAAACAGGAACGGGAGAATGCATATAATCCTGAAGACATGGACTTGACTAAAATCACAAATTGTATCCTGCAAGAGCACATCATAGTTCCAATTTTATGACTAACAAATATTCAATGCACAAATATATGATTTTCATGACTGATTGAGAAATAGTCACAACAAAGATATGGTTTTCTGGTCTACTTTTTACCACATGCTGGTAAAATATGCAGTTTGACAATGCAAAGAGGTGCTATTGAGGATTTATCATTCCATTGTCTCACCAATATGTGACCCTAGGATCAGCATGTCGGTGAGGCACTAAGTGGAAAATCTTCAAGTGTCAATATTCGCATCTTCTATTTTCCTCTCATCCAAGTTATTGCTTTTGACACTACTATATAACTTGGAGACTATAACGTTACAACAGTAGTCAAAAATCAAAATGAATGGAATAACTAATGATTTAGGCAGGTAGACAGAACTTGAGTGTAAGCACAAAAGAAACGGTAATAACAAATAACAGGAGATTGGGAAGGAACTGACATTCAGTTGTGAGTAGCTGGAGGGTCCTACTTTGGGACTTGTACATTGGACTCCTGATTTACTGTAACCACACAATAGATCCTGGGAAGGACTAGTATCTAACACAGAACTAGGTGGCTTCTTTAATGACAGGACAGGTACATTGCATGGCTCTTCAGTTTGTGAAACAAATTCACCATTGTTCATTCCAATAGAAATGTTATCTGCAGTACGCTTCAAGGAGTGTGTTTGACCATTGACTCCAGCAGCTGAGCCATCTGATAAGAGATTACACAGAGCGTAATTACTGTCGTTTAATTTACTTAACTCTGTCAAGTTATCTTCGTTACAGAACTGCTTCTGCTTACTGCAGCGCTGCCAGCTGTACAATCTTTTTCTTTTCCTAGGCTTCCGGGTAAAGCAATTGGAACAGTTACATCCATCACTTGAACAATTAGGCTTTATAACTCTTTCAGCATCACAACTTCCAGAACTTTGTAGAGCATCACATTTCTGAGTGTTATCTGAACAGTAAAACGCAGAGTCTGAACTGTTGCCACGATTGCCTCCGGTTATGTTTAGTTTCATCTTTGCATTACGCAACACATGGCACTGAGATCAAAAGACATGCAGTATCCGATCAGTTTATTAGAAAAAATATACCATAGCATTCACAGTGTGCTTGTTTGATAAAAGAACATTCGGCAGTGAGGTCATCAAGACATTTTAAGCATGTAGTATCAAAGAACATTATCAAGAAAGCCAATTCCTGGTTGAAGAAAACTCGGGACATGGTAATGAATTCTACAACAAACTGGGTGCTGCCATCTTGATTATTTGTATTCAAATGCTTAATCAGTTTGTTTACTTTTTAAATGCAGATATAAAACAAACCAGAGTAAACTACCAATTGTTTACACCACATAAAGAAAAGTCAAACTATTAAGAGTAGTACTAATACAACGCTGTTTTCCATCCCCAACATAATAGCATGTATGTAGAGACTTGTTTGGAATGGAAAAATGGAAGATTCTCTCAGCTATTGAAAACCTGAACCTGCGTGAGGAGCCTTATTTCCATGGCAGAACATCAGTCAAATAAAATTTATAATGTCATTTGGGTTAGTAACCACGTACTAGGCCCAGCCACCCATAGCCGGTTTCGATTAAGGGATAAGATCCACCATTAGAATTGGAATTTTTTTATTAATATGTCAATATATACTCATCTGACATAGTTTGAGTTGATAGGCCTCTATATAGAGAGGAGCTTTTGATGAATTAATCAAGCAAGAACAATATAAATTAATTACTAGTCTCCTACATCATCCCAGTCTCTGATCTCTCCTATCTCCTTGCAGACGAGCCGTTATAGCTATCTTTCTGGTGGTATTTATCCGTCATCAACCCTAGTGCATCGCAGTATGTCCGAATGGTTTTCGCTGTGCATGTGCCAGTCCAGACAGGTAGTATTTTTGTGTGCATGGAGAGTCATAGCCAGGTTGAAATTAATTGTAACCTGAAGAGCTTCCAGACTGGGACCAAAGATTTAAGTTGGCATAACAAGACACGGACCTAAATAAATAATCACTGGGCCACATGATCTGAAGATAAATTCTTACCATAGGACATTTGACTTTTGTAGATCTGGATTGTTGTTTTCTTGCCATGGTACTGGCAAATATAGGCTTGTGCAGAACAATGTTGAGTGGAACACCAGTCACCTGAAAGTAATCACTCTTTTTAATGGGCAAAAAGACTGCTGAATGCCGCAGAATATAGCACATGAGAAGATCCCCAATCTGAAAGACAACAAGTTTCTGTCAAGCAAAGGATATGAGGAACTTTACTAAGCCAAGAAAAAGGATTTCCTTTACACTTACTCTATGCAGGAGAATATTCCAGGATGAAGAAGAAACAAGGTTAGCCTGGCCACCCTAGTAAGCATAAAGATTTAAAAGCATTAATGAAAAATATAAAAAGAGCAAAAAATAATTGTACCAATGGATCAAGCATGTCAACCTTCCAATCCAAGAAAAGGTTGTCCTTACCTACTAAGATTAAGCTCCGTATGTAGTGAGGACATAGAGCAGCAAGAATTGGTTATGGGGTTTACTGGTTTATATACAATTTTGAAAAGTTTTACATCAGTACAAAGCTCGTACCATTCTCACATATCCAATACAAATGTCAGCAAATATATTGATGGTCAAACATTAAGATCAAATGCACTCATCGTACGATGCCACTTACAAAGTTGTCGATGCCAAAGAAAAGTAGTACAAAACTTTGTACTCAAAATTACATGGTATATTTTCACAACTGAAGAACCTAATCTGGTTACACGAATTGCAGACTGCCAATACCACACATCCACAACACCAACAACCCTTACATGAAGGAAGATGCTACTGAAGTGGCACAGCCTTCATCACTGGTTTTCACAACAGCTCACAATTTGTTTCTGGAGAAGTGCGAAAAATTGATAGTAAAACATACGAAGGCAATGCTATGCTAGACAATAAAACGTGCGGCAGCAATTTCTTTTACATGCCACAAATCATTCGCCACCTTTCAATAAAAAATGGCATTCATCGTACCTGATGGATACCATTGCAGAGGACGTTCTTGGTTCTACAGGAGCGATCCGTCAAGATCCACTTTATCGTCTCCCGAACGAGCTGGGGCGTACGTAGCACAATGCAGGCAAACGAACGGCAGCCTCAGATATATATACCCAACAAGAAACGAGAAATCTAGCCACCCCAAGCACGACACGAGCAAGGATAGAAAATACAGAAACCTGGGCCTGCGAGTGCCCGGCGTTCCCTGGGGTGTACCGCGGCGGCGGGGGCGCGGCCGGCTCGGGCTCGACGGCGCAGACGGCGCGGGTGACGAGGCGGCGGTACGCGACGGGGTCGCCGTCGCGGAGGAGGTGCGCCCAGCGGCGGCACGCGAGGCACCCGGAGGCCGCGCCGCGGCAGACGGGGCAGGGGGCGCCGGGGGGCGGGGACGGGGGCAGCAGCGCGATGATCGCGCGGCCGAGCGGGCGGGCGTGGGAGCCGTAGGCCAGGCGGAGCTCCGGGCGGCCGCCGAACGCGCGACGGCGGCGCCGCCGCGCCATAATGCGACGGGGCGAGCGAGGGGGGAGGCGCCTGCGGCGGGCTGGGTGGGGGGGGGGGGGGGGGGAGTGGCGTTTGAGGCGGGATTTTGAAGCGGCGGGGCGGGTCAAAAAGTTTCCGCCAAATTTTCTTCCGTGCCTCTCCTCGTGTTTTTTTTAATTGTTTGGATTGCTTACCACATGGTTTCATATGTTGTGCCTTTTCTCGCGGTTCGTGCGCTTGCGTCGGGATTCGGGGAGGGTGGACCTACTACGGTGTTCTTTTTTTTTAGGAAATCGTTGTCACTTTATTCAAAGTTCATGGCTCCTTCGGTAGCAATCTTCGAGCTAACACACTCACAAGATACATGAAGCCAAATTTTACATAAAGATTTAATAAAACATTTCCTAGCTAAAAATGTGCGACTTTATTTCAACGTCGCATCCAAGCAACCCTAAACTTCTGAAAAAAGCTCAGTAAATTTTTGACCTCCTCAACTAGTTGCCCATTAGTTGAGAAATCATTTTATCCATTCTTGATCTTACTCACCGCTCCCTGAGAATCTGTTTCGAGGATCATCTTCTGGACTTGTAGTTCTTGAACCAGGATTAGAGCCCTCCGGCACGCCAATAGTTCGTCCACCTCTGCATCGTGAGTGGAGGGGAAAAAATGGCATGAACTACGGTGTTATGTGCCAAGCGGATGTGGTGTGAGCCAGTCACGTCAAAGCCCTATGGCGCCTTCCCATTGACCAATCCACGGCAACAGAGTTCAAAATGAGAGCACATAGTGATTCTCTGAGATGGTCATGGAGATATGATGTGCATGCATGTGTTTGAATATATGTGTGTGTATAAGCGTCTGTGTCTGTACTGTGATAAATACTCAATGGCGTAGCCAGGATAGGGCCAGGCCCCAGGCTGAACACGGATCGAGGATGCTACAATCAATAAAGGAAAGTGATTCCTCGTCCAGCGTCGGATCATTGTTGGTCATACGGTGCAGAAGACGCGTCTCGATTGAGTCGTGCATGCTATTACTAGGGGTGAAGGGTGTCCCACCAAGACATTTTGGCTCATGATTTTTGCTTCCAGCTTACTGTTGCTTTCACCGATCCATTTTGTCCTTGCACTCGCATAGACGGAGCACGGGCGATTTGGCGGCGATCATGGACCGAGGGTGGCCTAAATCGCTATAACCCATCTGGACCGACAATAGTGAACGACTGGTATGTCGCAATGCTCGTAGCAACTCGCCATCAGCGACCTATGGAACATCAATTCGTTTGAAACCGGTAGACCTTAGACATGGAGGTTGAAATTATAGTAGATCAGAGGTGATTTGTGAGATTTGATCCCATTCTTGATTGTGATCGCCTCCTATTTAGTTTTTGGCCCAATTGCCCTGCAATTGATGATGCTTCAGTTTTAACAATATACATGAGATACATGTCTGTATGTTATGAAAATTTGAGGAATACTCACGTAAAAATGCATTTAAAAATTTGTCGTCCAAACAAGATTTGGAATTGAAGCCTAACTAAAATTCCATGAACCAATTTAGTGAACAACCAAACAAGTGATTTAGAATTTAAACTCATTTTAGTTTCGCTCAGTGGGAGCATATCAAAATAGCTCAGTAACTGCAAGAAGCTTACCCTCATAAATATGTCCTTTAATGCCTTGCAATATGATTCAAACTCACCAGAACAGAATTCCATCCCTATTCCTATATTATTCACCTACGAAGCTAGATACCTACTAGAATGAAGATTGGAAAGTCATGGAAGTCGTGGGAAGGAAGGAATGAGGTATAGCGAATTGATATTCCAACCCAATTTAATACGAGTAAATTGAAAAAATTCATCACAATTGGGGACTCTAATTCACAAAACCACCACCTTTCGAGCTTCGTGATGGAGACGACGGCGTCGGCGCATAGGAGGTGTTCGTAAGAATGCTTGAGGAAGAGAGAGGAGCAAACACACTGGATGGGGTCCTATGTCTAGCTTAACATGGAGCGAAACTTTCTAACCGCGTGTGACGAGCACCGTCTTTACCCGGCCCACGTGGCACCTGTCATCGGGACCCACTGGTCAGATTTTCACCCAAACAACTCCAATTGCTCATTTAGTGTTTTCTCAAAACTGCCAACACAATAGTGGTGGTTTTTTGAAAAAAAGACCATAAGGTGGTGGTTTTGTGAATTAGGGTCCCCAATTGTGGTGATTTTTTTTTGCAATTTACTCAATTTAATACAGAGCTCTCCAATATGGACATCCAAACGAAGCTTAGGCCAACTCCAACCGGGAGACCCATTTTGTCCGTTTGGGTCATCAGGACAAAAAACTTGGCCCAAGGAAAAGATCCATTTGGACAAATTGTTCGTCTCGTGCCCGTTTGTTGTCCACCCCGAGCCAAACTTGGCCCAAATATGGGTAAAAATGTTGGGGAAGGTAGTATTTCAAAAATATTCCTACGATCACGCAAGATCTATCTAGGAGAAGCATAGCAACGACCGGGGAGAGTGTGTCCACGTACCCTCGTAGACCGAAAGCGAAAGCGTTAAGTAACGTGGTTGATGTAGTCGAACGTCTTCGCGATCCAACCGATCAAGTACCAAACGCACGACACCTCCGCGATCTGCACATGTTCAGCTCGGTGACGTCCCTCGAACTCTAGATCCAGCTGAGGCCGAGGGAGAGTTCCGTCAGCACGACGGTGTGGTGACGATGATGATGAAGTTACCGGCGCAGGGGCTTCGCCTAAGCACTACTACGATATGACCGAGGTGTAAAACTATGGAGGGGGGCACCGCACACGGCTAAAGATCAACTTGTGTGTCTATGAAGGAAATATGCCCTAGAGGCAATAATAAAGTTATTATTTAGTTCCTTATATCATGATAAATGTTTATTATTCATGCTAGAATTGTATTAACAGGAAACATGATACATGTGTGAATACATAGCCAAACAGAGTGTCACTAGTATGCCTCTATTTGACTAGCTCGTTGATCAAAGATGGTTATGTTTCCTAGCCATTGACATGAGTTGTCATTTGATTAACGGGGTCACATCATTAGGAGAATGATGTGATTGACTTGACCCATTCCGTTAGCTTAGCACTCGATCGTTTAGTATGTTGCTATTGCTTTCTTCATGACTTATACATGTTCCTATGACTATGAGATTATGCAACTCCCGTTTACCGGAGGAACACTTTGTGTGCTACCAAACGTCAAAACGTAACTGGGTGATTATAAAGGTACTCTACAGGTGTCTCCGAAGGTACTTGTTGGGTTGGCGTATTTCGAGATTAGGATTTGTCACTCCGATTGTCGGAAAGGTATCTCTGGGCCCTCTCGGTAATGCACATCACTTAAGCCTTGCAAGCATTGCAACTAATGAGTTAGTTGTGGGATGATGTATTACGGAACGAGTAAAGAGACTTGCCGGTAACGAGATTGAACTAGGTATTGAGATACCGACGATCGAATCTCGGACAAGTAACATACCGATGACAAAGGGAACAACGTATGTTGTTATGCGGTGTGACCGATAAAGATCTTCGTAGAATATGTGGGAGCCAATATGAGCATCTAGGTTCCGCTATTGGTTATTGACCGGAGACGTGTCTCGGTCATGTCTACATAATTCTCGAACCCGTAGGGTCCACACGCTTAACATTTCGATGACAGTTAAATTATGAGTTTATATGTTTTGATGTACCGAAGGTTTTTCAGAGTCCCAGATGTGATCACGGACATGATGAGGAGTCTCGAAATGGTCGAGACATGAAGATTGATATATTGGAAGCCTATATTTGGATATCGGAAGTGTTCCGGGTGAAATCGGGATTTTACCGGAGTGCCGGAGGGGTTACCGGAACCCCCCGAGGGTTAATGGGCCATAGTGGGCCTTAGTGGAGAAGAGGAGAGGCGGCCAGGGCAGGGCCGCGCGCCCCTCCCCCCTAGTCCGAATAGGACAAGGAGAAGGGGGCGGCGCCCCCCCTTTCCTTCTCCTCCTCCACCTCTTTCTCCCCTTCTCCTATTCCAACAAGGAAGGGAGGGAGTCCTACTCCCGGTGGGAGTAGGACTCCTCCTGGCGCGCCTCCTCCCTTGCCAGCCGCACCTCCCCCCTTGCTCCTTTATATACGGGGGCAGGGGAGCACCCCAAAGAGACAACAATTGATCGCTTGATCTTTTAGCCGTGTGCGGTGCCCTCCTCCACCATAGTCTACCTCGATAATACTGTAGCGGTGCTTAGGCGAAGCCCTGCGTCGGTAGAACATCATCATCGTCACCATGCCGTCGTGCTGATGAAACTCTCCCTCAACACTCGGCTGGATTGGAGTTCGAGGGACGTCATCGGGCTGGACGTGTGCTGAACTCGGAGGTGCTGTGCGTTCGGTACTTGATCGGTCGGATCGTGAAGACGTACGACTACATCAACCGCGTTGTGCTAACGCTTCCGCTTTCGGTCTACGACGGTACGTGCACAACACTCTCCCCTCTCGTTTTTATGCATCACCATGATATTGCGTGTGCGTAGGAATTTTTTTGAAATTACTACGTTCCCCAACAGTGGCATCCGAGCCTGGTTTTATGCGTTGATGTTATATGCACGAGTAGAACACAAGTGAGTTGTGGGCGATATAAGTCATACTGCTTACCAGCATGTCATACTTTGGTTCGGCGGTATTGTTGGATGAAGCGGCCCGGACCGACATTACGCGTATGCTTACGCGAGACTGGTTCTACGGACGTGCTTTGCACACAGGTGGCTGGCGGGTGTCAGTTTCTCCAACTTTAGTTGAACCGAGTGTGGCTACGCCCGGTCCTTGCGAAGGTTAACACAGGACCAACTTGACAAACTATCGTTGTGGTTTTGATGCGTAGGTAAGAACGGTTCTTGCTAAACCCGTAGCAGCCACGTAAAATTTGCAACAACAAAGTAGAGGAGGTCTAACTTATTTTTGCAGGGCATGTTGTGATGTGATATGGTCAAGACATGATGCTACATTTTATTGTATGAGATGATCATGTTTTGTAACCGAGTTATCGGCAACTGGCAGGAGCCATATGGTTGTCGCTTTATTGTATGCAATGCAATCGCCCTGTAATGCTTTACTTTATCACTAAGCGGTAGCGATAGTCGTAGAAGCATAAGATTGGCGAGACGACAACGATGCTACGATGAAGATCAAGGTGTCGCGCCGGTGATGATGGTGATCATGACGGTGCTTCGGAGATGGAGATCACAAGCATAAGATGATGATGGCCATATCATATCACTTATATTGATTGCATGTGATGTTTATCTTTTATGCATCTTATCTTGCTTTGATTGACGGTAGCATTATAAGATGATCCCTCACTAAATTATCAAAGTATAAGTGTTCTCCCTGAGTATGCACCGTTGCGAAAGTTCTTCGTGCTGAGACACCACGTGATGATCGGGTGTGATAGGCTCTACGTTCAAATACAACGGGTGCAAAACAGTTGCACACGCGGAATACTCTGGTTAAGCTTGACGAGCCTAGCATATAACAGATATGGCCTCGGAACACGGAGAATGAAAGGTCGAGCGTGAATCATATAGTAGATATGATCAACATAGTGATGTTCACCGTTGAAACTACTCCATCTCACGTGATGATCGGACATGGTTTAGTTGATATGGATCACGTGATCACTTAGAGGATTAGAGGGATGTCTATCTAAGTGGGAGTTCTTAAGTAATATGATTAATTGAACTTAAATTTATCATGAACTTAGTACCTGATAGTATCTTGCTTGTCTATGTTGATTGTAGATAGATGGCCCGTGCTTTTGTTCCGTTGAATTTTAATGCATTCCTTGAGAAAGCAAAGTTGAAAGATGATGGTAGCAATTACACGGACTAGGTCCGTAACTTGAGGATTATCCTCATTGCTGCACAGAAGAATTACGTCCTGGAAGCACCGCTGGGTGCCAGGCCTGCTACAGATGCAACTGACGACGTTAAGAACGTCTGGCAAAGCAAAGCTGATGACTACGCGATAGTTCAGTGTGCCATGCTTTACGGCTTAGAACCGGGACTTCAACGACGTTTTGAACGTCATGGAGCATATGAGATGTTCCAGGAGTTGAAGTTAATATTTCAGGCAAATGCCCGGCTTGAGAGATATGAAGTCCCTAATAAATTCTACAGCTGCAAGATGGAGGAGAATAGTTCTGTCAGTGAGCATATACTCAAAATGTCTGGGTATAATAATCACTTGATTCAACTGGGAGTTAATCTTCCGGATGATAGCGTCATTGACAGAATTCTTCAATCACTGCCACCAAGCTACAAGAGCTTCGTGATGAACTATAATATGCAAGGGATGGATAAGACGGTTCCCGAGCTCTTCACAATGCTAAAGGCTGCGGAGGTAGAAATCAAGAAGGAGCATCAAGTGTTGATGGTCAATAAGACCACCATTTTCAAGAAAAAGGGTAAAGGGAAGAAGGGGAACTTCAAGAAGAACAACAAACAAGTTGCTGCTCAAGAGAAGAAACCCAAGTCTGGACCTAAGCCTGAGACTGAGTGCTTCTACTGCAAGCAGACTGGCCACTAGAAGCGGAATTGCCCCAAGTATTTGGCGGATAAGAAGGATGGCAAGGTGAACAAAGGTATATGTGATATACATGTTATTGATGTGTACCTTACTAATGCTCGCAGTAGCACCTGGGTATTTGATACTGGTTCTATTGCTAATATTTGCAACTCGAAACAGGGGCTACGGATTAAGCGAAGATTGGCTAAGGACGAGGTGACGATGCGCGTGGGAAATGGTTCCAAAGTCGATGTGATCGCTGTCGGCACGCTACCTCTACATCTACCTTCGGGATTAGTTTTAGACCTAAATAATTGTTATTTGGTGCCAGCGTTAAGCATGAACATTATATCTGGATCTTGTTTGATGCGAGACGGTTATTCATTTAAATCAGAGAATAATGGTTGTTCTATTTATATGAATAATATCTTTTATAGTCATGCACCCTTGAAGAGTGGTCTATTTTTGTTGAATCTCGATAGTAGTGATACACATATTCATAATATTGAAGCCAAAAGATGCAGAGTTGATAATGATAGTGCAACTTATTTGTGGCACTGCCGTTTGGGTCATATTGGTGTAAAGCGCATGAAGAAACTCCATACTGATGGACTTTTGGAATCACTTGGTACTTGCGAACCGTGCCTCATGGGCAAGATGACTAAAACGCCGTTCTCCGGAACTATGGAGTGAGCAACAGATTTGTTGGAAATCATACATACAGATGTATGTGGTCCGATGAATATTGAGGTTCGCGGCGGGTATCATTATTTTCTCACCTTCACAGATGATTTAAGCAGATATGGGTATATCTACTTAATGAAACATAAGTCTGAAACATTTGAAAAGTTCAAAGAATTTTAGAGTGAAGTTGAAAATCATCGTAACAAGAAAATAAAGTTTGTACGATTTGATCGTGGAGGAGAATATTTGAGTTACGAGTTTGGTCTTCATTTGAAACAATGCGGAATAGATTCGCAACTCACGCCATCTGGAACACCACAGCGTAATGGTGTGTCCGAACGTCATAACCGTACTTTATTGGATATAGTGCAATCTATGATGTTTCTTACTGATTTACCACTATAGTTTTGGGGTTATGCATTAGAGACATCTGCATTCACGTTAAAAAGGGCACCATCTAAATCCGTTGAGACAACACCGTATGAACTGTGGTTTGGCAAAAAACCAAAGTTGTCGTTTCTTAAAGTTTGGGGTTGCGATGCTTATAAGAAAAAGTTTCATCCTGATAAGCTAAAACCCAAATCGGAGAAATGTGTCTTCATAGGATACCCAAAGGAGACAGCTGGGTACACCTTCTATCACAGATCCGAAGGCAAGATATTCGTTGCTAAGAATGGGTCCTTTCTAGAGAAGGAGTTTCTCTCGAAAGAAGTGAGTGGGAGGAAAGTAGAACTTGATGAGGTAACTGTACATGCTCCCTTATTGGAAAATAATTCATCACAGAAATCTGTTCCTGTGACTACTACACCAACTAGTGAGGAAGCTAATGATGATGATCATGTAACTTCAGATCAAGTTACTACCGAACCTCGTAGGTAAACCAGAGTGAGATCCGCACCAGAGTGGTACGGTAATCCTGTTCTGGAGGTCATGTTACTTGACCATGACGAACCTACGAACTATGAGGAAGCGATGATGAGCCCAGATTCCGCAAAATGGCTTGAGGCCATGAAATCTGAGATGGGATCCATGTATGAGAACAAAGTGTGGACTTTGGTTGACTTGCCCGGTGATCGGCAAGCCATAGAAAATAAATGGATCTTCAAGAGGAAGACGGACGCTGATAGTAGTGTTACTATCTACAAAGCTATACTTGTCGGAAAAAGGTTTTTGACAAAGTTCAAGGTGTTGACTACGATGAGATTTTCTCACTCGTAGCGATGCTTAAGTCTGTCCAAATCATGTTAGCAAATTGCCACATTTTATGAAATCTGGCAAATGGATGTCGAAACTACATTCCTTAATGGATTTCTTAAAGAAGAGTTGTATATGATGCAACCAAAAGGTTTTGTCAATCCTAAAGGTGCTAACAAAATATGCAAGCTCCAGCGATCCATCTATGGACTGGTGCAAGCATCTCGGAGTTGGAATATACGCTTTGATAAGTTGATCAAAGAATATAGTTTTATACAGACTTGCGGTGAAGCCTGTATTTACAAGAAAGTGAGTGGGAGCACTACAACATTTCTGATAAGTATATGTGAATGGCATATTGTTGATCGGAAATAATGTAGAATTATTCTGCAAAGCATAAAGGAGTATTTGAAAGGAGTTTTTCAAAGAAGGACCTCGGTGAAGCTGCTTACATATTGAGCATCAAGATCTATAGAGATAGATCAAGACGCTTGATAAGTTTTTTCAATGAGTACATACCTTGACAAGATTTTGAAGTAGTTCAAAATGGAACAGTCAAAGAAAGAGTTTCTTGCCTGTGTTACAAGGTGTGAAATTGAGTAAGACTCAAAGCCCGACCACGGCAGAAGATAGAAAGAGAATGAAAGTCATTCCCTATGCCTCGGCCATAGGTTCTATAAAGTATGCCATGCTGTGTACCAGATCTATTGTATACCCTACACTGATTTTGGCAAGGGAGTACAATAGTGATCTAGGAGTAGATCACTAGACATCGGTCAAAATTATCCTTAGTGGAATAAGGATATGTTTCTCGATTATGGAAGTGACAAAAGGTTCGTCGTAAAGGGTTACGTCGATGCAAGTTTTGACACTAATCTAGATGACTCTAAGTCTCGGTCTAGATACATATTGAAAGTGGGAGCAATTAGCTAGAGTAGCTCCGTGCAGAGCATTGTAGACATAGAAATTTGCAAAATACTTACGGATCTGAATGTGACAAACCCGTTGACTAAAATTATCTCACAAGCAAAACATGATCACACCTTAGTACTCTTTGGGTGTTAATCACATAGCGATGTGAACTAGATTATTGATTCTAGTAAACCCTTTGGGTGTTGGTCACATGACAATGTGAACTATGGGTGTTAATCACATGGTGATGTGAACTATTGATTTTAAATCACATGGCGATGTGAACTAGATTATTGACTCTAGTGCAAGTGGGAGACTGAAGGAAATATGCCCTAGAGGCAATAATAAAGTTATTATTTATTTCCTTATATCATGATAAATGTTTATTATTCATGCTAGAATTGTATTAACAGGAAACATGATACATGTGTGAATACATAGACAAACAGAGTGTCACTAGTATGCCTCTATTTGACTAGCTCGTTGATCAAAGATGGTTATGTTTCCTAGCCATTGACATGAGTTGTCATTTGATTAACGGGGTCACATCATTAGGAGAATGATGTGATTGACTTGACCCATTCCGTTAGCTTAGCACTCGATCGTTTAGTATGTTGCTATTGCTTTCTTCATGACTTATACATGTTCCTATGACTATGAGATTATGCAACTCCCGTTTACCGGAGGAACACTTTGTGTGCTACCAAACGTCACAACGTAACTGGGTGATTATAAAGGTACTCTACAGGTGTCTCCGAAGGTACTTGTTGGGTTGGCGTATTTCGAGATTAGGATTTGTCACTCCGATTGTCGGAAAGGTATCTCTGGGCCCTCTTGGTAATGCACATCAGTTAAGCCTTGCAAGCATTGGAACTAATGAGTTAGTTGTGGGATGATGTATTACGGAACGAGTAAAGAGACTTGCCGGTAACGAGATTGAACTAGGTATTGAGATACCGACGATCGAATCTCGGACAAGTAACATACCGATGACAAAGGGAACAACGTATGTTGTTATGCGGTGTGACCGATAAAGATCTTCGTAGAATATGTGGGAGCCAATATGAGCATCTAGGTTCCGCTATTGGTTATTGACGGGAGACGTGTCTCGGTCATGTCTACATAATTCTCGAACCCGTAGGGTCCACACGCTTAACGTTTCGATGACAGTTAAATTATGAGTTTATATGTTTTGATGTACCGAAGGTTTTTCAGAGTCCCAGATGTGATCACGGACATGATGAGGAGTCTCGAAATGGTCGAGACATGAAGATTGATATATTGGAAGCCTATATTTGGATATCGGAAGTGTTCCGGGTGAAATCGGGATTTTACCGGAGTGCCGGAGGGGTTACCGGAACCCCCCGAGGGTTAATGGGCCATAGTGGGCCTTAGTGGAGAAGAGGAGAGGCGGCCAAGGCAGGGGCGCGCCCCTTCCCCCTAGTCCGAATAGGACAAGGAGAAGGGGGCGGCGCCCCCCTTTCCTTCTCCTCCTCCACCTCTTTCCCCCCTTCTCCTATTCCAACAAGGAAGGGAGGGAGTCCTACTCCCGGTGGGAGTAGGACTCCTCCTGGCGCGCCTCCTCCCTGGCCGGCCGCACCTCCCCCCTTGCTCCTTTATATACGGGGGCAGGGGAGCACTCCAAAGAGACACAATTGATAGCTTGATCTTTTAGCCGTGTGCGGTGCCCCCCTCCACCATAGTCCACCTCGATGATACTGTAGCGGTGCTTAGGCGAAGCCCTGCGTCGGTAGAACATCATCATCGTCACCACGCCGTCGTGCTGACGAAACTCTCCCTCAACACTCGGCTGGATCGGAGTTCGAGGGACGTCATCGGGCTGAACGTGTGCTGAACTCGGAGGTGTCGTGCGTTCGGTACTTGATCGGTCGGATCGTGAAGACGTACGACTACATCAACCGCGTTGTGCTAACGCTTCCGCTTTCGGTCTACGAGGGTACGTGGACAACACTCTCCCCTCTCGTTGCTATGCATCACCATGATCTTGCGTGTGCGTAGGATTTTTTTTGAAATTACTACGTTCCCCAACAGTCTATGGGGTGCCCCTTCCCCCGTATATAAAGGAGGGGAGGAGGAGGCCGGCCGGCCACAAGGGGCGCGCCAAGGGGGGAGGAATCCTACTCCTAGTAGGTTTCCCCCTTTCCTAGTCCAACTAGGAGGAGAAGGAAGGAGAGGGAGAGGGAGAGGGAAAGAGGGGCCGTGATAACCCACAAGTATAGGGGATCGCAACAGTTTTCGAGGGTAGAGTATTCAACCCAAATTTATTGATTCGACACAAGGGGATCCAAAGAATATTCTTAAGTATTAGCAGTTGAGTTGTCAATTCAACCACACCTGAAAGACTTAATATCTGCAACAAAATATTTAGTAGCAAAGTAGTATGGAAGTAACGGTAACGGTGGCAAAAGTAACAGTAGCAGTTTTTTGTAGCAATCGTAAAAGTGGCAACGGAAAAGTAACTAAGCAAAGATCAATATGTGAAAAGCTCATAGGCAATGGATCAATGATGGATAATTATGTCGGATGTGATTCCTCATGCAACAGTTATAACATAGGGTGACACATAACTAGCTCCAGTTCATCAATGTAATGTAGGCATGTATTCCGAATATAGTCATATGTGCTTATGAAAAAGAACTTGCATGATGTGACGCCCCCGATTCAATCGTACAGTAATCATGCATGCAAACATGTACGATCAAGATCAGGGACTCACGGGAAGATATCACAACACAACTCTAAAAACATAAATAAGTCATACAAGCATCATAATACAAGCCAGGGGCCTCGAGGGCTCGAATACAAGTGCTCGATCATAGACGAGTCAGTGGAAGCAACAATATCTGAGTACAGACATAAGTTAGACAAGTTTGCCTTAAGAAGGCTAGCACAAACTGGGAAACATATCGAAAGAGGCGCAGGCCTCCTGCCTGGGATCCTCCTAATCTACTCCTGGTCGTCGTCAGCGACCTGCACGTAGTAGTAGGCACCTCTGGTGTAGTAGGAGTCGTCGTCGACGGTGGCGTCTGGCTCCTGGTCTCTAGCATCTGGTTGCGACAACCAGGAAGAAAGGAAAGGGGGAGAAAGCAACCGTGAGTACTCATCCAAAGTACTCGCAAGCAAGGATCTACACTACATATGCATGGGTATCTGTGTAAAGGGGCAATATCGGTCGACTGAACTGCAGAATGCCAGAATAAGAGGGGGATAGCTAGTCCTGTCGAAGACTACGCTTCTGGCAGCCTCCATCTTGCAGCATGTAGAAGAGAGTAGATGGTAAGTTCACCAAGTAGCATCGCATAGCATAATCCTACCCGGCGATCCTCTCCTCGTCGCCCTGTTAGAGAACGATCACCGGGTTGTATCTGGCACTTGGAAGGGTGTGTTTTATTAAGTATCCGGTTCTAGTTGTCATAAGGTCAAGGTACAACTCCAAGTCGTCCTGTTACCGAAGATCACGGCTATTCGAATAGATAAACTTCCCTGCAGGGGTGCACCACATAACCCAACACGCTCGATCCCATTTGGCCGGACACACTTCCTGGGTAATGCCCGGCCTCGGAAGATCAACACATCGCAGCCCTACCTAGGCACAACAGAGAGATCAGCACGCCGGTCTAAATCCTATGGCGCAGGGGTCTGGGCCCATCGCCCATTGCACACCTGCACGTTGCGAGGGCGGCCGGAAGCAGAACTAGCCCCCTTAATACAAGAGCAGGCTTATGTTCCAATCTGGCGCGCGCCGCTCAGTCGCTGACGTCACGAAGGCTTCGGCTGATACCACGACGTCGAGTGCCCATATCTTTTCCATGTAGTTGGTTAGTGCGTATAGACCAAATGGCCAGACTCAGATCAAATACCAAGATCTCGTTAAGCGTGTTTAGTATCCGCGAATGCCGACCAGGGCCAGGCCCACCTCTCTCCTAGGTGGTCTCAACCTGCCCTGTCGCTCCACCACAAAGTAACAGTCGGGGGCCGTCGGGAACCCAGGCCCACCTCTACCGGGATGGAGCCACCTGCCCCTTCAGCCCCCATCTCCAAACAGTATCATAAGTAATGTAACAGTATAAAGTATATATCATATGCCCGTGATCACCTCCCGAAGTGATCACGGCCCAGTAGTATAGCATGGCAGACGGACAAGAGTGTAGGGCCACTGATGGAATACTAGCATCCTATACTAAACATTTAGGATTGCTGGTAAGGGTAACAACTGTAGCAACAATGACAGGCTATGCAGCAGAATAGGATTAATCAAAAGCAGTAACATGCTACACTATTCTAATGCAAGCAGTAGAGATATGGAATAGGCAATATCTGGTGATCAAGGGGGGGCTTGCCTGGAAGCTCAGCCGAGAAGGAGGGGTCGTCGATGACGTAGTCGTAATCAATCGCATCAACGCCGGTCTCGGGGTCTACCGGAGAAGAAGAGGGGGGGGGGAGAAACAGTAAATACGGAGCAAACAAATCATCACAAAATATAACAAGGCAATACGCGGTGCCAGGGGTGATCTAACGCAAGGATAGGTGGTACCGGCGAAGGGGGAAAACATCCGGGAAAGTATTCCCGGTGTTTTGCGTTTTCGGACAGACGAATCGGAGGGAGAAAGTTGTGTGTTCGCTATGCTAGGGATGTGTGGCAGACGAACGGACTGCGTATTCGGATTCGTCTCGTCGTTCTAAGCAACTTTCATGTATAAAGTATTTTCATCCGAGCTACAGTTTATTTTCTATGATTTATCAAAGTTTTATGCATTTTTGAAATTTAGTTTATTATTTAAATCGAACATTATCCAGAACAGTGAAAGGTGATGTCAGCATGACATCACCATGATGTCAGCAGGTCAAACCCAGCTGACCAGAGTCAAACCTGGGTTGTGGGTCCAGTGGGACCCACCTGTCATAGACTAACATGTTAATTAGGGTTTTATTAAGCAGGATTAAATAAGTTTAATTAATTGATTAGGTTAATCTAATCAGAATTAATTAAGTTAATTAAGTTAATTAATTAATTAATTAACTATTTATTTATTATTTATTTTTTTGGATTCTTTTTTTAATTAAAACGTTCTGTGGCATGGGGCCCGGCCGTCAATGGGCCAAAGGGCCCTAACGGGCACGGGCGCTAGCGGGAGCTGGCGGGCAGTGCGGGCGTCAGCCCGTTTGGGCGCCCGCCCAGGCCAGTGGAGGCGCTGGGTCGCCGGCGGCTGCGGCGAGCAGGGGAAGCAGAGGGCGGCCAGCGGGAGGAGCGGGCGAGCGCGAGGCGGAGCGGCGCTGGCTGCAGAGGGAGGGCGCGGCTGTAGCTGCAGCCTACAGCAGCGGCAGCAAGGCAGCCGTAGGCGAGCGCGGCGGGGCTAGCGAGCGAGTCGGCGGCAAGCAGCGGCGGACGGCGAGCAGCACGGGCGGGGCGACGACGCCGACGGGCGAAAGGTGTGGCGCGTGCGCGAGCGCGTCGGAGACTCAGGTAGGGGGCAGCGGCGACAGTTGGCGCACGGGGGGTGGGGAGAGCAAGCGGGCGGCGTGCGCGTGCCAGGGAGGGCGCGGTCCCCACGGACGCTGGACGCGAGCGAGGCGCCGGTGCGGGCGGCAGAGCACGGCGACGGGCGTGCGGCGCGTCACGCGCACGGTGAGGCCACGAGGGGGGAGGTCAGGGGCGGAGTAGCTCGTGCTAGCGCGTAGTTTGGGAGCTCACTGGGTCGAGCGGGGCAAGGGTAGAAGAGGGGGGTTGGGGTCCTCACGGGCGAGTAGAGACCAGGGGGAGGCGAGGCTCGAGGGAGGCCCTTTGGGAGGAGGACGAGGAGGACGTGCGTCGACGAAGAAGGGGAGGCGGTCCGGCGACGGGCGCGGCGATGATGTGGCCGTTGAGGGAGAGGGCGAGGAGGCGGAGCCGACAGGGACCTCCGGCGACGGTGGACGGCGAAGGGGGGCTGCAGGGCGACGGGATCGAGGTCGATCCTGATCCAGATCGTGGGGGGGGGGGAGTGGGGGAACGTTGGAGTGGCGCTAGGGTTCGGGATGGGGGAGGGGGTTAAGCAGGGGGTCGGGGTGGGCCGTTTCGGTAGGGCCGGCCTGTGGGGTGGGATGGGCTGAGGCCCATGAGGAGCCGTGGGTTTGTTTTCTTTTAGTTTCCTTTTATTTTCGTTTTAGTAAAATACCAAAATGGCACCTAATTTGATGTTACCAAATATGCCATTGCCACACTAACTTGCTACCCAATCTAAAATAGTTTCGTAATTATTTAATATATTTAAAAGTATTTAAATAATAGGTTTCATTACTGTTTTATTCATCTTATAGTATTTAAATATTTTATAAAGGTGTGGTCTCCATCCTAATTACCTAAGCAATATTTGGTTCACTCCGAACATTTTAGTTTTAATATTTGAAAACTTTTATTGTTTCCTTGATTTTGATTTTGAATTTGAATCGGTTTCGAACTAACGCGATATTAGCAACAGTAATGGAAGTGACGTGGCATCATTAGGAGAGGGTTACTGTAACTTAATTATCCGGGCGTCACAATTCTCCTCCACTACAAGAAATCTCGTCCCAAGATTTAAGAGGGGAGTAAGGGGGAAAGTTCTGGTTATGATATTCTAACAGATCTTCTCGAAGAAGTTAACCCCTTTCGTTGATATCTTCAATTCTTTATTCCAATGCATCATGATAAAGTTGTCGTCCTTTCTTCGGGAACTCCATCGTACTTACGAAAGGATAAGGGGGTATTACGGAAGAAGGGACCGTTACAATGTTTGCTTATCTAGTAGATAACATCAGGGAAGGTGGCGGAAAGTAACTCTCGAATTGAAACTTAAGACATTATCGAGAGCAAAGTGAGGAGGTATTATGGGAAGTTTCGAGCGGGCAGGCAATCGTTCGATGCCTGAAACAACATGTGAAAGGGGTTCAGAGCAATGGGAATAAGTATTGTGTCTGATACCGGAATTGATTATCTCTCTGAAGGTGGCTCATGAATTACATATGAGGCCACGCGTGAGGAACAACCTTGGGAAACAAGGGTGGGGTGTACAAGAGTCAGGTTTTGATCCTGTGGAACTGTGGGTTGTGGGCCCACCATGTGCGTAGGTAGGGCACTGACATCTTGCACGGACATGACAACAAGGCAGGTTAGAGGATAGCTTGTCAGTTATGTTGGCGACAACATCGGTACCAAGGGCGAGGGACGAAGAGAACCATTTTCCTGCTCGTTGAACGAGGCGGACCAATAAGTAAGGTTCTCGTCTATCGGTGGTTACCGGAATGTCATCAACAATAATAACAGGGTCTTACCGACACGATTGTACACCAATGTGTTTACATAAGCAGAAGAATATTACTGCTTAGATCATATAGATCACAAGAAAGGGTAAACAAAACAATGAAAAGGAAAAAGTGGTTATCAGATTAAACAGAACAATGGAAAGAAAAATGTGCTTAAACACATATTCCAGGGGTATATCCTTCCCAAGGACAAGCAGAGCATGATATCCATGACAGGATAGAAAGTAGAAAACCATTTATGTAAGGGGAGAGGAATTTCATGACATAACCCAAACAACGGTGTTTGGATAATGGACAAAGAAAATTTAGCATTGTTCTTCAAATGCTCTTATTGAAAATCGGAGTACGACGGACATGCTTCGAGATAGCATTGACATGGTCTTCAAGCAAAGGTCAGACTTTGGAAACACAACGGATCCATCAGGAATAACGTGTAGAATAAGTCTTACATTTTCCTCATGGAAGAATGGATAACCCTGCTGAAAAGGGCCAGGTGTGCTAGGCACGACATCACCTTACCGGGTCACCTAAAGACCAATGTTATAACTCTTGGAAATATGTTCCAACCATCATCTGATCGAGATTCAGACATGATTGGTGTTAGGATAACCCAGATTCAAGATGCCTAAGAAGGAAGGTGCAACGCAATTGACGAGATGACATTATGAGATTCTCAGCCAATGAACTATGGAAGGGAGTTCTGAAACAAGAGTTCATCATTAAAACAAGGAGAGGATGAGGAGGTGGCTGGTGGACTCAACAATTCATCGAGACTTCCACCAAGACGGATTTCCACAATTGTGTGAACACGGAGATATCATTTGTCAGATAAAATGATATAATGATGTATGCTCTAGGAAAACATACGCAATTAAACATTGGTTGAAAATTGCACCCGAAATATGGGCTTAGGTAGCATGATCAATGTTAGAATGATGATTCGATAACCAATGGTCTAAGAATGAAATATCGACCATTAACTTCAAAGCAATAGGGTTACTAGGAGTACAGAATTCAAGCGGCATCGTTCACTTGTTGTTATTCTGGTTATAATCAACATGGGGACCAAGAAAGAATGGTGATTGTGATAAATATCACTATACCAAGAATTTTTAAGAGGTGGAGAAATTCACACGACCTTCTTGACATAAAAGATGGTAATCCTCCAAGGTAAAGAAGAACAGATGCTAGATAGCAAGGAACTAAAGATTCAATCCAAAACATGAACACATTTGTGTTGAGGGAAGACAAGGATGTTGTCGATGATAACACAAATCATCAAGGAGCAAGGATGGTATTTCTCAACATGAATTCGATCAATATCCTTGAAGAGCTCAGAATGTTGATGATGATCATGACACATTTGTCGAGAGATTTCATGAAGATGTAATCAATCAACGACGACATCAAGTCAAAGGAATGATGAAGCAAAAAGTTTTTGGAACCATGGGTATGACATCAACTCGGAATCAAGCTCGCTGTTCGAAGTGAACGATAAGATGAGGAAGATCGACATAAGCTTAGCTCATCGTCGAAAGCTGTGCTCTGGGAATAAGGACCATGCGGCACAATTTAAAATTGAGCACAATAATGATATTAGCCAATCAGGCTAGGAATGACTTCAAGGATTATTAAACTCATAAGCAACGAAAATTACTTTGAGTTATCGTATCGGAGCACGGAATTGATTCACTTGTGGATATTCTCGGTTGACGACAACCCAGAACCCGTGGAGTCACTATGACAGGGAAGGTACTACTTCATCAGAAATTCATAAGACGTAGTGCAATAGCATGATATCCTCGAGATAGCAGGGGGCAATACTCGAGGTAGTTCGGTATAGAGGTTGGACAAGCATATTGATTTGCAGAAGACAAGTGCTTTAACTTGTCCGCGAAATGGGATCAAAGAAGAACAATCATGGTCAGAACCACGACTGCAAAGGACCAAAACCAAATACAAGATGATTTTATAATGAGGGAATAATTATTATTACAAGAAGCTTGCATGATAAGTTCCACATCGGGTCCATGGGCATGAACGCAAAGGTTCAAGGTCGACTCCCACTTCTTCAATGCCTAACCTTTCATTCACTTCTCGTCTTCGAAGAAGTTGTAGAGTTGAAAAATATCTGGTAAAACACCAGAAGGGTATGACTTGTGAAAACTTTCGGGTTCATAGGGTTTTAGAGAAGGTGTATGTTCATCCCATAGGGCATCTTGGGAACATATAACATAAACTTCAGGAGTAATTAACACAAGCTCGAAAGCAGAGCATGTTCGACAAAGCAGAGGATACAATTTACCAAAGGCGTTATGTATCCGAGAAAAGACTCACAAAGTTATTGAATATGAAGGACATTGTCGGATAAAATCCAATAAATGATCTGGTGGTCCACCAGGGACCTGATGTGAGCACCGGTACTCAACCAGAAGAAGAAAGAAAGCAAGGATATCGGATTATTGAAACAACTGACTAATTCAAAGCTCAAATGCAAAAGAATTATGATTTCCAAATCAAGGGATCTGAAGCAAACGCTCTGATTAAGGATGGACAAGTTGAGTAGGCTTAGGGGTACAATCGATGGCAATTCGATGGGTCGATAACCAGCTCATGTTTCAAATGATGTCTGAGCCGGAAGGATGAATTCTAGGATTTGATTGAGGATTGCGAGCATTCGCGACATTTGAATCAACGGACTCAAAATGATAATGACAAGGGATGCCAATAAGATTACGAGACTTATGGGATTAACCATAATGCAAGCAAGCAAGAATTTCAAGAGCAATAGGCTGCTCAGGATTTTTGGAAGTTCAAATAGTATTCCGTAGACTTTTGTGAAACACATGAATCAACTGGGAATGAACGAATACTCGATAAGTGCGAGAAACTATCCGTAGGGGTATTCAGGTGGCAAAGAACTGCAGGGCAGTAGGCACAAAGTATTCTCGGAACAATAGAGAGAATTTCGGGGGTATCTTGTAATAACAAGATCAACTGGGAATAAAAGTAAGGACGACAGGTGTATGTATTTATCCATAGGGATATTTCGGTGAAAGGGGAATTGCAAACGCGATGAACACAAGTTCTCGGGATAACATCGTAGAGTATCATCTGGGTCTTCTAATGAATCAGGCCATCATTTGGAATGAAGGGGCTCTCCGGGAGGAAGTAGTTACGAGATCCTAGTTTTAGAGTTAGCAAAATCATTTAACCCGAATAGAAGAGAGATCAGAGTCCCAGATTATAGATGGGGAATAAAGGATCCTAATACCACCCAATGGCAACGTGGGCCCATGGGCCGCACAGCCATGTTAGTAACAGTTTTGTAAAGTCTAGACTCGACTTCAGCCAAGGAGTGTGGAAGGGGGATTCCTACAAGCAGTCGGCTCTCATACCAACTTGTGACGCCCCCGATTCAATCGTACACTAATCATGCACACAAACGTGTACGATCAAGATCAGGGACTCACGGGAAGATATCACAACAAAACTCTAAAAACATAAATAAGTCATACAAGCATCATAATACAAGCCAGGGGCCTCGAGGGCTCGAATACAAGTGCTCGATCATAGACGAGTCAGCGGAAGCAACAATATCTGAGTACAGACATAAGTTAAACGAGTTTGCCTTAAGAAGGCTAGCACAAACTGGGAAACAGATCGAAAGAGGCGTAGGCCTCCTGCCTGGGATCCTCCTAATCTGCTCCTGGTCGTCGTCAGCGACCTGCACGTAGTAGTAGGCACCTCCGGTGTAGTAGGAGTCGTCGTCAACGGTGGCGTCTGGCTCCTGGTCTCCAGCATCTGGTTGCGACAACCAGGAAGAAAGGAAAGGGGGAAAAGGGGGAGAAAGCAACCGTGAGTACTCATCCAAAGTACTCGCAAGCAAGGATCTACACTACATATGCATGGGTATCTATGTAAAGGGGCAATATCGGTGGATTGAACTGCAGAATGCCAGAATAAGAGGGGGATAGCTAGTCCTGTCGAAGACTATGCTTCTGGCAGCCTCCATCTTGCAGCATGTAGAAGAGAGTAGATGGTAAGTTCACCAAGTAGCATCGCATAGCATAATCCTACCCGGTGATCCTCTCCTCGCCGCCCTGTTAGAGAACGATCACCGGGTTGTATCTGGCACTTGGAAGGGTGTGTTTTATTAAGTATCCGGTTCTAGTTGTCATAAGGTCAAGGTACAACTCCAAGTCGTCCTGTTACCGAAGATCACGGCTATTCGAATAGATAAACTTCCCTGCAGGGGTGCACCACATAACCCAACATGCTCAATCCCATTTGGCCGGACACACTTTCCTGGGTCATGCCCGGCCTCGGAAGATCAACATGTCGCAGCCCTACCTAGGCACAACAGAGAGGTCAGCACGCCGGTCTAAATCCTATGGCGCAGGGGTCTGGGCCCATCGCCCATTGCACACCTGCACTGTCACACCCATGATGCGGCTATATCTCCCACGTGTCGAGGCACAACTTAGAGGCATAACCGCATTGTGGTTTTGTTGCAAGAAGGGTCATCTTCACACAATCCCATGTAATGAACAAGAATGGGATAAAGAGTTGGCTTACAATCGCCACTTCACCCAATACATAAATGAATTCATACAACATTCAAGATACACACATAGGTCCGACTACGGAACCGAAATAAAAGAAGACAACCCAACTGCTAGATCCCCGATCGTCCCAACTGGGCACCACTACTGATCAACAAGAAAAGAAACGACACAACGAACAATATCTTCATCGAGCTCCCACTTGAGCTCAGTTGCGTCACCTGCACTGTCATCATCGGCACCTGCAACTGTTTTGGAAGTATCTGTGAGTCACGAGGACTCAGCAATCTCACACCCGTGAGATCAAGACTATTTAAGCTTAAGGGTAGGAAAGGAGTAGTGAGGTGGAGCTGCAGCAAGCACTAAGCATATATGGTGGATAACATACGCAAATAAGAGCGAGAAGAGGAGCAACGGAACGGTCGTCAACTAGTAATGATCAAGAAGTGATCCTGAACTCCTACTTACGTCAAACATAACCCAAAAGCCGTGTTCACTTCCCGGACTCCGCCGAAAAGAGACCATCACGGCTACACACGCAGTTGATGCGTTTTAATTAAGTCGAGTGTCAGGTTCTCTACAACCGAATATTAACAAATTCCCATCTGCCACATAACCGCGGGCACGGCTTTTGAAATATAATACCCTGCAGGGGTGTCCCAACTTAGCCCATTATAAGCTCTCACGGTCAACGAACGATATTCCTTCTCCCGGGAAGACCTGATCAGTCTCGGAATCCCGGTTACAAGACATTTCGACGATGGTAAAACAGAACCAGCAAGACCACCCGCTGTGCCGACAAATCCCGATAGGAGCTGCACATATCTCGTTCTCAGGGCACACCGGATGAGCCAGACGTCGGGTTGGCATAGACCCTGGTTGCCCAGGGGGCGCTGGACATCGCTCGGTTTGGACCAGCACTCGAAGGAGAACTGGCCCGGGGGTTAAAATAAAGATGACCCTTGAGTCTGCAGAACCCAAGGGAAAAAGGCTTAGGTAGGCAAATGGTAAAACCAAGGTTGGGCCTTGCTGGAGGAGTTTTATTCAAAGCGAACTGTCAAGGGGGTCCCATAAATCACCCAACCGCGTAAGGAACGCAAAATCATGGAACATAACACCGGTATGACGGAAACTAAGGTGGCAAGAGTGGAACAAAACACCAGGCATAAGGCCGAGCCTTCCACCCTTTACCAAATATATAGATGCATTAATAATATAAGAGATATTGTGATATCCCAACATAAACATAATCCAAAATGGAGCAATCTTCATCTTCACCTGCAGCTAGCAACGCTATAAGAGGGGCTGAGCAAAGCGGTAACATAGCCAAACAACGGTTTGCTAGGAAGGGTGACAAAGGTTAGAGGTTCATGGCAATTTGGGAGGCTTGAAGAGCAAGTGAATAGGTAGCGCAGCATAGCAATAGAGCGAACAACTAGCAAGCAAAGATAGAAGTGATTTCGAGGGTATGGTCATCTTGCCTGAGATCCCGCAAGGAAGAAGAACGAGTCCATGAAGAAGACAAACGGGTGTAGTCGAACGAATCCTCACAACTCCGGAACGAAACCGAAGCTAACGAGAGAAGCAACCCGGAAAGAAACAAACAACATAGTAAAAAACCACCACATACACATGGCATGATGCACAGTCAAGTATGATGCATGTCCGGTTTAAATATGCATGGCATGGCAAAGCAAAGTGCACAAACAAAACTACAAGTTAAATGGAGCTCAATATGCAACGAGTTGCATATTGACGAAACACCCCATCAATTATTTAGTTCTCTCACATTTATGTACCCAACAATATTAAATGTTGATTAACATGGCAAGAGGTGAAGCATAAGTAAACTAACTATCTAGGCAATTTAAATGAGGCCGGAACAACAAACAACAATTCCGGAAAATCCCCATATGTCATTTAGCAATTTAAAGCAAACAACAATTTTAAACATTTGAATGTTGTTATCATGATGCGGATGACAATGCAAGTTTTAAGCAATTTTTTATGAAAATGTTGACATGAGCATGATACGAGGCATTTGTCGCCGTGGTGGAAGAA
This sequence comes from Triticum aestivum, assembly GCF_018294505.1. Lineage (NCBI taxonomy): Eukaryota > Viridiplantae > Streptophyta > Magnoliopsida > Poales > Poaceae > Triticum > Triticum aestivum. Next base: position 177,918,494 of record NC_057814.1, read on the forward strand.
AAAGGGTGCCACGGCGGTGAAACGGAAATGGTGCCACGGCAACATATCGGTTCCGATAGCTCACGGAGATACCGGTGCAAAAGAAGTGGGCGCGAGCGTGTCATGCAAGATGGTGGGGTGTTCCCGGATTCCGGGTTCCCACGGTACGGCGGCATGGCAATCGAGGAACGTGCAAAGACCTCTCTCGGACACGGTGCACACACGAGCAACTCATACAACACATGCATTCGTTCACGGGCGGTCGTTCTCGGCGGTTATACCTTTGAAGCGTGTATTTCGGGGCGGTTCAAAAACGTCGAGGGAAGTAGTGGTTCACAAGTCGGAGAGGAAGTAGTCGTTCATGTTCCGTAGATGCTCGGGGTCACGATAAGGAACTTGACGTCCACGGGGTCTTCGCGGGTCGACGGTAGTGGTACATGTTGTCGGGGTACTTGTCGGTTCGGTCTTGGCGACAGTAGTTGTACACAAGTCGTAGAGGAACTTCATGCATCCACGCGTAGGGGTACTTGGCGATCGACGGACGTCGTGGTACTTGTCGGTCCGGGTCTTGCAAATCCAAAGTGCTCATGTGCGGGGACGTCTCGGTCATTCAACGAAGATGCCGTGTAGACGAACCGAAGTGGCCGTAGACGAGTTACACGGCCACGGCAGTCTTGAGACTTGGAGTTTCGTGTAGACGAACTTGAGGATGTTTCGGTGCGGCACTTGGCGGACCAAAACAAGGCAGCACCAAACGGTCTTCGAGGGACTTGGCGCGGCTCAACGGGAGCTAGGCATGGATGCTCTGGTCCCAGCGAGCGAAGCAAAGGGCGGGGTCAACGGAGGTGATGCAGGGGGCGCGGTTCAGGCGAAGCGGAGGCGAGACTTGGGGCTGGCGACGAGGATCCGGGCGAGGACGACGTCCTCCAGCGAGGCTTGCTCGCCGGCAACGGCTGGAGGCGGAGGTCGTCGGCGCGGGCGCATGGAGGCGCGGCGGGTTGGTGGCTCAGGCAGAAGGCCATGGAGGGGCACGGCTGGCTAGGAGGGTGCGAGCAAAAGGGGGGCTTGACAGGGGAAACGACGGCGAGGCACAGGTCTTGGCGTCCATGTCAGGTCGGTGTAGGAGCAGGAGAAGGGGAGGCGTCGCGACGGAGAAGGACGGCAGGGACAGGCGATGCCGAGGCTGCGAGGCGGGGCGCGGCGGCCATGGAGGTGGGGCGCAGCACGACTGCAAGACGGCGGCGGCTGCAGGGCGCCGGCGGTGGGTGTGGGTGGCGACGCCATGGGAGCGAGGAGGAGGTCGGGTGCTGGCGTGCGGAGGGAGATGGGGATCGGGCGCGAGGAGAGGGAGAGGGGGTCGGGCACTGGCGGCGCTGGAGGGAAGGAGATGGGGATTCGATCGGGCTAGGGTTTGGCTTCGGTGGGCCGCGGGGATGGGCCGGCTTGGAGTTGGGAGGCCCAGCTGGGCTGGCTGGGGGTCTCTCTCTTCTCTCTCCCTTATTTCTTTGGCAGAAAAGAAATTAGAGAAAAGGGAAAAGAAAGAGAGGGTTAGGGAAAGATGTTGGACCTGCGGATAATTTCTCCGGACTCACAAAAACGTACTTGTTCCGAGAAAATAGAAAAGGCCATGATTGAAAGATTTAAATTCAAATTCATTTGATTTGAATTCAAATGATTTGAATAGGAAGAGAGGGTTGGGAAGGTCCAAAAATGTTCGGATTTTTGATGGAGCTCCGGAATATGATGAAAAAATATATGGCGAGGTTGGAGACCAAGAATTAAGATAACAAAGGCATTGGGATATTTGCAAGTGTGTTATGGTCAATTCCAAATTAATGGAATATTAACTATAGCTCCCTAATATTGGGAGGATATGTTATAAAGAGAAGTCACTCTTCCCTCGATTTAAATGGATCGAAGATCCATGCAATTTACTTAGTTGAGTTTTAAAAAAATTAAATGACATGATGGCATGATGACATGATGCAATGAAAAATAAAAGAGCAAGCACAAAAGAAACACACGGTGATCACGAAAAAAATATGGAAGTCTTCTGAAGCGTCGGTCTCTGGGCGTTACATGCACGTTGCGAGGGCAGCCGGAAGCAGAACTAGCCCCCTTAATACAAGATCAGGCTTACGTTCCAATCCGGCGCACGCCGCTCAGTCGCTGACGTCACGAAGGCTTCGGCTGATACCACGACGTCGAGTGCCCATATCTTTCCCACGTAGTTGGTTAGTGCGTATAGACCAAATGGCCAGACTCAGATCAAATACCAAGATCTCGTTAAGCGTGTTTAGTATCCGCGAATGCCGACCAGGGCCAGGCCCACCTCTCTCCTAGGTGGTCTCAACCTGACCTGTCGCTCCGCCACAAAGTAACAGTCGGGGGCCGTCGGGAACCCAGGCCCACCTCTACCGGGATGGAGCCACCTGCCCCTTCAGCCCCCATCTCCGAACAGTATCATAAGTAATGTAACAGTATAAAGTATATATCATATGACCGTGATCACCTCCCGAAGTGATCACGGCCTAGTAGTATAGCATGGCAGACGGACAAGAGTGTAGGGCCACTGATGGAATACTAGCATCCTATACTAAACATTTAGGATTGCTGGTAAGGGTAACAACTGTAGCAACAATGAAAGGCTATGCAGCAGAATAGGATTAACCGAAAGCAGTAGCATGCTACACTATTCTAATGCAAGCAGTAGAGAGATGGAATAGGCGATATCTGGTGATCAAGGGGGGCTTGCCTGGAAGCTCAGTCGAGAAGGAGGGGTCGTCGATGATGTAGTCGTAATCAATCGCATCAACGCCGATCTCGGGGTCTACCGGAGAAGAAGAGGGGGGAAGAAACAGTAAATACAGAGCAAACAAAGCATCACAAAATATAACAAGGCAATACGCGGTGCCAGGGGTGATCTAACGCAAGGATAGGTGGTACCGGCGAAGGGGGAAAACATCCGGGAAAGTATTCCCGGTGTTTCGCGTTTTCGGACAGACGAATCGGAGGGAGAAAGTTGTGTGTTTTCTATGCTAGGGATGTGTGGCAGACGAACGGACTGCGTGTTCGGATTCGTCTCGTCGTTCTAAGCAACTTTCATGTATAAAGTATTTTCATCCGAGCTACGGTTTATTTTCTATGATTTATAAAAGTTTTATGCATTTTTGAAATTTAGTTTATTATTTAAATCGAAGATTATCCAGAACAGTGAAAGGTGATGTCAGCATGACATCACCATGACGCCAGCAGGTCAAACCCAGCTAACCAGAGTGAAACCTGGGTTGTGGGTCCAGTGGGACCCACCTGTCATAGACTAACATGTTAATTAGGGTTTTATTAAGCATGATTAAATAAGTTTAATTAATTGATTAGGTTAATCTAATCAGAATTAATTAAGTTAATTAATTCTTTAATTAATTAATTAATTAATTATTATTTATTTTTTGGATTCTTTTTTTAATTAAAATGTTCTGTGGCATGGGGCCCGGCCGTCAATGGGCCAGAGGGCCCTAACGGGCACGGGCGCTAGCGGGAGCTGGCGGGCAGTGCTGGCGTCAGCCCGTTTGGGCACCCGCCCAGGCCAGTAGAGGCGCTGGGTCGCCGGCGGCTGCGGCGAGCAGGGGAAGCAAAGGGCGGCCAGCGGGAGGAGCGGGCGAGCGCGAGGCGGGGCGGCGCTGGCTGCAGAGGGAGGGCGCAACTGTAGCTGCAGCCTACAGCAGCGGCAGCAAGGCAGCCGCAGGCGGGCGCGGCGGGGCTAGCGGGCGAGTCGGCGGCAGGGAGACGGCGGCAAGCAGCGGCGGACGGCGAGCAGCACGGGCGGGGCGACGACGCCAACGGGCGAAAGGCGTGGCGCGTGCGCGAGCGCGTCGGAGGCGCAGGCAGGGGGCAGCGGCGATAGTTGGCGCGCGGGGGGTGGGGGAGAGCAAGCGGGCGGCGTGCGCGTGCCAGGGAGGGCGCGGTTGCCACGGGCGCTGGGCGCGAGCAAGGCGCCGGTGCGGGCGGCAGAGCACGGCGACGGGCGTGCGGCGCGTCACGCGCACGGTGAGGCCACGAGGGGGGAGGTCAGGGGCGGAGCGGCTTGTGCTAGCGCGTAGTTTGGGAGCTCACTGGGTCGAGCGGGGCAAGGGTAGAAGAGGGGGGTTGGGGTCCTCACGGGCGAGTAGAGACCAGGGGGCGGCGAGGCTCGAGGGAGGCCCTTTGGGAGGAGGACGAGGAGGACGTGCGTCGACGAAGAAGGGGAGGCGGTCCGGCGACGGGCGCGGCGATGATGTGGCCGTTGAGGGAGAGGGCGAGGAGGCGGAGCCGACAGGGACCTCCGGCGACGGTGGACGACGAAGGGGGGTTGCAGGGCGTCGGGGGCGACGGGATCGAGGTCGATCCTGATCCAGATCGTGTGGGGGGGGGGAAGTGGGGGAACGTGGGAGTGGCGCTAGGGTTCGGGATGGGGGAGGGGGTTAAGCAGGGGGTCGGGGTGGGCCGTTTCGGTAGGGCCGGCCGGTGGGGTGGGATGGGCCGAGGCCCATGAGGAGCCGTGGGTTTGTTTTCTTTTAGTTTCCTTTTATTTTCGTTTTAGTAAAATACCAAAATGGCACCTAATTTGATGTTACCAAATATGCCATTGCCACACTAACTTGCTACCCAATCTAAAATAGTTTCGTAATTATTTAATATATTTAAAAGTATTTAAATAATAGTTTTCACTACTGTTTTATTCATCTTATAGTATTTAAATATTTTATAAAGGAGTGGTCTCCATCCTAATTATCTAAGCAATATTTGGTTCACTCTGAACATTTTAGTTTTAATATTTGAAAACTTTTATTGTTTCCTTGATTATCGGTTTCGAACTAACGCGAGATTAGCAACAGTAATGGAAGTGACGTGGCATCATTAGCAGAGGGTTACTGTAACTTAATTATCCGGGCATCACATATGACATCTTTTGTCCTACCCTCCCGTGGCAGCGGGCTCCTATTGGAAACTAAGGGATATTAAGGCCTCCTTTTAATAGAGTACCGGACCAAAGCATTAACACTTAGTGAATACATGAACTCCTCAAACTACGGTCATCACCGGGAGTGGTCCCGATTATTGTCACTTCGGGGTTGCCGGATCATAACACATAGTAGGTGACTATTGACTTGCAAGATAGGATCAAGAACTCACATATATTCATGAAAACATAATAGGTTCAGATTTGAAATCATGGCACTCGGGCCTTAGTGACAAGAATTAAGCATAGCAAAGTCATAGCAACATCAATCTTAGAACATAATGGATACTAGGGATCAAACCCTAACAAAACTAACCCGATTACATGGTAAATCTCATCCAACCCATCACCGTCCAGCAAGACTACGATGGGATTACTCACGCACGGCGGTGAGCATCACGAAATTGGTGATGGAGGATGGTTGATGATGACGACGGCGATGGATTCCCCTCTCCGGAGCCCCGAACGGACTCCAGATCAGCCCTCCCGAGGAAGATTAGGGCTTGACGGCGGCTCCGTATCGTAAAACGCTATGAATCCTTCTTTTTTATTTTTTTCTCCCTGAATGTGAATATATGGAGTTGAGGTCGGCGGAGTCCCAGGGGGCCCACGAGGCAGGGGGCGCGCCCTAGGGGGGTGCCCTGCACCCTCGTGGATAGGGTGTGGGCCCCCTGATGTTGATTCTTTCGCCAGTATTTTTTATTAATCCCAAAACGTGTCTCCGTGGATTTTCAGGTCATTCCGAGAACTTTTATTTCTGTACAAAAATAACACCATGGCAGTTCTGCTGAAAACAGCGCCAGTCCGGGTTAGTTTCATTCAAATCATGCAAGTTAGAGTCCAAAACAAGGGCAAAAGTGTTTGGAAAAGTAGATACGTTGGAGACGTATCGACTCCCCCAAGCTTAAACCTTTGCTTGTCCTCAAGCAATTCAGTTGAGAAACTGAAAGTGATAAAGAAAAACTTTTACAAACCCTGTTTGATCTTGTTGTTGCAAATATGTAAAGTCAGCATTCAAGTTTTCAGCAAAGATTATGAACTAACCATATTCACAATCACATTTAGGTCTCATGTTTACTCATATCAATGGCATAATCAACTAGCGAGCAATACTAATAAATCTCGGTTGACAACACTTTCTCAAAACAATCATAACATGATATAACAAGATGGTATCTCGCTAGCCCTTTCTGAGACCGCAAAACATAAATGCAGAGCACCCTTGGAGATCAAGGACCGACTAGACATTGTAATTCATGGTAAAAGAGATCCAGTCACAGTCATACTCAATGTAAATTAATAGCAATGCATGCGAATGACAGCGGTGCTCTCCAACTGGTGCTTTTTAATAAGAGGATGATGACTCAACATAAAGTAAATAGATAGGCCCTTCGCAGAGGGAAGCAGGGATTTGCAGAGGTGCCAGAGCTCGAGTTTTGAAATAGAGATTGAATAATATTTTGAGTGGCATACTTCATTGTCAACATAACAACCAAGAGATCTCGATATCTTCCATGCTACACACATTATAGGCGGTTCCCAAACAGAATGGTAAAGTTTATACTCCCCCACCACCAACAAGCGTCAATCCATGGCTTGCCCGAAACAACGGGTGCCTCCAACTAACAACAATCCTGGGGGAATTTTGTTTGCAATTATTTTGATTTGAGCATGGGACTGGGCATCCTGGTTACCGACCATTTTCTCGTGAGTGATGAGCGGAGTCCACTCATCGTGAGAATAACCCACCTAGCATGGAAGATATAGACAGACCTAGTTGATACATGAGCTCTTCGAGCATACAAAACAGAATTTCATTTGAAGGTTTAGAGTTTGGCACATACAAATTTACTTGGAACGGCAGGTAAATGCTGCATATAGGAAGGTATGGTGGACTCATATGGAATAACTTTGGGGTTTTATGGAAGTGGATGCACAAGCAGTATTCCCGCTTAGTACAAGTGAAGGCTAGAAAGAGACTGGGAAGTGACCAACTAGAGAGCGACAACAGTCATGAACATGCATTAAGATTAATCAACAATGAGTGCAAGCATGAGTAGGATATAAATCACCATGAACATAAATATCGTGGAGGCTATGTTGATTTTGTTTCAACTACATGCATGAACATGTGCCAAGTCAAGCCACTCGAATCGTTCAAAGGAGGATTGCTACCTCTTGAGCACTGCGTTGGTTTTCCCTTGAAGAGGAAAGGGTGATGCAGCAAAGTAGCGTAAGTATTTCCCTCAGTTTTTGAGAACCAAGGTATCAATCCAGTAGGAGACCACACGCAAGTCCCTCGTACCTACACAAACAAATAAGAACCTTGCAACCAACGCAATAAAGGGGTTGTCAATCCCTTCACGGCCACTTGCAAAAGTGAGATCTGATAGAGATGATAAGATAATATTTTCGGTACTTTTATGATAAAGATTGAAAGTAAAGAGTGCAAAATAAACGGTGCCAGAAATAGCTAGTTGACAGGAGATTAATAAAATGGAGAATAGAACCGGGGGCCATAGGTTTCACTAGTGGCTTCTCTCAAAATAGCATAAGACTGTGGGTGAACAAATTACTGTCGAGCAATTGATAGAATAGTGCATAGTTATGAGAATACCTAGTCATGATCATGTATATAGGCATCACGTCCGCGACAAGTAGACCAAAACAATTCTGCATCTACTACTATTACTCCACACATCGACCGCTATCCAGCATGCATCTAGAGTATTAAGTTCATAAGAACAGAGTAATGCATTAGGCAAGATGACATGATGTAGAGGGATAAACTCAAGCAATATGATATAAACCCCATCTTTTTATCCTCGTTGGCAACAATACAATACGTGTCATTTCCCATTCTGTCACTGGGATCGAGCACCGCATGATTGAACCCAAAGCTAAGCACTTCTCCCATGGCAAGAAAGGTCAATCTAGTAGGCCAAACCAAACTGATAATTCGAAGAGACTTGCAAAGATAACAAATCATACATAAAAGAATTCAGAGGAGATTCAAATATTGTTCATAGATAATCTTGATCATAAACCCACAATTCATCGGATCTCGACAAACACACCGCAAAAAGAGTTATCGAATAGATCTCCAAGAAGATTGAGGAGAAATTTGTATTGAGATCCAAAGATAGAGAAGAAGCCATCTAGCTAATAACTATGGACCCGAAGGTCTGAGTTAAACTACTCACACATCATCGGAGAGGCTATGGTGTTGATGTAGAAGCCCTCCGTGATATATTCCCCCTCCGGCGGAGCGCCGGAAAAGGCCCCAAGATGGGATCTCACGGGTACAGAAGGTTGCGGCGGTGGAAATAGGGTTTCGTGGTGCTCCTGGATGTTTTCGGGGTATATGAGTATATATAGGCGAAGGAAGTCGGTCAGGGGAGCCACGAGGGTGGGGCCGCGCCCAGGGGGGCAGGCGCACCTCCCTGCCTCGTGGCCTCCTCGTTTCTTTCTTAACGTCCACTCCAAGTCCTATGGATCACATCTGTTCCAAAAATCACTCCCCCGAAGGTTTCATTCCATTTGATATTCCTTTTCTGCGAAACACTGAAATAGGCAAAAAACAACAATTTGCACTGGGCCTTGGGTTAGTACGTTAGTCCCAATAATAATATAAAAGTGCATAATAAAGCCCATTAAACATCCAAAACAGAATATATAATAGCATGGAACAATAAAAAAATTATAGATACGTTGGAGACGTATCAAGGATACCACCCTATCATACCACATCACAACCATTTTAATAGCATGTTGGCACGCAAGGTAAACCAGTATAAACTCCTAGAAAATTAAGCATGGCATGAGCTACTATATTCTTTAATTGTCATTGCAAACATGTTTCATTCATAATAGGCTGAATCAGGAACGATGAACTAATCATATTTACAATAACAAGATAGGTCGAGTTCATACAAGCTTCTCTCATCTCAATCAGTCAATCATATATCGTCATTATTGCCTTTCACTCGCACGACCGAACGGTGTGGATAATAATAATAGTGCACGTGCATTGGACTAAGCTAGAATCTGCAAGCATTTAATACAAGGGAGAAGACAAGGTAATATGGGTTCTTGGTTAAATCAACAATAATGCATATGAGAGCCACTCAACATTTTCATCATGGTCTTCTCCTCTCGACTCCCAAAGAAAAGAAAAGAAATAAAACTATTTACACGGGAAAGCTCCCAACAAGCAAAAGAAGAACGAGAAATCTTTTTGGGTTTTCTTTTAATTACTACTACTACAGGCATGAAAAGTAAACTAGCTAAAAGCTACAACTATTTTTTTGGTTTTTCTTAAGGTTTTTCAGACACACAAGAAGAAGGCTTAGAAAAGAAAATAAACTAGCATGAATAATACAATGAAAAAGTATGAGCACCGACAACTAGCATGAGTGTGTGAATATGAATGTAATGTTAGTGTGAGATACGTACTCCCCCAAGCTTAGGCTTTTGGCCTAAGTTGGTCTATGGCCACGTATCAAAGTTACTCTCTCCGGTGTACTGAGGAGGGTCCTCAGGGTGCCACTGGTTGGCGATCTCCTCCAGATCCCACTGATAAACAGACTGTCGATAAGGGTCAAGTGGTGGCTCAGGCACAGGCTCTGGAACTTGTGTCAGCCTACAATATGCATAAATGGCCTCGGGCAAGATGAGGTACGTGCCTGAAAGTATGTTAAACAAAGAGGGTGCAGGCAAGGTAATAGTCTCACAATGAGTTTTATCAAATATCAAATTATACTTAAGCATCTTCTTCGTATTTTTAACAATAAAGTCATGTGCTACCATACTCTTATAATCTAGAAAAACAGGGGGCAACAACTTTTCTCCTCTCTCATAATGCCTAATAGGTATCTCAAAGTGTGCGGCAAGGCGTGAAGCAAAGATGCCTCCGAAGATGGGGCACTTTGTACGGTTCAGACTTAATCGTTTAGCAACAATAGCGCCTAAGCTGAAAGTTGTATCACAAAACAAAGCACGACACAAAATGAAAAGATCAGGAGCACTAAGATTTCCACTGTTCTCGCGACCAATTAAGCATCTACTAGCAAATATCGCAAAGTAACGTAGAACAGGGGAATGTATACTAGTAATTCTTGCATCAGAAACTTTTCTCGTTTCCCCTACAGCAATTCTATCAATAAATCCATCCACATCTCTACGATGTGGTTCCTAGATGTTGCCCACAAAGGGTATCTTGCAGACCCGACAAAAATCATGGAGTGACATGTCCTTAACCTCATCATATAAGTGAAACTCCACGGAAGGTGGTGATTTCTTAGCATGGAAATAAAAAATTTGCACGAAAATATTAGTGAATAGGAGATACTGTTCGCGCTGGTCGTGGAGGAAGTCGGTGAGGCCTGCATTCTCAGCCAAGTAATAAAAGTCATCATAAATTCCAGCGGCTCTCAAGAACGCATCACAAGGCCATTCGTACGGCCGAACCTCCGCGTTGAGAGGAAGATTGTATTTGGGCTTTTTATTCTCCTCATTCTGCTTATCCTTCGAGCTTCGGCTCGAAGAGCCCCTCAACAATTTCTTCATCATTTTCTTTCTTTGAAAAATTTCTGAAATTTTAGTGACTCAAAAGAAAAGTGAACCAAACTCAACAAGATTGATAGCAACTACTCCCACAAGTGCCTAGAGGCTATATCATGCATTAAAACTACTTTGGACCATATAAATTTGACATGCAAGCTCAAGAACAGGGTCACCTAAGTAGAATTTTTTTGCAATAAATAAAGCACTAGAATAAAAACTAATTAGACCATTGGAGGAGTCACATACCGAAGAACAATCTCCCCAAACAGTTTTGTGAATGGAGCTTTGAGCAAAGAGATAAAAAATGGCAGCAAGATGAGCTAGAACACAGGTTTGAGCTATGGGAGGATTTTTTCTGGAGGAAGACGAAGTGAGTGGGTGCAGGAATAAGTGGAGGGGGTCCACGTGGGGCCCATGAGGCAGGGGGCGTGCCCCAGAGGGGTGGGCGCGCCCTATGCCCTCGTGGCCAAATGGTGGGCCCCCCTGGTGTGTTCTCAGTGCCAGTAATTCTTAAATATTCTATAAAAAATCATATTTCATTTTTGGGACGTTTGAAGAACTTTTATTTTCGGGGTATTTTTTATTGCAAGGATAATTCAGAAAACAAACAGAAAATACTATTTTTTGCTTTATTTAATCTAAATAACAGAAAGTAAAAGGAGGGTATAGAGAGTTGTGCTTTCTAACTTCATCCATCTCGTGCTCATCAAAAGGAATCTGCTAACAAGGTTGATCAAGTCTTGTTAACAAACTCTTTCCGAATCGCATGAAACTGGAGAATTTTCGAATAACACTAGGTTACCTCAACGGGGATATGCATGTCCCCAACAATAAGAATATCATATTCCTTCTTGACAGTAGGAAGAGGGAATTCAAAACCTCCAATAGTAATCGTTGAAATTTTTCCAATAGAATTGATACTGTGGACTTGAGGTTGTTTCCTCGGAAAATGTACCGCATGCTCATTACCATTAACATGAAAAGTGACATTGCCTTTGTTGCAATCAATAACAGCCCCTGCAGTATTCAAAAAGGGTCTACCAAGGATAATCGACATACTATCGTCCTTGGGTAAATCAAGAATAACAAAGTCCGTTAAAATAGTAACGTTTGCAACCACAACAGGCACATCCTCACAAATACCGACAGGTATAGCAGTTGATTTATCGGCCATTTGCAAAGATATTTTAGTAGGCGTTAACTTATTCAAATCAAGTCTACGATATAAAGAGAGAGGCATAACACTAACACCGGCTCCAAGATCACATAAAGCAGTTTTAACATAGTTTCTTTTAATGGAGCATGGTATAGTTGGTACTCCTGGATCTCCTAGTTTCTTAGGTATTCGACCTTTAAAAGTATAATTGTCAAGCATGGTGGAAATTTCAGCTTCCGGTATCTTTCTTTTATTTGTAACAATATCTTTCATATACTTAGCATAAGGATTCATTTTAAGCATATCAGTCAAACGCATACGCAAAAAGATAGGTCTAATCATTTCAGCAAAGCGCTCAAAATCCTCATCATCCTTTTTCTTGGATGGTTTAGGAGGAAAAGGCATGGGTTTCTGAACCCATGGTTGTGACGCCCCGAGACCGACGCTCCAGAAGACTTCCATGTTTTTCGTTGTCGCCGTGTGATTTAATTTTTTTTTTTGCATTGCATCATGTCATCATGCCACTAAATTTTACAACTTAAATAAATTGCATGGATCTCTGATCCATTTAAATTGAGGGAAATGCACATGGTGATTTCTCTTTAAAACATATTCAAAGTCTCCTACTATTATTAGGGAGCTATACTAAAATATTTCATTAATTTGGAATTCACCATAACACACTTGCAAATTATCCCAATGCCTTTGTTATCTTAATTCTTGGTCTCCTACCTTGCCATATATATTTTTTCATCATATTCCGGAGCTCCACCAAAAATCCGAACATTTTTGGACCGTCCCAACCCTCATGCCCTGCTCACTTTCTACTTTTCTTGGATCAAGCTCATTTTTGTGAGTCCAGGAAAATTAACCGCATACCCAAGTTCCTTCCCAAATCTTTCCTTTCTCTCTTTTCTCTCTTTCTATTTTGTTTCTCTGCTAATAGAAAATAAGAGAGAGAGGGAGAAAGGAATCCAGCAGGCCACGAGGCCCAGCCGCCCCACTTAACCTAAACCCTAGCCGGTCCCCTGCTCTCTCTCGATCCCTTGACCCCTCCTCCTCGTTCCCTTCCGCCGCCACCACCCACGCACGCAGGGGCCTCGCGCCCGATCCCCATCTCTCCCTCCTCTCGCTCTCTTCCTCGTGCCCGATCCCCATGGCCCCGACGCCCGCACCTCCTGCTCGCCGGTCGCCTCCGCCGCTGTCCTCCATGGCCGCTGCCGGCCGGGCTCGAAGCTCCGTCGCTGCACCTCATCGCCGGAGTCCCGCTCCTCTGCCTCCCTGCTTCGCCCGCCGTGATGTCCGGCCGCCGTGCCGTCATGCTGCAGCGCCACCGGCCTCGACCTCCCCCCTCGCCGTGGCTGCACCCTGCAGGAGCTCCGCCTCCTCTGCTCCGCGCTGTCCCCGTCGTCTCTGTCGCCGGACTGCGGCACCTTCGGTCGTCCCCATCGACCGCAAGCCTCCTCGCCCCGCCTTCTGCTTGCCATGGCCGACCATCTATAGCGCGTCCAGGACGTTGGGTGGTTCCTTTCTAGACCACCACGACCTCGGCGTCATCCCAGCACCCATGGTCGCCCGTGCTCCTCGTTGTGGATGCCTCGAGGGCATGCTCAAACTCCACCGCAGGGCCGCATGCTTGCCCTGCTTGTTCTCCTTCCACGAGCCCTGCCGCTGACCAACACCATCGTCTCCTTGCTGCTGCCGCCCCGAGGCCCCTTGTGATGTTTTGTGTTGGACCGTCAAGATCGGCAAGATCGACTACATGGACGCCAAGACCATACCAGGACCGCCAAGCATCGTCTCCGGGATTTTCCCCCAAGTACCACGACGGCCGTCATTCGCCAAGTACCCCTTCGGATCACCAAGTTCGACTACCATCGTCGTGAACCGCTTTCGGAATGTGTACTACTACGCTCAAGTTCCACTACAAGATGTACCACTACCGTCACCGAAACCCCGCGTAACGCAAGCGTCAAGTTCGACTACCCTTGTCGTGTACAACTACCATCGACCCCGAGTTATTCTGATTCGTCAAGTTCCTATCTGAAACGAACGTGTACGACTACTTCCACTACCATCGCCGTGTGCCACTACTTCCACGACGACCATCCCGAGAACGTCTACTTCCTCTACATCGCACCGACTCGATCCGCTCCGAAAACGCACGCTTCGAAGGTATAACCCCGAGGCGACGCTCGTGAACGAATGCATGTGTGTTGTATGAGATGCTCGTGGTTGCACCGTTTTCGAGTTGTCATTGCACGTTTCTCCTAGTTTGCCATGCCGTCGACCCGTGGGAACCCGGTTACCGGGAGCACCCCACCATCTATTGCGTGTTCCACACATCTGCACACTTCTCTTTTGCATCGTTATCTCAATCGAGTTACCGGTACCGATATGTTGCCATGGCATCATCTTCGGATTCGTTGCCGTGGCACCCCTTTCTTCCGCCATGGTGACCAAATGCTTCATAACATGCTCATGTCAACATTTTTCATAAAATTGCTTAAAACGTGCATATGCCATCCGCATCATGATAACAACATTTAAAATGTTTATATTTGTTGTTTCCATTAAATTGCTAAATATGCATATGGGGATTTTCCGGAATTGTTGTTTGTTGTTCTGGCCTCATTTAAACTTGCCTAAATAGTTAGTTTACTTATGCTTCACCCCTTGCCATGTTTAACAACATTTAATATTGTTGGGTACATAAACGAGAGAGAACTAAATAATTGATGTGGTGTTTCTTAAATATGCAACTTGTTGTATATTGAGCTCCACTTAATTTGTAGTATTGTTTGTTGCATTTTCCCATGCGATGCCTCATTAAACCGGACATGCATCATACTTGACTGTGCATCATGCCATGTTTATGATTGTGTGTTTACTATGTTGTTTGTTTCTTTCCGGGTTGCTTCTCTCGTTAGCTTCGGTCTAATTCCGGAGTTGTGAGGATTCGTTCGACTCCATCCGTTTGTCTTCTTCATGGACTCGTTCTTCTTCCTTGCGGGATCTCAGGCAAGATGACCATACCCTCGAAATCACTTCTATCTTTGCTTGCTAGTTGTTCGCTCTATTGCTATGCCGCGCTACCTACCACTTGCTATATCATGCCTCCCATATTGCCATGTCAAGCCTCTAACCCACCTTTCCCAGCAAACCGTTGTTTGGCTATGTTACCGCTTTTGCTCAGCCTCTCTTATAGCGTTGCTAGTTGCAGGTGAAGATGAAGTTTGTTCCATGTTGGAACATGGATATGTTGGGATATCACAATATCTGTTATTTAATTAATGCATCTATATACTTGGTAAAGGGTGGAAGGCTCGGCCTTATGCCTGGTGTTTTGTTCCACTCTTGCCGCCCTAGTTTCCGTCATACCGGTGTTATGTTCCTTGACTTTGCGTCCCTTACGCGGTTGGGTGATTTATGGGACCCCCTTGACAGTTCGCTTTGAATAAAACTCCTCCAGCAAGGCCTAACCTTGGTTTTACCATTTGCCTACCTAAGCCTTTTTCCCTTGGGTTCTGCAGACTCAAGGGTCGTCTTTATTTTAACCCCCGGGCCAGTTCTCCTTCGAGTGCTGGTCCAAACCGAGCGATGTCCGGCGCCCCCTGGGCAACCAGGGTCTATGCCAACCCGACGTCTTGCTCATCCGGTGTGCCCTGAGAACGAGATATGTGCAGCTCCTATCGGGATTTGTCGGCACATCGGGCGGCTTTGCTGGTCTTGTTTCACCATTGTCGAAATGTCTTGTAAACCGGGATTCCGAGACTGATCGGGTCTTCCCGGGAGAAGGAATATCCTTCGTTGACCATGAGAGCTTATAATGGGCTAAGTTGGGACACCCCTGCAGGGTATTATCTTTTGAAAGCCGTGCCCGCGGTTATGTGGCAGATGGGAATTTGTTAATGTCCGGTTGTAGAGAACTTGACACTTGACTTAATTAAAATACATCAACCGCGTGTGTAGCCGTGATGGTCTCTTTTCGGCGGAGTCCGGGAAGTGAACACGGCTTTTGGGTTATGTTTGACGTAAGTAGGAGTTCAGGATCACTTCTTGATCATTACTAGTTGACGACCGTTCCGTTGCTCCTCTTCTCGCTCTTATTTGCGTATGTTAGCCACCATATATGCTTAGTCGCTGCTGCAACCTCACCACCTTACCCTTTCCTACCCTTAAGCTTAAATAGTCTTGATCTCGCGGGTGTGAGATTGCTGAGTCCTCGTGACTCACATATTCTACCAAAACAGTTGCAGGTGCCGAGGATACCAGTGCAAGTGGTGCTACTGAGCTCAAGTGGGAGCTCGATGAAGATCTTGTTTGTTGTGTTATTTCGTTTCCTGTTGATCAGTAGTGGAGCCCAGTTGGGACGATCAGGGATCTAGCATTTGGGGTTGTCTTCTTTTATTTTGGTTCCGTAGTCGGACCTATGTGTGTACTCTGATTGATGTATGATTTATTTATGTATTGTGTGAAGTGGCGATTGTAAGCCAACTCTTTATCCCATTCTTGTTCATTACATGGGATTGTGTGAAGATGACCCTTCTTGCGACAAAACCACAATGCGGTTATACCTCTAAGTCGTGCCTCGACACGTGGGAGATATAGCCGCATCGTGGGCGTTACAAGTTGGTAATCAGAGCCATCCCCGACTTAGGAGCCCCCTGCTTGATCGAATCGCTGACGTTGTTGAGTCTAGAACAAAATTGTTTTGAGTCTTAGGATTATATATATCGGAGAGTAGGATTCTTTTTACTCCTCAGTCCCTTCGTCGCTCTGGTGAGGCCTCCTGACGTAGAAGTTTTGACTTTTCTCTCCTCAAATTTCACTAAAAAATTTTTAGGATCACGCGGGTATCTTGGAATCGTTCCGATGGTTTTGTGACGAGAACATTGTTCTTGGTGCCTCCTGACATTTAGGGGTTGTGGCAGTGTCCCGGGGAGTTGAGCTCCGAGGTGTTGTCGTCACAATTTTATCGTTGCAGTTCTGGAATACCTGAGTTTCGCCGACATCGAAAATCTCTTTTATGCAGTTGTTGGTGAGATCACCTCGACGCCACCCAGTACTGGGGCGGGAGTTCGGGAGTATTGCCATAACTCGTATAACGGATGCTTTTCGAAGGTTGAGGTAAACGATTTTCGAAGGTTTCTTGGTTATGTGTTGAAGGATGGATACATCTGGATCTAGGTATTGTTAGTTTGGGTGATATATTTTGTGTCCTCTGTATCCCCAACACCTGATTGCATAACCAGAAAGTTTCGGGAGTTTATAAGTGGGAATTCAAGTAGCTCCTAGGATATCTTTCCGACAGATGCATGATATGAGATTGGGGTTCGACGTCTAGTGGTCCGCCTTTCCACGGTTGGTTTTACAGTGGTCTCGTAGTGTCTTAAAGAGTCCTTGGCTATGCCGACTCGGGGACGCTTCGTATGTCATGTGCACTGCCTTGTACATGATGGTGTTGTACGATCGAGCCCGTGTGGGCCCCACCACGAAAACTTCGGACGAAATCTCTATCATATGTTTGTTCCGGCTTATTCTGCGAGCCAATCCTTTGTTTTGTTTTAAGTTGTGGTATTCGAGTTGCTTCAAAGTCAAATGTTGAATCCATACCTTTCCTAAACGGTGTTCTTATATTGCTATGTGAATACTAATCCTTCTTGATCATCAAGGTTGTCTTTTCAATCCTTTCCAACCGGTGTGCTTCTCTTCAAGTATATCCGATCATTCCAACATTCGCGAGATTAATTCTAAGTTTTTTTCTCAACGGTGTTTGTCTCATCCGTCCCAAGTTGCCTTTGTTTTTCCCGCCCTCCCACCCTTTTCTTCAAGGACTTAGATTTTTTTAACCAAGTATCCTTTTATTGATGGGAAGTCACTCCATTCTTTTCCGTCAATGTTCTTATCCGGTGGTTCTCAGGAAGATACTAACGGAGTTTCGAGTTCATCATTCTCTTTTCTTCTCCGGTGGATTCAATTCAAGCTTACAGTGTTGATCATATTCCTTTCCTCGTTTCAAATGTTTTCTCATGCCGGTGCACCTCTTAATCATCCATTTTTCGCCATTCATTTGTATCCGGACTGCTGAAGATATCTCAAAAAATTCAAGCTTCCATTCTTAATCAGTTTAAACTATTTTGAGGTTGTTATCTCATTCAAGCCATTTAATTCAACCGGTGCAATCTCCATTTCAAGTAATCATTCCAACGGTGTTTCTTTTGAGTGGGCCCTAACCCACAGGTTTTTCCCAGGATCTCACCTAACTCTTCTAATTCTTTCCGGAGTTATTTTTAAATTCATTGCAAAGTTTGATGTAAGAATGAATTTTCATCAGTCATATGTCTTTCTCCAAGATCATTCAAGTTCTTTCATTGTTGGTTCATCATTTCTATTATCCATTGTTCCGGAGTGTCTCAATAATTTTGGTGGTATTTTTCGTCGTCATTCTCGAATTTTGAAGACCGAGGAAGAGTTCCTCTTAAATCCTTACCCGTTCTTCCAAAGATTCATGGTTCTAACTTGTTGCCATCCTCTCAAATTGTTTCCAATCGCGCAATTCTTTTCTTACCCATCCGGAGCATTTCAGAGTTGTTTTCATTTCTTGATCATCCAAAGGCCATCATTTCAGAAGATTTCTTCGTTCTAAGTTTTCAGCTTCGTTCTCCAATTATTCTAAATTGATGTCTCTTCGTTCATCTCCATATTCTCCCGGTGCATCGTTCGAGTATCCTCTAGTCAGCTCGTGATCTATTCGTTCTCATGTATCAAATTCCCTCGAGTATTTTCGCGCGCTCTTTAATTCTTATGGTGATTCTTTCTCTTTTCTTCATTCATTTTCAATTCTTACGGTGGTTCGTTCAAGATTCCTTTTCCTATGTCCTCATATTAATGTATTCGTTGTTTCAATCCTACCGGTGGTTCCATCAAGACCTTCTCAAGTTTGCGCTATATCTCTCTTAATCCTTTCTACGGGAATAAGTAGTATGCCAAATCCGTTGCTTGTCATCAATCTAAATTGGTGAAGGCTAAGCATAATGTAATTCTTATTCTTGTTTCATCCAAGTGATTAATTCCTTATTCCGGAGGTTCATCAAAATTCTTGGTTTCAAGTGCTCATCTTTCTTTTCCGGAGCTCCAAGTTATTTCAATTATATCATTTCAAAGCTTCATCTAATCATTGCAAGGCTTCACCTTGTGTTGTCAACTTCTCTTTCTTTTTATCATCCTTTTATTACCGGAGTTCTTCATGGAGGCTCTACATGGTGGTTCATCAAAGATTCCTTTTATTCTTCAATTGTTCTTCAAGATTTCTCTCGAAGTTATGATCCGGCAAGCCATACTTCAAAATAAACATGGTGCTCAACACATGTTTGTTTTGAGGAGTTCATGCATTCTTCATCTCGCATTCCAAAGTGCAATTCTTTCTACCTTATCTTTTGAGATGGCGTTATGTCATTTCTGACAATTTCTTTATGTTTCATGATTCACAAAGTTTTCAAGAGTGACATATTTAAATCCATCATTTTATCTTCGTTCAAGAGATCTTTTCAACCAATCAATCTTTTTGTTGGAGTTGTATTGGGTTATATTTCACCTATAGCCTTCCCTAAGGAATGTAGCTATTTGTGGTGTTTATCAATGATCAAATTTTCTCCTTCTCATCTTGGTGAAGAAGTTATCTTCTCCTTGTTGATCTCAATCCAATCAACTGTTTCCGTTAGTGGCGGGTTGTCACCTCATAATTTTGAGATGTGTTCCATAAGCCCTCAACAAGCTTGTTCTTTTCGTTGTTGTTTTTCCAACAACTCCGTTATAACCTTCTTGGAAGGGTGCTTTCCAAGCTTATTTGTGGCAGAAGTTGTCATTTTCTTCTCCATTCCTTTATTCCAATGATCTATCTTCTATTTTTTCTTCCGGAGGCATGGTGATGTTGCTCTCTTCACTCATCATCTCGAATTGTGAGGACCGTGTTCTTTTCGTGCTTATCCATTTCCAACCGGAGTGTCATGCCCTCTTTTCAAGTTCTTCCCATTCTGTCAAGTTTTACGTCCCTTCTCAACCGGAGTGCTGTTTGAAATCTTTCTTACCCCTTGTGCCATTCTTTCATTAGTTCCGGAGGCAATGTGTTGTTAATTTCATCGAGTATCCTCTCATCTTGTCAAGATCATGTACAATTCCTTCCATTTACAGTCGGAGTGCTGTCCAAATTATATCACTCTTATTCCTTCTCTATCTTGTTTTAACCGGAGTGTTGTCGTAATTGATCTTTATCGTTCCTTATACATCTCGTTTCAACCGGAGTGCTTGCATGTACTTCTTGTCCATCCTAACCATTTTTGTTTGTCTTTCAACCTACAAGGTTCTTGTAATGTTCCTTGTTCCTCTTGCTAAACGGAGTGTTTAAATTTTGTTCACCTCCGTCCTGTCATTTCTTCAAGCTTTGCGACCTCTCAAGGTTCAATGGTTTCACTCGTTTGTCAAGAAGCAACTTTGTTTTTATCTTCCTCTTCCGTTCTCTCCGGTGCCATCCTAGATCTCGGGACGAGATCCTCTTGTAGTGGTGGAGTGTTGTGACGCCCCGAGACCGACGCTCCAGAAGACTTCCATGTTTTTCGTTGTCGCCGTGTGATTTATTTATTTATTTTGCATTGCATCATGTCATCATGCCACTAAATTTTGCAACTTAAATAAATTTCATGGATCTCTGATCCATTTAAATTGAGGGAAATGCACATGGTGATTTCTCTTTAAAACATATTCAAAGTCTCCTACTATTATTAGGGAGCTATATTAAAATATTTCATTAATTTGGAATTCACCATAACACACTTGCAAATTATCCCAATGCCTTTGTTATCTTAATTCTTGGTCTCCTACCTTGCCATATATTTTTTTCATCATATTCCGGAGCTCCACCAAAAATCCGAACATTTTTGGACCGTCCCAACCCTCACGCCCTGCTCACTTTCTACTTTTCTTGGATCAAGCTCATTTTTGTGAGTCCAGGAAAATTAACCGCATACCCAAATTCCTTCCCAAATCTTTCCTTTCTCTCTTTTCTCTCTTTCTATTTTGTTTCTCTGCTAATAGAAAATAATAGAGAGAGGGAGAAAGGAACCCAACAGGCCACGAGGCCCAGCCGCCCCACTTAACCTAAACCCTAGCCGGTCCCCTGCTCTCTCTCGATCCCTTGACCCCTCCTCCTCGTTCCCTTCCGCCGCCACCACCCACGCACGCAGGGGCCTCGCGCCCGATCCCCATCTCTCCCTCCTCTCGCTCTCTTCCTCGTGCCCGATCCCCATGGCCCCGACGCCCGCACCTCCTGCTCGCCGGTTGCCTTCGCCGCTGTCCTCCATGGCCGCTGCCGGCCGGGCTCGAAGCTCCGCCGCTACACCTCATCGCCGGAGTCCCGCTCCTCTGCCTCCTTGCTTCGCCCGCCGTGACGTCCGGCTGCCGTGTCGTCATGCTACAGCGCCACCGGCCTCGACCTCCCCCCTCGCCGTGGCTGCACCCTGCAGGAGCTCCGCCTCCTCTGCTCCGCGCCGTCCCCATCGACCGCAAGCCTCCTCGCCCCGCCTTCTGCTTGCCATGGCCGACCATCTATAGCGCGTCCAGGACGTTGGGTGGTTCCTTTCTAGACCACCACGACCTCGGCGTCATCCCAGCACCCATGGCCGCCCGTGCTCCTCGTTGTGGATGCCTCGAGGGCATGCTCAAACTCCACCGCAGGGCCGCATGCTTGCCCTGCTTGTTCTCCTTCCACGAGCCCTGCCGCTGACCAACACCATCGTCTCCTTGCTGCTGCCGCCCTGAGGCCCCTTGTGATGTTTTGTGTTGGACCGTCAAGATCGGCAAGATCGACTACATGGACGCCAAGACCATACCAGGACCGCCAAGCATCGTCTCCGGGATTTTTCCCCCAAGTACCACGACGGCCGTCATTCGCCAAGTACCCCTTCGGATCACCAAGTTCGACTACCATCGTCGTGAACCGCTTTCGGAATGTGTACTAGTACGCTCAAGTTTCACTACAAGATGTACCACTACCGTCGCCAAAACCCCGCGTAACGCAAGCGTCAAGTTCGACTACCCTTGTCGTGTACAACTACCATCGACCCCGAGTTATTCTGATTCGTCAAGTTCCTATCTGAAACGAACCTGTACGACTACTTCCACTACCATCGCCGTGTGCCACTACTTCCACAACGACCATCCCGAGAACGTCTACTTCCTCTACATCGCACCGACTCGATCCGCCCCGAAAACGCACGCTTCGAAGGTATAACCCCGAGGCGACGCTCGTGAACGAATGCATGTGTGTTGTATGAGATGCTCGTGGTTGCACCGTTTCGAGTTGTCATTGCACGTTTCTCCTAGTTTGCCATGCCGTCGACCCGTGGGAACCCGGTTACCGGGAGCACCCCACCATCTCTTGCGTGTTCCACACATCCGCACACTTCTCTTTTGCATCGGTATCTCAATCGAGTTACCGGTACCGATATGTTGCCGTGGCATCATCTTCGGATTCGTTGCCGTGGCACCCCTTTCTTCCGCCATGGTGACCAAATGCTTCATAACATGCTCATGTCAACATTTTTCATAAAATTTCTTAAAACGTGCATATGCCATCCGCATCATGATAACAACATTTAAAATGTTTATATTTGTTGTTTCCATTAAATTGCTAAATATGCATATGGGGATTTTCCGGAATTGTTGTTTGTTGTTCCGGCCTCATTTAAACTTGCCTAAATAGTAAGTTTACTTATGCTTCACCCCTTGCCATGTTTAACAACATTTAATATTGTTGGGTACATAAACGAGAGAGAACTAAATAATTGATGTGGTGTTTCTTCAATATGCAACTTGTTGTATATTGAGCTCCACTTAATTTGTAGTATTGTTTGTTGCATTTTCCCATCACATGCCTCATTAAACCGGAAAAGCATCATACTTGACTGTGCATCATGCCATGTTTATGATTGTGTGTTTACTATGTTGTTTGTTTCTTTCCGGGTTGCTTCTCTTGTTAGCTTCGGTTTCATTCCGGAGTTGTGAGGATTCGTTCGACTCCATCCGTTTGTCTTCTTCATGGACTCGTTCTTCTTCCTTGCGGGATCTCAGGCAAGATGACCATACCCTCGAAATCACTTCTATCTTTGCTTGCTAGTTGTTCGCTCTATTGCTATGCCGCGCTACCTACCACTTGCTATATCATGCCTCCCATATTGCCATGTCAAGCCTCTAACCCACCTTTCCCAGCAAACCGTTGTTTGGCTATGTTACCGCTTTTGCTCAGCCTCTCTTATAGCGTTGCTAGTTGCAGGTGAAGATGAAGTTTGTTCCATGTTGGAACATGGATATGTTGGGATATCACAATATCTGTTATTTAATTAATGCATCTATATACTTGGTAAAGGGTGGAAGGCTCGGCCTTATGCCTGGTGTTTTGTTCCACTCTTGCCGCCCTAGTTTCCGTCATACCGGTGTTATGTTCCTTGATTTTGCGTCCCTTACGCGGTTGGGTGATTTATGGGACCCCCTTGACAGTTCGCTTTGAATAAAACTCCTCTAGCAAGGCCCAACCTTGGTTTTACCATTTCCCTACCTAAGCCTTTTTCCCTTGGGTTCTGCAGACTCAAGGGTCATCTTTATTTTAACCCCCGGGCCAGTTCTCTTTCGAGTGCTGGTCCAAACCGAGCGATGTCCGGCGCCCCCTGGGCAACCAGGGTCTATGCCAACCCGACGTCTTGCTCATCCGGTGTGCCCTGAGAACGAGATATGTGCAGCTCCTATCGGGATTTGTCGGCACATCGGGAGGCTTTGCTGGTCTTGTTATACCATTGTCGAAATGTCTTGTAAACCGGGATTCTGAGACTGATCAGGTCTTCCCGGGAGAAGGAATATCCTTCGTTGACCGTGAGAGCTTATAATGGGCTAAGTTGGGACACCCCTGCAGGGTATTATCTTTCGAAAGCCGTGGCCGCGGTTATGTGGCAGATGGGAATTTGTTAATGTTCGGTTGTAGAGAACTTGACACTTGACTTAATTAAAATACATCAACCGCGTGTGTAGCCGTGATGGTCTCTTTTCGGCGGAGTCCGGGAAGTGAACACGGCTTTTGGGTTATGTTTGACGTAAGTAGGAGTTCATCACTTCTTGATCATTACTAGTTGACGACCGTTCCGTTGCTCCTCTTCTCGCTCTTATTTGCGTATGTTAGCCACCATATATGCTTAGTCACTGCTGCAACCTCACCACCTTACCCTTTCCTACCCTTAAGCTTAAATAGTCTTGATCTCGCGGGTGTGAGATTGCTGAGTCCTCGTGACTCACATATTCTACCAAAACAGTTGCAGGTGCCGAGGATACCAGTGCAAGTGGTGCTACTGAGCTCAAGTGGGAGCTCGATGAAGATCTTGTTCGTTGTGTTGTTTCGTTTCCTGTTGATCAGTAGTGGAGCCCAGTTGGGACGATCAGGGATCTAGCATTTGGGGTTATCTTCTTTTATTTTGGTTCCGTAGTCGGACTTATGTGTGTACTCTGATTGATGTATGATTTATTTATGTATTGTGTGAAGTGGCGATTGTAAGCCAACTCTTTATCCCATTCTTGTTCATTACATGGGATTGTGTGAAGATGACCCTTCTTGCGACTAAACCACAATGCGGTTATACCTCTAAGTCGTGCCTCGACACGTGGGAGATATAGCCGCATCGTGGGCGTTACAATGGTTCTTTTTCTTTACCGTGCTTCCTACCAACGAAGTCTCTCTTATCATAACGTTGATTCTTTGATTGTGGGTTATCAAGATCAACAGCAGGTTCAATCTCTACATCATTGTTATTGCTAGGTTCAGCATCAATATGAACATCATCATTAACATTATCACTAGGTTCATGTTCATTACCAGATTGTGTTTCAGCATCAGAAATAGAAATATCATTGCGATTCTCAGGTGTGTCAACAACAGGTTCACTAGAAGCATGCAAAGTCCTATCATTTTTTCTTTTTCTTCTTCTTAGAAGGACTAGGTGCATCAACATTAGTTCTCTGAGAATCTTGCTCAACTCTCTTAGGGTGGCCCTCAGGATACAAAGGTTCCTGAGTCATTTTACCCCCTCTAGTCATAACTCTAACAACATTATCATTTTTCTTATTATTTAATTCATTGATCAAATCATCCTGAGATTTAACCACTTGTTCTACCTGAGTGGTAACCATAGAAGCATGCTTACTAATAAGTTTAAGGTCACCTTTAACTCTAGACATTTAATCACTCAAGTGTTCAACCATATAAGCATTACGTTTCAATTGTCTACCAACATAAGCATTGAAGTTTTCTTGCTTAACAATAAAATTATCAAACTCATCCAACCATTGGCTAGAAGACTTATTATGAGGAATATCACCTTCATCAAATCTATATAGAGAATTTACCTTTACTACCAGTGTCGGGTTATTAAGACCATGTATTTCTTCAATAGGTGGTAAATTCTTAACATCTTCAGCTTTAATACCCTTTTCTTTCATAGATTTCTTTGCCTCTTGCATATCTTCAGGACTGAGAAATAGAATACCCCTTTTCTTCAGGGTTGGCTTAGGAGTTGGTTCAGGAAGCGTCCAATCATTATCATTACTCAATATATTATTCAATAGCAATTCAGCTTATTCGACTGTTCTTTCCCTGAAAACACAACCAGCACAACTATCCAGGTGGTCTCTGGAAGCATCGGTTAGTCCATTATAAAAAATATCAAGTATTTCATTTTTCTTGAGAGGATGATCAGGCAAAGCATTAAGTAATCGGAGAAGCCTCCCCCAAGCTTGTGGGAGACTCTCTTCTTCAATTTGCACAAAATTATATATTTCCCTTAAGGCAGCTTGTTTCTTATGAGCGGGGAAATATTTAGCAGAGAAGTAATAAATCATATCCTGGGGACTACGCACACAACCAGGAGCAAGAGAATTAAACCATGTTTTAGCATCACCCTTTAATGAGAACGAAAATAACTTAAGGATATAGTAGTAACGAATTTTTTCCTCCGTGATCGATTCCCCCTCCGGCGGAGCGCCGGAAAAGGCCCCAAGATGGGATCTCATGGGTACAGAAGGTTGCGGTGGTGGAAATAGGGTTTCGTGGTGCTCCTGGATGTTTTCGGGGTATATGAGTATATATAGGCGAAGGAAGTCGGTCAGGGGAGCCACGAGGGGCCCACGAGGGGGGGGGGGCGCCCAGGGGGGCAGGCACGCCTCCCTGCCTCGTGGCCTCCTTGTTTCTTTCTTGACGTCCACTCCAAGTCCTCTGGATCACGTTTGTTCCAAAAATCACTCTCCCAAAGGTTTCATTCCATTTGGATTCCGTTTGATATTCCTTTTCTGCGAAACACTGAAACAGGCAAAAAACAACAATTTGCACCGGGCCTTGGGTTAGTAGGTTAGTCCCAAAAATAATATAAAAGTGCATAATAAATCCCATTAAACATCCAAAACAGAATATATAATATCATGGAACAATAAAAAATTATAGATACGTTGGAGACGTATCAAGCATCCCCAAGCTTAATTCCTGCTCGTCCTTGAGTAGGTAAATGATAAAAACAGAATTTTTGATGTGGAATGCTTCCTAGCATATTTCTCAATGTAATTTCCTTTATTGTGGCATGAATGTTCAGATCCGAAAGATTCAAGACAAAAGTTTAATATTGACATAAAAATAATAATACTTCAAGCATACTAACAAAGCAATCATGTCTTCTCAAAATAACATGGCCAAAGAAAGTTATCCCTACAAAATCAGATAGTCTGGCTATGCTCTATCTTCATCACAAGAAGTATTTAATCATGCACAACCCCGATGACAAGCCAAGCAATTGTTTCATACTTTTAATGTTCTCAAACTTTTTCAATCTTCACGCAATACATGAGCGTGAGCCATGGACATAGCACTATATGTGGAATAGAACGGTGGTTGTGGATAAGACAAAAAGGAGAAGATAATCTCACATAAACTAGGCGTATCAATGGGCTATGGAGATGCCCATCAATAGATATCAATGTGAGTGAGTAGAGATTGCCATGCAATGGATGCACTAGAGCTATAGGTGTATGAAAGCTCAACAAAAGAAACTAAGTGGGTGTGCATCCAACTCGCTTGCTCACGAAGACCTAGGGCATTTTGAGGAAGCCCATCATTGGAATATACAACTATACAAGCCAAGTTCTATAATGTAAAATTCCCACTAGTATATGAAAGTGACAACATAGGAGACTCTCTATCATGAAGATCATGGTGCTACTTTGAAGCACAAGTGTGGTAAAATGATAGTAACATTGTCCCTTCTCTCTTTTTCTCTCATTTTTTTATTTGGGTCTTTTTCTCTTTTTTTACGGCCTCTTTTTTTCTTTTTCTTTCGTCCGGAGTCTCATCCCGACTTGTGGGGGAATCATAGTCTCCATCATCCTTTCTGCACTTGGGACAATGCTCTAATAATGATGATCATCACACTTTTATTTACTTACAACTCAAAAATTACAACTCAATACTTAGAACAAAATATGACTCTATGTGAATGCCTCCGGTGGTGTACCGGGATATGCAATGAATCAAGAGTGACATGTATGAAAGAATTATGAAGGTGGCTTTGCCACAAATACGATGTCAACTACATGATCATGCAAAGCAATATGACAATGATGGAACGTGTCATAATAAACGGAACGGTGGAAAGTTGCATGGCAATATATCTCGGAATGGCTATGGAAATGCCATAATAGGTAGGTATGGTGGCTGTTTTGAGGAAGATATATGGTGGGTGTATGATACCGGCGAAAGGTGCGCGGTATTAGAGAGGCTAGCAATGGTGGAAGGATGAGAGTGTGTATAATCCATGGACTCAACATTAGTCATAAAGAACTCACATACTTATTGCAAAAATTTATTAGTTATCGAAACAAAGTACTACACACATGGTCCTAGGGGGATAGATTGGTAGGAAAAGACCATCGCTCGTCCCCGACCGCCACTCATAAGGAAGACAATCAATAAATAAATCATGCTCTGACTTCATCACATAACGGTTCACCATACGTGCATGCTACGGGAATCACAAACTTTAGAACATGTATTTCTCAAATTCACAACTACTCAACTAGCATGACTCTAATATCACCATCTTCATATCTCAAAACAATCATCAAGAATCAAACTTCTCATAGTATTCAATGCACTTTTTATGATAGTTTTTATTATACCTATCTTGGATGCCTATTATATTAGGACCAAAATTTTAACCAAAGCAAATTACCATGCTGTTCTAGAAAGATCTCAAAATAATATAAGTGAAGCATGAGAGATCAATAATTTCTATAAAATAAAACCACCACCGTGCTCTAAAAGATATAAGTGAAGCACTAGAGCAAAATTATCTAGCTCAAAAGATATAAGTGAAGCACATAGAGTATTCTAATAAATTCCGATTCATGTGTGTCTCTCCCAAAAGGTGTGTACAGCAAGGATTATTGTGGTAAAATAAAAAGCAAAGACTCAAATCATACAAGACGCTCCAAGCAAAACACATATCATGTGGTGAATAAAAATATAGCATCAAGTAAAGTTACCGATGGACGAAGACGAAAGAGGGGATGCCTTCCGGGGCATCCCCAAGCTTAGGCTTTTGGGTATCCTTGAATTTTAACTTGGGGTGCCTTGGGCATCCCCAAGCTTAGGCTCTTGCCACTCCTTGTTCCATAATCCATCAAATCTTTACCCAAAAACTTGAAAACTTCACAACACAAAACTCAACAGAAAATCTCACGAGCTCCGTTAGTGAAATAAAACAAACCACCACTTTAAGTTACTGTAATGAACTCATTATTTATTTATATTGGTGTTAAACCTACTGTATTCCAACTTCTCTATGGTTAATAACCTCCGATACTAGCCATAGATTCATCAAAATAAGCAAACAACACACAAAAAACAGAATCTGTCAAAAACAGAACAGTCTGTAGTAATCCGTATCTAACGCAAACTTCTGTAACTCAAACAAATCTACCAAAATAGGAGGACCTAGATAATTTGATTATTGATCTACTGCAATTGGAATCAGTATTTTATCACGTTCTGGTGATTTTTAACAATTGTTTTCGTGAGCAGAAAGTTTCTGACTTTTTCAGCAAGATCAAATAATTACTATCCAAGAAGATCCTATAGGTTTTACTTGGCACAAACACTAACTAAAACATAAAACCACATCTAACCAGAGGTTATATCAAATATTTATTATTAAACAGAACAAAAAAGCAAGGAACAAAAATAAAATTGGGTTGCCTCCCAACAAGCGCTATCGTTTAACGCCCCTAGCTAGGCATAAAGGCAAGGATAGATCTAGGTATTACCATCTTTGGTATGCAATCCGTAAGTTGCTCTCATAATAGATTCATAAGGTAATTTAATTTTCTTTCTAGGAAAGTGTTACATGCCTTTCGTTAATGGAAATTGGAATCTAATATTTCCTTCTTTCATATCAATAATTGCAGCAATCGTTCTAAGGAAAGGTCTACCAAGAATAATAGGACATGTAGAATTGCAATCTATGTCAAGAACAATGAAATCTATGGGCACATAATTCCTATTTGCAACAATAAGAACATCATTAATTCTTCCCATAGGTTTCTTAATGGTGGAATCCGCAAGATGCAAGTTTAAAGAGCAATCATCAAATTCACGGAAACCTAACACATCACACAAAGTTTTTGGAATCGTGGAAACACTAGCACCCAAATCACACAAAGCATAGAATTCATGATCTTTAATATTAATTTTAATAGTAGGTTCCCACTCATCATAAAGTTTTCTAGGGATAGAAACTTCTAATTCAAGCTTTTCCTCATAAGATTGCATTAAAGCATCAACGATATGTTTAGTAAAAGCTTTATTTTGACTATAAGCGTGAGGAGAATTTAATACGGATTGCAACAAGGAAATACAATATATGAAAGAACAATTATCATAATTAAATTCCTTGAAATTCAAAATAGTGGGTTCATTGCTATCTAAACTTTTGACCTCTTCAATCCCACTTTTACCAATTTTTGCATCAAGATCTAAAAACTCCGAATCATTGGGACGCCTTTTAACTAAAGTTGACTCATCTCCAGTCCCATCATTATCAAGATTCATATTGCAAAGCAAATATTTAATAGGAGACACATCAATCATTTTTAGATCTTCATCTTTATTATCATGAAAACTAGAAGAACACGCTTTCACAAAGCAATCTTTTTTAGCACGCATCCTAGAGGTTCTTTCTTTGCACTCATCAATGGAAATTCTCATGGCTTTGAGAGACTCATTGATATCATGCTTAGGTGGAATAGATCTAAG
Source organism: Triticum aestivum (assembly GCF_018294505.1). Classification (NCBI taxonomy): domain Eukaryota; kingdom Viridiplantae; phylum Streptophyta; class Magnoliopsida; order Poales; family Poaceae; genus Triticum; species Triticum aestivum. The sequence goes on from NC_057814.1 coordinate 177,948,584, forward strand.
TTTCAAAGAATCAACATCAAGAGAAATTCTATCCACGTTCCTAGCCAACTCATCAACCTTAAGCAATTTTTCTTCAAGCAAAGCATTGAAATTCTTTTGTGAATTCATAAACTCTTTAACACTAGTCTCAAAATCAGAGGGCAACTTATTAAAATTTCCATAAGAATTGTTGTAGGAATTACCATAGTTATTAGAGGAATTACTAGGAAACGGCCTAGGATTAATGTTTCCTCTATACGCGTTGTTACCAAAATTGTTCCTACCAACAAAATTCACATCCATAGATTCATTATTATTCTCAATCAAAGTGGACAAAGGCATATCATTAGGATCAGAAGAAACACTCTTATTAGCAAACAATTTCACAAGTTCATCCATCTTTCCACTCAAAACATTAATCTCTTCAATCGCATGAACCTTTTTACTGGTAGATCATTCGGTGTGCCATTGAGAATAATTAACCATAATATTATCTAAGAGTTTAGTAGCTTCTCCTAAAGTGATTTCCATAAAAGTACCTCCCGCGGCCGAATCTAAAAGATTTCTAGAAGCAAAATTCAATCCGGCATAATTTTTTTGTATAATCATCCATAAATTTAAACCATGTGTAGGGCAATTACGTATCATTAATTTCATTCTTTCCCAAGCTTGTGCAACATGTTCATGATCAAGTTGCTTAAAATTCATAATATCGTTTCTAAGAGAGATGATCTTAGCAAGCGGAAAATACTTAGAGATAAAAGCATCTTTGCACTTATTCCAAGAATCAATACTATTTTTAGGCAAAGACGAAAACCAAGTTTTAGCACGATTTCTAAGCGAAAACGGAAATAGCTTCAACTTAACAATATCATTATCCATATCTTTCTACTTTTGCATATCACACAAATCAAAAAAGTTGTTTAGATGTGTAGCGGCATCTTCACTAGGAAGGCCAGAGAATTGATCTTTCATGACAAGATTCAGCAAGGCATCATTAATTTCACAAGATTCAGCATCGGTAATAGGAGCAATCGGAGTGCTAAGAAAATCATTGTTGTTGGTATTGGAAAAGTCACACAATTTAGTATTGTCTTGAGCCATCGTGACAAGCAAGCAATCCAACACACAAACACACAAGAAGCAAGGGAAAAAGAGGCGAACGGAAAAATAGGGCGAATAAAACGGCAAGGGTGAAGTGGGGGAGAGGAAAACGAGAGGCAAATGGCAAATAATGTAACGCGAGGGATAAGAGTTTGTGATGGGTACTAGGTATGTCTTGACTTGTGTGTAGACTCCCCGACAACGGCGCCAGAAATCCTTCTTGCTACGTCTTGAGCACTGCGTTGGTTTTCCCTTGAAGAGGAAAGGGTGGTGCAGCAAAGTAGCGTAAGTATTTCCCTCAGTTTTTGAGAACCAAGGTATCAATCCAGTAGGAGACCACATGCAAGTCCCTCGTACCTACATAAACAAATAAGAACCTTGCAACCAACGCGATAAAGGGGTTGTCAATCCCTTCACGGCCACTTGCAAAAGTGAGATCTGATAGAGATGATAAGATAATATTTTTGGTATTTTTATGATAAGGATTGAAAGTAAAGAGTGCAAAATAAACGGTGCCAGAAATAGCTAGTTGACAGGAGATTAATAAAATGGAGAATAGAACCGGGGGCCATAGGTTTCACTAGTGGCTTCTCTCAAAATAGCATAAGTATTACGGTGGGTGAACAAATTACTGTCGAGCAATTGATAGAATAGTGCATAGTTATGAGAATACCTAGGCATGATCATGTATATAGGCATCACATCCGCGACAAGTAGACCGAAACAATTCTGCATCTACTACTATTACTCCACACATCGACCGCTATCCAGCATGCATCTAGAGTATTAAGTTCATAAGAACAGAGTAACGCATTAGGCAAGATGACATGATGTAGAGGGATAAACTCAAGCAATATGATATAAACCCCATCTTTTTATCATCGATGGCAACAATACAATACGTGTCGTTTCCCCTTCTGTCACTGGGATCGAGCACCGCATGATTGAACCCAAAGCTAAGCACTTCTCCCATGGCAAGAAAGATCAATCTAGTAGGCCAAACCAAACTGATAATTCGAAGAGACTTGCAAAGATAATAAATCATACATAAAAGAATTTAGAGGAGATTCAAATATTGTTCATAGATAATCTTGATCATAAACCCACAATTCATTGGATCTCGACAAACACACCGCAAAAAGAGTTACATCGAATAGATCTCCAAGAAGATCGAGGAGAACTTTGTATTGAGATCCAAAGAGAGAGAAGAAGCCATCTAGCTAATAACTATGGACCCAAAGGTCTGAGCTAAACTACTCACACATCATCGGAGAGGCTATGGTGTTGATGTAGAAGCCCTCCGTGATCGATTCCCCCTCTGGCGAAGCACCGGAAAAGGCCCCAAGATGGGATCTCACGGGTACAGAAGGTTGCGGCGGTGGAAATAGGGTTTCGTGGTGCTCCTAGATGTTTTCGGGGTATATGAGTATATATAGGCGAAGGAAGTCGGTCAGGGGAGCCACGAGGGGCCCACGAGGGTGGGGGCGCGCCCGGGGGGCAGGCGCACCTCCCTGCCTCGTGGCCTCCTCGTTTCTTTCTTAACGTCCACTCCAAGTCCTATGGATCACATCTGTTCCAAAAATCACCCCCCGAAGGTTTCATTCCGTTTGGATTCCGTTTGATATTCCTTTTCTGCAAAACACTGAAATAGGCAAAAAACAACAATTTGCACTGGGCCTTGGGTTAGTAGGTTAGTCCCAATAATAATATAAAAGTGCATAATAAAGCCCATTAAACATCCAAAACAGAATATATAATAGCATGGAACAATAAAAAAATTATAGATACGTTGGAGACGTATCAAGGATACCACCCTATCATACCACATCACAACCATTTTAATAGCATGTTGGCACGCAAGGTAAACCAGTATAAACTCCTAGCAAATTAAGCATGGCATGAGCAACTATATTCTTTAATTGTCATTGCAAACATGTTTCATTCATAATAGGCTGAATCAGGAACGATGAACTAATCATATTTACAATAACAAGATAGGTCGAGTTCATACAAGCTTCTCTCATCTCAATCAGTCAATCATATATCATCATTATTGCCTTTCACTCGCACGACTGAATGGTGTGGATAATAATAATAGTGCACGTGCATTGGACTAAGCTAGAATCTGCAAGCATTTAATACAAGGGAGAAGACAAGGTAATATGGGTTCTTGGTTAAATCAACAATACTGCATATGAGAGCCACTCAACATTTTCATCATGGTCTTCTCCTCTCGACTCCCAAAGAAAAGAAAAGAAATAAAACTATTTACATGGGAAAGCTCCCAACAAGCAAAAGAAGAACGAGAAACCTTTTTGGGTTTTCTTTTAATTACTACTACTACTACTACAAGCATGAAAAGTAAATTAGCTAAAAGCTACAACTAATTTTTTTGGTTTTTCTTAAGGTTTTTCAGACACACAAGAAGAAGGCTTAGAAAAGAAAATAAACTAGCATGAATAATACAATGAAAAAGTATGAGCACCGACAACTAGCATGAGTGTGTGAATATGAATGTAATGTCGGTGTGAGATACGTACTCCCCCAAGCTTAGGCTTTTGGCCTAAGTTGGTCTATGGCCACGGATCGAAGCTACTCTCTCTGGTGTACTGAGGAGGGTCCTCAGGGTGCCACTGGTTGGCGATCTCCTCCGGATCCCACTGATAAACAGACTGTCGATAAGGGTCGAGTGGTGGCTCAGGCTCAGGCTCTGGAACTTGTGTCAGCCTCTAGTATGCATAAATGGCCTCGGGCAAGATGAGGTAAGTGCCTGAAAGTATGTTAGCTAAAGAGGGTGCAGGCAAGGTAATAGTCTCACAATGAGTTTTATCAAATATCAAATTATACTTAAGCATCTTCTTCTTATTTTTAATAATAAAGTCATGTGCTACCATACTCATATAATCTAGAAAAACAGGGGGCAACAACTTTTCCTCTCTCTCATAATGCCTAATAGGTATCTCAAAGTGTGCGGCAAGGCGTGAAGCAAAGATGCCTCCGAAGATGGGGCCCTTTGTACGGTTCAGACTTAATCGTTTAGCAACAATAGCGCCTAAGCTGAAAGTTGTATCACGAAACAAAGCATGGCGCAAAATGACAAGATCAGGAGCACTAAGATTTCCACTGTTCTCGCGACCAATTAAGCATCTACTAGCAAATATCGCGAAGTAACGTAGAACAGGGAAATGTATACTAGTAATTCTTGCATCGGAAACTTTTCTCGTTTCCCCTACAACAATTCTATCAATAAATCCATCCACATCTCTACGATGTGGTTCCTCGATGCTGCCCACAAAGGGTATCCCTGACAAAAATCATGGAGTGACATCTCCTTAACCTCATCATATAAGTGAAACTCCACTGAAGGTGGTGATTTCTTAGCATGGAAATTAAAAAATTTGCATGAAAATATTAGTGAGTAGGAGATACTGTTCGCGCTGGTCGTGGAGGAAGTCGGTGAGGCCTGCATTCTCAGCCAAGTAATAAAAGTCATCATAAAATCAGCGGCTCTCAAGAACGCATCACAAGGCCATTCGCACGACCGAACCTCCGCGTTGCGAGGAAGATTGTATTTGGGCTTTTTATTCTCCTCATTCTGCTTATCCTTCGAGCTTCAGCTCGAAGAGCCCCTCAACAATTTCTTCATCATTTTCTTTCTTTGAAAAATTTCTGAAATTTTAGTGACTCAAAAGAGAAGTGAACCAAACTCAACAAGATTGATAGCAACTACTCCCACAAGTGCCTAGAGGCTATATCATGCATTAAAACTACTTTGGACCATATAAATTTGACATGCAAGATCAAGAACAGGGTCACCTTAGCAGCAAAAAATTGCAATAAATAAAGCACTAGAACAAAAACTAATTGGACCATTGGAGGAGTCACATACCGAAGAACAATCTCCCCAAACAATTTTGTGAATGGAGCTTTGAGCAAAGAGATCAAAAATGGCAGCAAGATGAGCTAGAACACGGGTTTGAGCTATGGGAGGATTTTTTCTGGAGGAAGATCAAGTGAGTGGGTGCAGGAATAAGTGGAGGGGGTCCACGTGGGGCCCACGAGGCAGGGGGCGCGCCCTGTGCCCTCGTGGCCAAATGGTGGGCCCCCCTGGTGTCTTCTCAGTGCCAGTAATTCTTAAATATTCTACAAAAAATCATATTTCATTTTCAGGACGTTTGGAGAACTTTTATTTCCAGGGTATTTTTTATTGCAAGGATAATTCAGAAAATACTATTTTTTGCTTTATTTAATCTAAATAACAGAAAGTAAAAGGAGGGTACAGATATTTGTGCTTTCTAACTTCATCCATCTCGTGCTCATCAAAAGGAATCCGCTAACAAGGTTGATCAAGTCTTGTTAACAAACTCTTTCCGAATCGCATGAAACCGGAGAATTTTTGAATAACACTAGCTTACCTCAACGGGGATATGCATGTCCCCAACAATAAGAATATCATATTTCTTCTTGACAGTAGGAAGAGGGAATTCAAAACCTCCAATAGTAATTGTTGAAAATTTTCCAATAGAATTGATACTGTGGACTTGAGGTTATTTCCTCGGAAAATGTACGGTATGCTCATTACCATTAACATGAAAAGTGACATTGCCTTTGTTGCAATCAATAACAGCCCCTGCAGTATTCAAAAAGGGTCTACCAAGGATAATCGACATACTATCGTCCTCGGGAATATCAAGAATAACAAAGTCCGTTAAAATAGTAACGTTTGCAACCACAACAGGCACATCCTCACAAATACCGACAGGTATAGCAGTTGATTTATCGGCCATTTGCAAAGATATTTCAGTAGGCGTCAACTTATTCAAATCAAGTCTACGATATAAAGAGAGAGGCATAACACTAACACCGACTCCAAGATCACATAAAGCAGTTTTAACATAGTTTCTTTTAATGGAGCATGGTATAGTTGGTACTCCTGGATCTCCTAGTTTCTTAGGTATTCCACCTTTAAAAGTATAATTGGCAAGCATGGTGGAAATTTCAGCTTCCGGTATCTTTCTTTTATTTGTAACAATATCTTTCATATACTTAGCATAAGGATTCATTTTAAGCATATCAGTCAAACGCATACGCAAAAAGATAGGTCTAATCATTTCAGCAAAGCGCTCAAAATCCTCATCATCCTTTTTCTTGGATGGTTTAGGAGGAAAAGGCATGGGTTTCTGAACCCATGGTTCTCTTTCTTTACCGTGCTTCCTAGCAACGAAGTCTTTCTTATCATAACGTTGATTCTTTGATTGTGGGTTATCAAGATCAACAGCAGGTTCAATCTCTACATCATTGTTATTGCTAGGTTGAGCATCAATATGAACATCATCATTAACATTATCACTAGGTTCATGTTCATTACCAGATTGTGTTTCAGCATCAGAAATAGAAATATCATTGGGATTCTCAGGTGTGTCAACAACAGGTTCACTAGAAGCATGCAAAGTCCTATCATTTTTCTTTTTCTTCTTTTTAGAAGGACTAGGTACATCAACATTAGTTCTCTGAGAATCTTGCTCAACTCTCTTAGGGTGGCCCTCAGGATACAAAGGTTCCTGAGTCATTTTACCCCCTCTAGTCATAACTCTAACAACATTATCATTTTTCTTATTATTTAATTCATTGAGCAAATCATCTTGAGCTTTAAGCACTTGTTCTACCTGAGTGGTAACCATAGAAGCATGTTTACTAATAAGTTTAAGGTCACCTTTAACTCTAGACATATAATCACTCAAGTGTTCAACCATATAAGCATTACGTTTCAATTGTCTACCAAGATAAGCATTGAAGTTTTCTTGTTTAACAATAAAATTATCAAACTCATCCAAGCATTGGCTAGCAGACTTATTACGAGGAATATCACCTTCATCAAATCTATAGAGAGAATTTACCTTTACTACCTGTGTCGGGTTATTAAGACCATGTATTTCTTCAATAGGTGGTAAATTCTTAACATCTTCAGCTTTAATACCCTTTTCTTTCATAGATTTCTTTGCCTCTTGCATATCTTCAGGACTGAGAAATAGAATACCCCTTTTCTTCGGAGTTGGCTTAGGAGTTGGTTCAGGAAGTGTCCAATCATTATCATTACTCAATATATTATTCAATAGCAATTCAGCTTGCTCAACAGTTCTTTCCCTGAAAACACAACCAGCACAACTATCCAGGTGGTCTCTGGAAGCATCGGTTAGTCCATTATAAAAGATATCAAGTATTTCATTTTTCTTGAGAGGATGATCAGGCAAAGCATTAAGTAATCGGAGAAGCCTCCCCCAAGCTTGTGGGAGACTCTCTTCTTCAATTTGCACAAAATTATATATTTCCCTTAAGGCAGCTTGTTTCTTATGAGCGGGGAAATATTTAGCAGAGAAGTAATAAATCATATCCTGGGGACTACGCACACAACCAGGAGCAAGAGAATTAAACCATGTTTTAGCATCACCCTTTAATGAGAACGGAAATAACTTAAGGATATAGTAGTAACGAATTTTTTCCTCATGAGTGAATAGGGTGGCTATATCATTCAATTTAGTAAGATGTGCCACAACAGTTTCAGATTCATAGCCATAAAAAGGATCAGATTCAACCAAAGTAATTAACTCAGGATCGACAGAGAAATCATAATCCTTATCAGAAATACAGATAGGTGAAGTAGCAAAAGCAGGGTCATATTTCATTCTAGCATTCAAAGACTTTTCTTTCAGCTTAGCTAACAGTTTCTTAAGATCATATCTATCTTTGCAAGCAAAAAGGTCTCTAGCAGTTTCTTCATCCATAACATAACCCTCAGGCACATCAGGCAATTCATATCTAGGGGGAGAATCTTCATCATCACTTTCATCAATATTATCTGTTTCAATAATTTCATTCTCTCTAACCCTAGCAAGTTGTTCATCAAGAAATTCACCTAATGGCACAGTATTATCAAGCATAGAAGTAGTTTCATCATAAGCATCATGCATAGCAGAAGTGGCATCATCAATAACATGCTACATATCAGAATCAATAACAGGTGTAGGTGTCGCAAATTTACTCATAACAGAAGGTGAATCAAGTAAAGAGCTAGATGGCAGTTCCTTACCTCCCCTCGTAGTTGAGGGAAAAATCTTGGTCCTTTCATCTTTCAAGTTCCTCATAGTGATCAACAGATATAAATCCCAAGTGACTCAAAGAATAGAGCTATGCTCCCCGGCAATGGCGCCAGAAAATAGTCTTGATAACCCACCAGTATAGGGGATCACAACAGTTTTCGAGGGTAGAGTATCCAACCCAAATTTATTGATTCGATACAAGGGGAGCCAAAGAATATTCTCAAGTATTAGCAGTTGAGTTGCCAATTCAACCACACCTGAAATACTTAATATCTGCAGCAAAGTATTTAGTAGCAAAGTAGTATGGAAGTAATGGTAACGGCGGCAAAAGTACAATAGCAGTTTTTGTAGCAATCGTAACAGTGGCAACAGAAAAGTAACTAAGTAAAGATCAATATGTGAAAAGCTCGTAGGCAATGGATCAATGATGGATAGTTATGTCGGATGCGATCCCTCATGCAACAGTTATAACATAGGGTGACGCAGAACTAGCTCCAGTTCATCAATGTAATGTAGGCATGTATTCCGAATATAGTCATACGTGCTTATGGAAAAGAACTTGCATGACATCTTTTGTCCTACCCTCCCGTGGCAGCGGGGTCCTATTGGAAACTAAGGGATATTAAGGCCTCCTTTTAATAGAGTACCGGACCAAAGCATTAACACTTAGTGAATACATGAACTCCTCAAACTACGGTCATCACCGGGAGTGGTCCCGATTATTGTCACTTCGGGGTTGCCGGATCATAACACATAGTAGGTGACTATTGACTTGCAAGATAGGATCAAGAACTCACATATATTCATGAAAACATAATAGGTTCAGATCTGAAATCATGGCACTCGGGCCCTAGTGACAAGCATTAAGCATAGCAAAGTCATAGCAACATCAATCTTAGAACATAATGGATACTAGGGATCAAACCCTAACAAAACTAACTCGATTACACGGTAAATCTCATCCAACCCATCACCGTCCAGCAAGCCTACGGTGGGATTACTCACGCACGGCGGTGAGCATCATGAAATTGGTGATGGAGGATGGTTGATGATGACGACAGCGACGGATTCCCTTCTCCGGAGCGCCGAACGGACTCCAGATCAGCCCTCCCGAGGAAGATTAGGGCTTGGCGGCGGCTCCGTATCGTAAAACATGATGAATCCTTCTTTTTTATTTTTTCTCCCCGAATGTGAATATATGGAGTTGGGTTTGAGGTCGGTGGAATCCCAGGGGGCCCATGAGGCAGGAGGCGCGCCCTGCACCCTCATGGACAGGGTGTGGGCCCCCTGATGCTGATTCTTTCGCCAGTATTTTTTATTAATCCCAAAACGTGTCTCCGTGGATTTTCAGGTCATTCCGAGAACTTTCATTTCTGCACAAAAATAACACCATGGCAGTTCTGCTCAAAACAACGTCAGTCCGGGTTAGTTTCATTCAAATCATGCAAGTTAGAGTCCAAAACAAGGGCAAAAGTGTTTGGAAAAGTAGATACGTTGCAGACGTATCAGGCCGCGCCCCCTCCCTTGGTCCTATTCGGACCCCCCTTTGGGGGGGGGGCGCCACCTCTTGGTTGCGGCCCACTAAGGCCCATAACTTCCGGGGGGGGGGGGGGTTCGGTAACCCTCCGACACTCCGGTTTTATACGAAACTCTCCGGAACACTTCCGGTGTCCGAACAACATGGTCCAATATATCAATCTTTATGTCTCGACCATTTTGAGACTCCTCGTAATCCGGGACTCCGAACAACCTTCGGTACATCAAATCACATAAACTCATAATACCAATCGTCATCGAACGTTAAGCGTGCGGACCCTACGGGTTCAAGAACTATGTAGACATGACCGAGACACCTCTCCGGTCAATAACCAATAGCGGAACCTGGATGCTCATATTGGTTCCTACATATTCTACGAAGATCTTTATCGGTTAAACCGCACAACAACACACGTTGTTCCCTTTGTCATCGGTATGTTACTTGCCCGAGATTCGATCGTTGGTATCACCATACCTAGTTCAATCTTGTTACCAGCAAGTCTCTTTACTCGTTCTGTAATGCATCATCCCGCAACTAACTCATTAGTCACATTGCTTGCAAGGCTTATAGTGATGTGCATTACCAAGAGGGCCCAAAGATACCTCTCCGATAATCGGAGTGACAAATCCTAATCTCGATCTATGCCAACTCAACAAACACCCTCAGAGACACCTGTAGAGCATCTTTATAATCACCCAGTTACGTCATGACGTTTGATAGCACACTAAGTGTTCCTCCGGTATTCGGGAGTTGCATAATCTCATAGTCAGAGGAACATGTATAAGTCATGATGAAAGCAATAGCAACAAACTAAACGATCATAGTGCTAAGCTAACGGATGGGTCTTGTCCATCACATCATTCTCTAATGATGTGATCCCGTTCATCAAATGACAACACATGTCTATGGCTAGGAAACATAACCATCTTTGACAAACAAGCTAGTCAAGTAGAGGCATACTAGGGACACTCTGTTTGTCTATGTATTCACACATATACACTACAAAAAAAGACACTTCCGTGATGATACGTGTTTGTCATAGTAGGTCACATTTTCTGTCATGCATGTACATCCATGACAAATTTATGACAGAATCAAGATAGTCATACCTGTGCTGTCGTAGAAGTGTTCCATGACATTACCAAAATTATCATCACGGAAGTGTCCACTTCCATTACGATAAATCACGCATCATAGAAGTGCTTTCGTCAAGGGTGACCGACACGTGGCATCCACCGTAACGGGACGCCGTTAAGCTATCGGGTCCGGTTTTGGATCCGATAACCCGTTAACAGCCCGGACCAATGGAAATTTTCCATGTGTAAAATTCTCATTGGCCGGAGGAAACACGTGTCGGCTCAACGTTCGGACAGATGTCATCCACTCATTGGACAGGAGGCGCCTATGACACGTCGACACGTGGCACGACCCAACAGAGGCCCATTCCGGTGAAAAGGCCGGCCCGTTTGACTTGGTCAAAAGGTAACGGGCCGACCCACGGAAAGCCTGTTAACAGCTTGTTCGTATAAAGCCCATTTACGGCCCGCTTACTACCGGCCTGTTACGGCCTATCAGAATTAAGTAGGGCTGGAAAAAAAGCTCGAAGCTCGCGAGCTAAACGAGTAGCTCGTGACTTGGCTCGAATCGACTCAAACTCGAACAATAACGAGTCGAGCCGAGCTTTAGTTTAAGATCGTTTAAATGCCGAGTTAAATGAGCCGATCTAACAAGTACTCGTACAACTCGTTAGGCTCGGTAAAAGAATCGGTGTTTCTTGACGGGTAGTAAAAAAGAGCCACTAAACACCTTGCATCCAAGCACAAGGCCAAACCGCTCAAGGCCTAGTCACCCAGGAGACTCGCACGTACATGACCATATATGTACATGTTAAATTCCCAGTTAATCTTTTTGTCGTATTCGTAATGTTTTATGTTCATATCTTTAACGAGCTTAACAAGCTAAACGAGCCAGCTTGCGAGTTATACGAGTCGAGCCAATCTTGGATTTGAGCTTGTTATAGTAACGAGTCGAGTCGAGCTAGCTCGTTAATGAAACGAGCTTTAGCGAGTCGAGTCGAGCTGGCTCGACTCGGCTTGAATTCCACCCCTAGAGTTAAGCCCAGTAGCTTCATCTGGGCCGTCCAATATGATTCCAGCCCATTGTAACTTCCGGCCCATGCATGGCCCATGATGTCTTTCGGCCCATATGATGCCCTTTGTAACTCTCGGCCCATTAAAGGCCCGGGATGAAAGTGGCCCATAATGAACAGTGTATCGCTTTATACCCATTAACGACCCATTATTCCGTCGGCCGTTTCCAGCCCGTGTTAACTTTCGGCCTTCTAAGGGCCCATTTATTCTTGGGCTCATTTCTAGAATTCGGTTAGATACGGTCCGTTACTGGCCTGTTCCGTTTGTGGGCCAAATACAACCCGTGGTTACATTCGGCCCGTTTATGGCCCGTTAACCCGTTGGGCTGTTTTCATAGCGTTATCAAATACAGCCTTTTAACGGCCCGTTATGGTCCACGAAATTACGACCCATGTTTGGCGAAATGATTATATGGCCCGTAGAAGGCCAATGGATCCTACGGCCCGTAGAAGGCCCATTGATCATACGGCCCGTAGAAGGCCCATGGATCTACGACCCGTAGAAAGTCCATGGATCCTATGGCCCGTAAAAGGCACATGGATCCTACGGCCCGTAGAAGGCCCACGGATCCTACGGCCCGCAGGAGGCCCATGGTTACAACAGTCCGTGTGTTGCCATGATTATTGTGGCCTAGTTACCAAAACTAGGTTATTGTGGCCACTAAAAAACACGGAAAAGGAACTGCAGTGACTACAAGCAAACAACTAAACAAGACAATAAGGAAATAAATAAGCAAGCAACTAACGCTAGCCTATTACAGCTATTGCACATATTACACACTAGGCGTCAACATTCGCCACCAGTGCAAATATAGGGAACAAAGCAGCATATTACATACACTGGCCGTCAACATTGGCAACCAGTGCAAATAAACGCAGCAGCAAAACAAGTCCATAACTGAAACAACTTCAGAAGAGCTCAAGAAACGTTATCCTGGGTATCCACCATGCTGGCAATAAGCTTAGCAAGCTTATTAGCTTTGTCCTGTTTGGCGCTAAAATCCTCCAACGCTTGCTATTGCACCAGAAAGTATGCATCTGAATGCTCCAGGGACTTCCGCAGTCCTTCCGCTTCTTGTCACAGCACAGCTGATCGATGTCTTTCAGCTTGTAGTTGAGACTCAAGAAACCAAACTGATTCAGACAGTGAGTTTGAATAGCTTGTGCAAGCGGTAGTGGCCAGTAACTCGAACAGTAAACCAAGACAGGACTTTGTGGTTGCCTCACTGTCTTCAAGATAGTTTTCCTTAGCTGTTTTATCAGCTTTGTTGGATACCAACAAGGATGTCTCACGATCTTGAACCTTATCTGCATTACTTCCTATATCATTGCTTAATAAGGCACTCTTCCCCGATATTCTGTCAGCATTCTAAAAGAAGAAACAAGCAGACACATAACAGGTTTAGCATGTACTAGTATATGAAACTCATTTCGGTGAACCAGTTCATTAGTAAGGTGGACAAGATTAAACTACCAAGTCTTCTATTGCCAAGTAGTACATTATAAAAGCATCAAACAAACATATATCTATGTCCTATGGTCACTGCATTGTCTTGCCAAATCAAAATAGAGACACGGTTCAAATCATATCAGTTCAAGAGAAAGCAGCACTGAAAGAATACAAAGTGTGGGAAACTAAACGGCACAACAAGATTTCAGATGGGTACCACGGGTCTACATGTACAACAACACTATTGGCCCTGTTATGATGCTAGTAATGTGCATGATATGAGAAGTCAACTGTATACACAATTGAAATTGAAATCAACAGAGCTATTTATAAGAGCAAACCTGTTAAAGAAACATGCTTAAACATACCTGTTGTGCCATTGGAGTTTCCATTGGATAGTTCAGTTTAAAAAATAAGTTTGTATGAGTAAATACAGTGATACAAGAGCAAAGCAGTATGCACGATATCAATGGAATCTTAAATGAGAACAGTTGTTCTTCAGGTTTAAGAACTTGTTCTACATGAACAGAGTACAGTAAGACGCAAGCATATAGTACTTAAAATAAAATGAGCTCATAGACCTTACCACATTCTTGGTTCGGGACCAGTAAAGAACAAGGCGTTCCCAGTCATCGTCCAGTAAATGTGTCTCAGGAGAATGTAAGGGAATTTGATGAGTTTCTTTGCCAGTGAAGTACGTTTTCTTCAGGTAATTCTGATACTGCCACCAAGCATTCTTGAAGATAGCAGAGGTATTAGCACAGGTTACCTCATCCTGAGTTTCCAAATCGGTCCTTCTCTATAGAGAAAAATGGGAAAATTTGCTGTATTATAACCATCATGGAGGTTGAATGTATGGGACAAAACAAAGTAATTCATACATTACTTACACATAACTCCTGGACAAACACCTGCAACTGGCATTTTCCTTCATCTTCAGTATAATATTTCCATGATGGGAAGATACGCATATAGGATTTAACAACATCAAATGCGATAGATGCTAAACTATGAATGTCTGGTTGTGCTTCCTCCACAGGAATAGGTGTACTAACTGGTGGAGTTGGGGTTCGCCGTGGTAGTACTGGCGCTTTGGGCACTGGAGCTGCCTTACTAACTGCTCTTGTTTGGGAGCTCTGTGGTGGAGATGGTGCTGTGTCAACAGGAACTGGGTTACTATCTGCTGGGGTTGGGGTTAGATTGGGTGAAGCTGGTTCTCTACCCATCGCAGTAGGGGTAAAGTCTGCGAGAGTCTGGGTTATGTGTGGTAGGGCTGGTTCTCGTGCATGTACAACCGGGGTGCTATCTCCACCAAGAGGTAGCACTGTTTTATTTGAAGACCGTGTTTTTACTCCGCTAGATACTGCCATCACCCGCTCCAATTCAAATGGCTGATAAACAGGAAACATAATTGAATGTACAGACATTGTATGAGAGACAGATGCAATAGATAGTGTGGAAAAAAGAGGGCATTAAATAATTGACATGTATATTGTTTAACTAAAACGGATAGCATGACATAATTTCACATATATGATGTCTATCTAAACTGGATAGCATAGCATAACATAATTCAAAGATATGATGACTAACTAAACAGGATCGCATGACATAATTCACATACATGTTATCTAAGTAACCAGGATCGCATGATTTAATTCACATATGTGATTTATATGCTAAGCGGAGGGCATTCACATATATGATGTCTGAACTAAGAACATGGTGTTGAATATTGTGTATATGATGTCTAAACTATGCAATGCAAGACACCATATGCATGATATGAGCAGTAGAACTGTGCCAAGTTAGAGCATACACCTCGGTGGGGGAATAGGACTGGTCATCTGTCTCTGAATCCATCTCTGAGGAGCTATCGGGACCCAGCAAGAGATCTGCTTCGACAGGTAGCACTGTCTGCTCTGAAGGCCTTGTTTTCACTCCAGATTTTTCCATCACCCACTCAAATGGCTGATTCACAGGAAGAGTAGTTTAATGTACAAACATTGTCGACAAATGGAAATTTAATGAAGAAAAGGATGGGCTAGATATCATTCAAATATATGATGCCTGGTTAAACAGGATGGCATTGCACATTTCACATATATTATGGCTGGCTAAAAGACATGAGACTGCATAATTCCCATATATGATATTGAAACTAAACAGGTGGCATTACAGAACATGTCTAAACTAAGCAGATGACATATATGATGTCGAAAGTAGGCACTGCAAGGCAACATATGCATGATATGACTAACATCATCATGCCAAGTTAGAGCAAACACCTTGGGGGGTAAATAGGAGTGGTCAGCTGCGTCTGAATCCGCCTCAGAACAGATATCTTCCTCTGGATTACAATCTGGAGAGGGGGGGAGGGTTTGCCATTGAACCCACCATGGAGCGATGTCTGCATGACATTGTATTGCCGCGCAAAACTCTTCTCTTTTTCTCTACATGTTCAGCATGACTGTGTACAATATCTGACATGCATACAAAAAATATAGTGAGATTATGTAAGGAGAGCATGCAGAAATCTAGAGTAATGGTAACAACCAGTGGATGGATCCAAAAATAATGATAGCAGGCTGATGATTGCTTTAATTTAATAAAAAACAGATGATGATTGCTTTACTATTTGTTTCCCACCCAAGATGAACAACATAGGCATACCCTAGGTGAACCAGATATTAGACAGAGATACTATTCATTGTTGCCTCGATATGTGCCCCACAACTAATTTAGAACTCAAGTTTGAACATCAATTTGGACCTGACTTGGAGTCTAAGAGGTGAACAGGACAATAAAGTAGCAGGTAATATTAAGCAATGCATAACATAAGCAGAATCAAAAGAGTGCGACCTCTCTTGTGGACCCGTGTACTCCTCAGATTCATCTGCTGAGTTGATGATGGTGATGCCGTTGCGGTGGGTGCCGGCGGCAGGGAAGGAGATCTGAGGCGGCGAAAGACGGTCAGGAGTCGTGATGTCTGGTTTGGTGGATGCTTCTGTCGATGGAGCAGCTCAGGTGAGGTGGACGACGTCGCGGCAGGAGCAGGACAAACCACACAAAGTTTTCTTCGACACCTACCTGTAACTGAAGTAATTCTGTAAGGGCTCATTTGGCTTGCATGATTCTAAAAACGCAGGGATAGGAGGAAAAACACCGGAATAGGATAGGAATGCACATGGGAAACAGAGCATTTGTGAACATAGGATTTCTGTCAACTTGGGTGTTTGGTTCACAGGAAAAGGAGGAGCAGAGGAATGCAAAGAAACATGGCCAAAATAAAGTGAAACCATATGAAAGCGTGTACAGTTAGAATGTTATTCTGCCACTAATGCACTTGGTCTTGTTTTCATGCATAGGATTTTGAAAAGTAGGTCCAGGTGGATGTTCTGCTCCATTCCTTCCAACAAAATGCATGAATAATTGAATAGTAGAGTGCCATAGGAAAATTTCCTATTGCTATGTTTTTCCGTTGAACCACAATAGCCATAATGGATTGCCATGAATGTAGAGTAATAAGTGATGCGACAAGTGTACAACCTCTTTGCCGTAGCCGTGTCGACCTCAGCATCATTGGGTTGGTCGCTGAAGAAGTTGAGGCAGAGGTGGCTGTCAGAGGTGTGGAGGAAGATCTGAGGAATCTGTAGACATCGTCCTGGGCACTGCTCTGTTGTGATGGATCGTTCCGTCCTTGGAGCAGCTCCGGTGAAGGCTGAAGCAGCACAAGACAGACATCATTAATCTCAAGTGGGATTCTAATAGCATCTCCAATAGATGATGTAAAATGCATTACCAAAAAGTGATAGATGCAAAATTTATATCACCAAAAACCTCCTGACTACAACAGATGAGGTAAAAACTGTTGACTCTGAACTTAACTGTCGAAACTGAAATTTACTCTGGAATCTGAATGTTACTGTCGAAACTGAACGCAATGGTAGCAGAGAGGCACTTCACATGGGATAGTTTAGGGAGGGCCTGCAGTTCATCTTCAACCCGCACCCCCCTGAGCCGCCAGCCACCACCGGCCGAACCCCGCGCCGCCTCGCCGGCCCGAAACAACTCCCCACCGCCGCCTCGCCACCCCGAAACAACTCCCCATCGCCGGTCCGCCGCTGCCTCGCCGCCCTGAAACAACTCCCCACCACCGGTCCGTCGCCGCCTCGCCGCCCCGAAACAACTCCCCACCGTTTGTCCGCCGCCGCCCCGACCGGCCCTCTAGCCCCCCGTGCCAAGCTTTTTCTCCGGCAATCCCCACACCACCGCCCCACCACCGCGCCCCCACCGCCGGCGAGCAGCACCCCACCCAGAACCCTAAGATAGATAGTGGGGTACCTTTCCGGCAAGCCCCCCTCCCCGCTGCGGGTGGTTCTTCCTTAACTCCGGCGAGACCCACCACCCCCTGAAAATCGACTGACCCAAAAGTCAATTCAGTCGACTGAAGTGTAGCTAAATCGGAGCAGAGCAGCAACATGAGCGAGGGGGACAGGAGCAGCGCGAGCGAGCGAGAGCCAGAGCAGCAGCAGCAGCGCGAGCGAGAGCCCGGGCAGCAGTAGCAGCACGAGCGACCGAGCGACAGCCGGAGCAGCAGTAGCAGATCCGGCTGGTATGGACGCCGCTGCCGAAGGGGCCTCACACTGGGGAGAGCCGCCATGGAGATGTCGCCCGTGGCGCCGGCTTCGAGGTAGCCGCTCCATGGGGGTGCGGGATGGAGCACCGTCGGTGCCGGGAGGTCGAGTTAAGGAGAAGGTGCGATGCGATGAGTGTACAACCTCTTTGGTGGCGCCGAGTAGGCCTCGGCTTCGTCTGAGGAGTCGGTGAGGATGTTGCGGTTCCGATGGAGCAGGTTAAGGCGGCGTTGTGGGGATGGAGCAGCCGCGATAGACGAGGCGATCGTCGGAGCAGCTCCTTGGAGGTGGAGGATGGGGCGGCTGAACCGTCGGGACGAGGGGATGGACGACGGATCCTCATCCAGGGAGGCGGATGAGGGACGTTGAGCTGTTGCGGTGGACGACATCGTCGGGGAAGAGGCTCCGGCTGGGCAGCAGTGAGGTGGTGGACGGACGAGGGTGGGGTTTCGCAGCTGGAGCGGAGAGGTTATGGCGGCCAGATTTCGAATGGCGAAAAGAGGCGATGGGAGGGGGGAACCATGACTTAGGGATGCGCTTGTCCAAAATGTAGGGTGTGTTACAAAAGTACCCCCACCGATTTGAACTAGCGGCCCTTTCGGCTCAGGGTTAGAAGGGGGATTTCTCGTGTCGGGATTTGGCAGCTGGAGGGAGTTTTCGCGCGCGTTGTAATTTCGGGATAGCAAGGCGCGGGTTGTGAAGGCGCCAGTTTTGGGAGCACGATATCTGAATTTTCGGGATATAACAAGGTGCGGGCTGAATTTTAGGGACAAGCCTAACGTGTAATATTGTACTTGTACGTACCAAATCAATTCGCACTTCCCTCGACGAAGAAAAAACAAAAAAATAAAAACTATTCACACCACACAAAGAGAGAGTCTTGTCCCGTTTTACTATACAAATGCTATTCAAAGCTACTCCCTCCTTCCATCTATATAGGGCCTAATGTGTTTTTGAGGCTAAATTTGACCAACCAAATATTAGAGCAATAATATATGACATGCAACTTACACAAAGCACACCGTTAAATTCGTGTGTGAAAGGAGCTTTCAATGATATAATTTTCACATTGTGCATGTCATGTACTATTAATCTTGTCAATAGTCAAAGGCGGTCTTAAAAAACGCATTAGGCCCTCTATATATGGAAGGAGGGAGTATGGATCCATGTTGTGTCCAATTAAATTTTTTCGCTGGCTGTATAATGCATGTAACCTACTCATGCCAACATTTTAGTGCATTCCAAATGTCTATACTACCACTGCAATTCGAACTGAATTTGAATTCATTTCTCTATTTCAATAAGAATCTACAATCATGATTGTTGCCAACTTCAACCATCATTCGTGTATTACCTTAACAACACACTACATGATTACTATAGAGATAGATATGAACTATGTGTACTATATGAACTCGAATTCAATTTTTTGAATACACTTGATGTTGATTCCAAATAATAGTACATTTGATGTACTAACTATATATTCATAATCTAAACCATGTTCCATACGTACACCGTGTTTATTATCACACAAAGTATAGTGCCCCGCCCCCTACATTATGACAAGTATTTAGCCCTGAGCTGCAAAAGCCACACATTAGCCCAAATTATAATCAATGTTCTACATTATGATATCTTCTTCAAGTATCCGTATCCACTTTTTTATAATGAATTATGATCTATGTTCGTCTTTAACACCTTCACGATCCTCTTCTCTTTGTAGCTAGCTAGCGCTAATTTTCTATCATGCATGAACACGCCCGCCCCCCTCTCACCCTCCCTCAGCGTCCCCTCCATCGCGCATGTTCGTTATTTCTCTTTAGGTTGTTCACCCACGGTGTGTGTAGGCCCCCCGACTCCTTCTTTCCGGCACACACCGGTCGATATACCTCTCTAGCCAAGTGTGCCTACCACAAACACATACTTCCCCTATTCTCTTCTCACCGTCCATGCCCTATGTCCAATACGGTTCCACGCAGGTGCACACTCCCGCCCCTCTTTTCATTGATCTCATAGTCGCACACTCCTCCCCCCTCGACATAGTAGGCCTCTTGCACCACCTCCTAGCCGCACCCCTCTCCCCCTGTCTGTCTCTCCGGACCTTATTTGCTTCTAACACATGCATGCATGTATACGTACTGATCTCCCTACATATAGCTAGGTCGACTATAATTCTTTTCCCCACGCACCGATAGACTTAACTCACTAGTTATGTCTCTCCCTTTCTCGGACACACGACAGTTGATCTTCCTATGTAGTTACGTATGCTTACCACAACCATATCGTCTCCCCTCATAATCCTTGCATACCTCCCGACCCGTCTCTCACACGCACGTGCATAGACAGACAGACATCACCGCCCTCTCTTATTGATATTGCACTCGTTGAGGGAGTCCTGGATTAAGGGGTCCTCGGGCGTCCGGACTATGATAGGTAGGCCGGACTGATGGGCTGTGAAGATACAAAGACCGAAGACTCTCTGTCATGTCCGGATAGGACTCTCCTTGGCGTGGAAGGAAAGCTTGGTGCCCGGATATGAAGATTCCTTTCTCTGTAACCGACTTTGTACAACCATAGTCCCCTTCGGTGTCTATATAAACTGGAGGGCTCAGTTCGTAGAGGCAATCGCAATCATAATCATACAGGCTAGACTTCTAGGGTTTTAGCCATTACGATCTCGTGGTAGATAAACTCTTGTAATACTCATATTCATCAAGATCAATCAAGCATGAAGTAGGGTATTACCTCCATAGAGAGGGCCCGAACCTGGGTAAACATTGTGTCCCCCGTCTCCTGTTACCATCAACCTTAGACGCACAGTTCGGGACCCCCTACCCGAGATCCGCCGGTTTTGACACCGACATTGGTGCTTTCATTGAGAGTTCCGCTGTGCCGTCCTCAAGAGGTTCGATGGCCCCGTCAATCATATACAACAACGTTGTCTAGGGGGAGGTCTTCTTCCCCGGACAGATCTTCGTATTCGGCGGCTTTGCACTGCAGGCCAACTCGCTTGGCCATCTAGAGCGGATCGATAGCTACGCCCCTGGCCATCAGGTCAGATTTGGAAGCTTGAACTACGTCGCTGATATCCGCGGAGACTTGATCTTCGATGGATTCGAGACCACGACAGCCGCTCCCTGTCACCGCGATGAACATGACTTAAATCTGTCATCGGACCATACCCAGGATATAGCGCCTGTAACTGCTCTGGCCCTAGATCCAGAGCAGATCGCGCCATCCGAGGACGGGAAGCTCAACCCCGCCACGCAAGCCTGATACGTCTCCAACGTATCTATAATTTTTGATTGTTCCATGCTATTATATTATCCATCTTGGATGTTTAATGGGCTTTATTATGCACTTTTATATTATTTTTGGGACTAACCTATTGACCCAGAGCCCAGTGCCAGTTCCTGTTTTTCCCTTGTTTCAGTGTTTCGAAGAAAAGGAATATCAAACGGAGTCGAAACGGAATGAAACCTTCTGGAGAAGTTATTTTTGGAAAGAAAGCAACCCGGGAGACTTGGAGTCCACGTCAAGGAAGCAACGAGGAAGGCACGAGGCAGGGGGGCGCGCCCACCCCCCTGGGCGCGCCCTCCACCCTTGTGGGCCCCTCGTGGCTCCCCTGACGTATTTCTTCCTCCTATATATACCAATATACCCTAAAACCATCGGGGAATAGAATAGATCGGGAGTTCCGCCGCCGCAAGCCTCTGTAGCCACCAAAAACCAATCGGGACCCTGTTCCGGCACCCTGCCGGAGGGGGGGATCCCTCACTGGTGGCCATCTTCATCATCCCGGCGCTCTCCATGATGAGGAGGGAGTAGTTCACCCTCGGGGCTGAGGGTATGTACCAGTAGCTATGTGTTTGATCTCTCTCTCTCTCTCTCTCTCTCTCGTGTTCTTGATTTTGCACGATCTTGATGTATCATGAGCTTTGCTATTTTAGTTGGATCTTATGATGCTCCTCCCCCTCTATTCTCTTGTAATGGATTGAGTTTCCCCTTTGAAGTTATCTTATCGGATTGAGTCTTTAAAGATTTGAGAACACTTGATGTATGTCTTGCGTGGGATACCCGTGGTGACAATGCGGTATTCTATTGATCCACTTGATGTATGTTTTGGTGATCAACTTGCCGGTTCCGCCCATGAACCTATGCATAGGGGTTGGCACACGTTTTTGTCGTGATTCTCCGGTAGAAACTTTGGGGAACTCTTTGAGGTTCTATGTGTTGGTTGAATAGATGAATCTGAGATTGTGTGATGCATATCGTATAATCATACCCACGGATACTTGAGGTGACATTGGAGTATCTAGGTGACATTAGGGTTTTGGTTGATTTGTATCTTAAGGTGTTATTCTAGTACTAACTCTAGGGCTGTTTGTGACACTTATAGGAATAGCCCAATGGATTGATTGGAAAGATTAACTTTGAGGTGGTTTCGTACCCTACCATAATCTCTTCGTTTGTTCTCCGCTATTAGTGACTTTGGAGTGACTCTTTGTTGCATGTTGAGGGATAGTTATATGATCGAATTACGTTATTAATGTTGAGAGAACTTGCACTAGTGAAAGTATGAACCCTAGGCCTTGTTTCAAAGCATTGCAATATCGTTTACGCTCACTTTTATCATTAGTTACCTTGCTGTTTTTATATTTTCAGATTACAAAAACCTATATCTATTATCCATATTGCACTTGTATCACCATCTCTTCGCCAAACTAGTGCACCTATACAATTTACATTGGGTGTGTTGGGGACACAAGAGACTCTTTGTTATTTGGTTGCAGGGTTGCTTGAGAGAGACCATCTTCATCCTACGCCTCCCACGGATTGATAAACCTTAGGTCATCCACTTGAGGGAAATTTGCTACTGTCCTACAAACCTCTGCACTTGGAGGCCCAACAACGTCTACAAGAAGAAGGTTGCGTTGTAGACATCAAGCTCTTTTCTGGCGCCGTTGCCGGGGAGGCTAGGTAAGCGGCACTCACACCCCCATCAAGTAAGCTCTTTTCTGGCGCCGTTGCCGGGGAGGTGAGTGCTTGAAGGTATATCTTTAGATCTTGCAATCGAATCTTTTTGTTTCTTGTTTTATCACTAGTTTAGGCTATAAAAGAAAACCACAAAAAATGGAATTGAGGGTACCTCATATGCTTCATCCTTTTAATATCTTCCGTGAAAATAACGATTCCGATAATTGTGCTCAATTGCTAGAGGAAGAATGCATTAAAATGTTTGGCACTAAATATTTGAATGATGAGCATGATTGCAATGTTTTTAGTATGAATTCCTTGAATACCCATGATGCTAATGATATGCAAAGCCACAAGCTTGGGGATGCTATGTTTGATGAAGATGATATGTTTAGTCCCCCAAGTTTTGATGAGCAAATTTATTATGATGAAAGCATGCCTCCTATTTATGATGATTATTGTGATGACACGTATGCTATAAAGAATAAAGATAACCATGAAACTTGTCATCATGATTTTAATTTTCAATTGGATTATGCTTTACATGATAGTTATTTTGTTGAGTTTTCTCCCACCACTATTGATGAGAATAAATTTGCTTATGTGGAGAGTAATAAAAATTCTATGCTAGTAGATCATGAAAAGAATGATTTATGTGCTGGTTATATGATTGAATTCATTCATGATGCTACTGAAAATTATTATGAGAGAGGATCATATGCTTCTACATATTGCAATAATATCAAGTTTCCTCTCTATGTGCTTAAAATCTTGAAGTTATGCTTGTTTTACCTTCCTATGCAAGTTGATTCTTGTTCCCATAAGTTGTTTGCTCACAAAATCCCTATGCATAGGAAGTGCGTTAGACTTAAATGTGTTAGTAATATTCTTCATGATGCTCTCTTTATGTTTCAATTCTTATCTTTTATGTGAGCATCATTGAAATCATCATGCCTAGCTAGGGGCGTTAAACGATATAGCTTGTTGGGAGGCAACCCAATTTTTATTTTAGTTTCTTGCTTTTTGGTTCTGTTTAGGAATAAATAATCCATCTAGCTTCTGTTTAGATGTGGTTTTGTGTTTTAATTAGTGTTTGTGCCAAGTAAGACCTATAGGATCTTCTTGGATGATAGTTATTTGATCTTGCTGAAAATTCCAGAAACTTTCTGTTCATGAAAACAATTGTTTAAAATTACCAGAACGTGATAAAATACTGATTCCAATTGCAGCAGATCAATAAATAAATTTTCTAGGTCGTCCTATTTTGGTAGAGTTTTTGGAGTTCCAGAAGTTTGCGTTAGTTACAGATTACTACAGACTGTTCTGTTTTTGACAGATTCTGTTTTTCGTGTGTTGTTTGCTTATTTTGATGAATCTATGGCTAGTAAAATAGTTTATAAACCATAGATAAGTTGGAATACAGTAGGTTTAACACCAATATAAATAAATAATGAGTTCATTATATTACCTTGAAGTGGTGTTTTGTTTTCTTTCGCTAACGGAGCTTACGAGTTTTCTGTTGAGTTTTGTGTTGTGAAGTTTTCAAGTTTTGGGTAAAGATTCGATGGACTATGGAATAAGGAGTGGCAAGATCCTAAGCTTGGGGATGCCCAAGGCACCCCAAGGTAATATTCAAGGATAACCAAGAGCCTAAGCTTGGGGATGCCCCGGAAGGCATCCCCTCTTTCGTCTTCGTTCATCGCTAACTTTACTTGGAGCTATATTTTTATTTACCACATGATATGTGTTTTGCTTGGAGCGTCAGTTTATTTCCTTTTGTTTTGCTTGATGTTTGAATAAAATACCAAGATCTGAAATTATTAAATGGGAGAGTCTTCACATAGTTGCATAATTATCCGACTACTCATTGATCTTCACTTATATCTTTCGGAGTAGTTTGTCGTTTGCTCTAGTGCTTCACTTATATATTTTAGAGCACAATGGTGGTTTTATTTTGAAGAAATAGATGAACTCTCATGCTTCACTTATATTATTTTGAGAGTCTTAAATAGCATGGTAATTTGCTTAATCCTAATATGCTAGGTATTCAAGACTAGTAAAAAACTTTCTTATGAGTGTGTTGAAACTAAGAGAAGTTTGATGCTTGATGATTGTTTTGAGATATGGAGGTAGTGATATTAAAGTTGTGCTAGTTGAGTAGTTGTGAATTTGAGAAATACTTGTGTTGAAGTTTGCAAGTCCCGTAGCATGCACGTATGGTAAACATTATGTAACAAATTTGAAACATGAGGTGTTCTTTGATTGTCCTCCTTATGAGTGGCGGTCGGGGACGAGCGATGGTCTTTTCCTACCAATCTATCCCCCTAGGAGCATGCGCGTAGTGCTTGGTTTTTGATGACTTGTAGATTTTTTCAATAAGTACGTGAGTTCTTTATGACTAATGTTGAGTCCATGGATTATACGCACTCTCACCTTTCCACCATTGCTGGCCTCTTCGGTACCGTGCATTGCCCTTTCTCACATTGAGAGTTGGTGCAAACTTCGCCGGTGCATCCAAACCTTGTGATATGATACGCTCTTTCACACATAAACCTCCTTATATCTTCCTCAAAACAGCCACCATACCTACCTATTATGGCATTTCCATAGCCATTCCGAGATATATTGCCATGCAACTTTCCACCGTTCCGTTTATCATGACACATTCATCATTGTCATGTTGCTTTGCATGATCATGTAGTTGACATAGTATTTGTGGCAAAGCCACCGTTCATAATTCTTTCATACATGTCACTCTTGGTTCATTGCATATCCCGGTACACCGTCGGAGGCATTCATATAGAGTCATACTTTGTTCTAGTATTGAGTTGTAATCATTGAGTTGTAAATAAATAGAAGTGTGATGATCATCATTTTCTAGAGCATTGTCCCAAGTGAGGAATAAAAAAAGAAGAGAGAAAGGCCATAAAAAAGAGAAGGCCCAAAAAAAATGAGAGAAAAAAGAGAGAAGGGACAATGTTACTATCCTTTTACCACACTTGTGCTTCAAAGTAGCACTATAGTCTTCATGATAAAGGGTCTCTTGTTTTGTCACTTTCATATACTAGTGGGAATTTTTCATTATAGAACTTGGCTTGTATATTCCAACAATGGGCCTCCTCAAGTGCCCTAGGTCTTCGTGAGCAAGCAAGTTGGATGCACACCCACTTAGTTTCTTTTGTTGAGCTTTCATATATTTATAGCTCTAGTGCATCCGTTGCGTGGCAATCCCTACTCCTTGCATTAACATCAATCGATGGGCATCTCCATAGCTCATTGATTAGCCTTGTTGATGTGAGACTTTCTCCTTTTTTGTCTTCTCCACATAACCCCCATCGTCATATTCTATTCCACCCATAGTGCTATGTCCATGGCTCACGCTCATGTATTGCGTGAAGGTTGAAAAAGTTTGAGATTACTAAAGTATGAAACAATTGCTTGGCTTGTCATCGGGGTTGTGCATGATGAGAGCATTCTTGTGTGACGAAAATGGAGCATGACTAAACTATATGATTTTGTAGGGATGAACTTTCTTTGGCCATGTTATTTTGAGAGGACATAATTGCTTAGTTAGTATGCTTGAAGTGTTATTACTTTTATGTCAATATGAACTTTTATCTTGAATCTTTCGGATCTGAATATTCATGCCACAATTAAGAAGAATTACATTGAAATTATGCCAAGTAGCATTCCACATCAAAAATTCTGTTTTTATCATTTACCTACTCGAGGACGAGCAGGAATTAAGCTTGGGGATGCTGATACGTCTCCAACGTATCTATAATTTTTGATTGTTCCATGCTATTATATTATCCATCTTGGATGTTTAATGGGCTTTATTATGCACTTTTATATTATTTTTGGGACTAACCTATTGACCCAGAGCCCAGTGCCAGTTCCTGTTTTTCCCTTGTTTCAGTGTTTCGAAGAAAAGGAATATCAAACGGAGTCGAAACGGAATGAAACCTTCTGGAGAAGTTATTTTTGGAAACAAAGCAACCCGGGAGACTTGGAGTCCACGTCAAGGAAGCAACGAGGAAGGCACGAGGCAGGGGGGCGCGCCCACCCCCCTGGGCGCGCCCTCCACCCTTGTGGGCCCCTCGTGGCTCCCCTGACGTATTTCTTCCTCCTATATATACCAATATACCCTAAAACCATCGGGGAATAGAATAGATCGGGAGTTCCGCCGCCGCAAGCCTCTGTAGCCACCAAAAACCAATCGGGACCCTGTTCCGGCACCCTGCCGGAGGGGGGGATCCCTCACTGGTGGCCATCTTCATCATCCCGGCGCTCTCCATGATGAGGAGGGAGTAGTTCACCCTCGGGGCTGAGGGTATGTACCAGTAGCTATGTGTTTGATCTCTCTCTCTCTCTTGTGTTCTTGATCTGGCATGATCTTGATGTATCGCGAGCTTTGCTATTTTAGTTGGATCTTATGATGCTCCTCCCCCTCTATTCTCTTGTAATGGATTGAGTTGCCCCTATGAAGTTATCTTATCGGAGTGAGTCTTTAAAGATTTGAGAACACTTGATGTATGTCTTGCGTGGGATACCCATGGTGACAATGGGGTATTCTATTGATCCACTTGATGTATGTTTTGGTGATCAACTTGCGGGTTCCGGCCATGAACCTATGCATAGGGGTTCGCACACGTTTTCGTCGTGATTCTCCGGTAGAAACTTTGGGGCACTCTTTGAGGTTCTATGTGTTGGTTGAATAGATGAATCTGAGACTGTGTGATGCATATCATATAATCATACCCACGGATACTTGAGGTGACATTGGAGTATCTAGGTGACCTTAGGGTTTTGGTTGATTTGTATCTTAAGGTGTTATTCTAGTACGAACTCTAGGGCTATTTGTGACACTTATAGGAATAGCCCAATGGATTGATTGGAAAGAATAACTTTGAGGTGGTTTCGTACCCTACCATAATCTCTTCGTTTGTTCTCCGCTATTAGTGACTTTGGAGTGACTCTTTGTTGCATGTTGAGGGATAGTTATATGATCCAATTATGTTATTATTGTTGAGAGAACTTGCACTAGTGAAAGTATGAACCCTAGGCCTTGTTTCAAAGCATTGCAATACCGTTTACGCTCACTTTTATCATTAGTTACCTTGCTGTTTTTATATTTTCATATTACAAAAACCTATATCTATTATCCATATTGCACTTGTATCACCATCTCTTCGCCGAACTAGTGCACCTATACAATTTACCATTGTATTGGGTGTGTTGGGGACACAAGAGACTCTTTGTTATTTGGTTGCAGGGTTGCTTGAGAGAGACCATCTTCATCCTACGCCTCCCACGGATTGATAAACCTTAGGTCATCCACTTGAGGGAAATTTGCTACTGTCCTACAAACCTCTGCACTTGGAGGCCCAACAACGTCTACAAGAAGAAGGTCGCGTAGTAGACATTAAAGCTGCAGACTGAGCGGCGTCGGAGCCGCACGCAGACCCAACCTCGAGTGGAGTCTATGTCACCGGAACCTCAGACTCGTTTTTGCTATAGGTTCCGAACTAGGTGCGTCCGCGTACGTCGAGCTTGATCAGGCATCGATCATCGAATTCAGCTCCGCGGACATCTTCCGGCACTCGCCTTTAGGCGACGTGCTAAACTCATTAAAAACACTCTCCTTAGTGGGGGACTCACAGCCGAATCATATCCGGTTCGAACTGGAGGCTGATGATGGAGAATTTCACTTCCCACCCACCGCCCACTTCATAGCCACTGTTGAAGACTTAACCGACATGCTCGATTACGGCTCCGAAGACATCGACGGTATGGACGACGATGTCGAAGAGGAGCAGGGCCAAAACCCGCCGTTTACCGGGCGCTGGACGGCCACTTCTTCGTAGACGTGTACATGGTGGATACACCTAAGGAAACTAACGGTGATGACAAAGAAGATCCAGTCGAGGATAAACCTCCTGAGACATAGCTAAAACGCCGACGTCAGCAGCGCCACTCTAAGTCACGTCGTGGAAAAGACAGCAATACCGGCATGGGAGAAAACAACACTCCAGACGGTGCCGAAGACCAAGAAGACCCCGTAGAGCCAGCCTCCGAGCAGGACGAACGGGAAGATGGGCAAGTTAGCCCTGATGAACAGGCCATACACGAAGACTCGGAGGACAGTAATTATCTTCCGCTCTCCAAGGATGAGGTGACCCTTGGCAATGAGGATTTTATCGTGCCTGAGGAACCTCTCGAGCAGGAGTGCTTTAAGCGCCGGCTAATAGCCACGACAAGGAGCCTGAAAAAGAAGCAGCAGCAGCTTCAAGCTGATCAAGATCTGCTCAACGACAGATGGACTAATGTCCTGGCAGCCGAGGAATACGGCCTTGAACGCCCAACCAAAAGTTACCCGAAGCGGAAGTTGTTAACCCAATTCGATGATGAGGCGTTGGAGCCCGTACCATCAGCGCGTAATGTGGCTGATCGACCACCACACGGCCGGGATAAAGCGACACCTCAAGCCGAACACCAGCCCGTCCTACCTCATCATAAAGGCAGAGATGAAACAGCTCAGGGTTTATACGTATGACCTGCGGCAGGACCTAAAGAACAGAGCAGGTCAGACCAGATCGATCTACGGATCGCGGGGGCGTGCCCTGACACGCGACGACAGCCATCTGGCCGGACGTGTCAAGCATAACCACGCTCGGGCCGAAAACCGCAGACAGACTACATCTGAGCTACGTCACGACTTGGCCCGATACAGAGGCGCTGCACACCCCCTCTGCTTCACTGACAAAGTAATGGAGCATGAGTTCCCAGAAGGGTTTAAACCCATAAATATCGAATCATACGATGGAACAACGGATCCCGCGGTATGGATTGAGATTTCCTTCTCCATATTCATATGGCCCGCGGAGATGACCTCCACGCCATCAAATACCTCCCGCTAAAACTCAAAGGGCCAGCTCGGCATTGGTTAAACAGTCTGCCTAAAAACTCTATTGGCAGCTGGGAGGACTTGGAAGACGCCTTTTGCGACAACTTCCAAGGCACATACGTACGACCTCCAGATGCTGATGACTTAAGTCACATAGTTCAATAGCTCGGAGAGTCAGCCAGGAAATTCTGGACTAGATTCCTAACTAAAAAGAACCAGATCGTCGACTGTCTGGATGCCGAAGCCCTAGCGGCCTTTAAGCATAGCATCCGTGACTAATGGCTCGCCCGTCACCTCGGCCAAGAAAATCCGAAGTCCATGGCAGCCCTCACGGCACTCATGACCCGCTTTTGTGCGGGCGAGGATAGTTGGCTAGCCCGTAGCAATAACACGACAAGCGAAGCGGGCACCTCTGAGGCCAAAAACAGCAACGGCAAGCCCCGACACAACAGGCACAAGCGTCAAAGCAACGGTGACAATACCGACGACACGACAGTCAACGCCGGATTCAGTTGCTCCAAGTCCGGTCAGCGGAAGAAGCCATACAAAAGAAACAATCCGGGACCATCTAGCTTGGACCGCATACTCGATCGCCCATGCTAGATTCATGGCACCCCAGACAAACTAGCCAATCATACCAACAGAGACTGTTGGGTTTTTAAACAGGCTGGCAAGTTAAATGCCGAGAACAAGGAGAAGGGGTCACAAAGCGAGGACGATGACGAGGAGCCCCGGCCACCGAGCACAGGGGGACAGAAGAAGCCCCCCCCCCCCAAGTTAAAATGGTGAATATGATATACGCTACCCATATCCCCAAGAGGGAGCGCAAGCGCGCGCTCAGGGACGTCTACGCGATGGAGCCAGTCGCCTCAAAGTTCAACCCATGGTCTTCCTGTCCGATCACTTTCGATCGCAGGGACCATCCGACCAGTATCCGTCATGGCGGTTCAGCCGCACTGGTCCCCGACCCAATCATTGATGGATTCCATCTGAGGCGAGTCCTCATGGATGGTGGCAGCAGCCTGAACCTGCTATATCAGGATACAGTGCGCAAAATGGGCATTAATCCCTCAAGGATCAAGCCCACAAAGACTACCTTTAAAGGAGTCATACTAGGTGTAGAGGCCCGCTGTACGGGCTCAATCACACTAGAGGTTGTCTTCGTATCCTCGGACAACTTCCGAAGCGAAGAGTTGATCTTCAATATCATCCCTTTCGCAGTGGCTATCACGCACTGCTTGGACGAACCGCATTTGCTCGATTCAACGCAGTGCCACACTACGCTTATCTCAAGCTCAAGATGCCCGGACCACGCGGCGTCATAACAATCAATGGAAACACGGAATGCTCCCTCCGTACTGAGGAGCACACCGCTTCTTTAGCAGCAGAAGTACAGAGCGGCCTTTTCAAGCAGAACCTTAGTTCGGCGGCCGAGCTCCCGGACACTGTCAAACGAGTCTGGACTACCCTACAGCAGGACAACTCAGCTCGTCAAGAGTTCGACTAGCAATTTGGCCTCCGTCCCAGTCCCGACCAAGTGGCGGCGTTCGTACCGCGCGTGCATAACTACGCACTCAAAATACCATGGGCATAGACGGAGGCATAACTAGATAATGATCCATAATACGGCTCGACCTCTCCTGGACACACATACTTTCACTTTTTCTTTTTTCTCCTTTTCAGGTTTCTTTTCCACACGCCTTCCCTGATGGCCTGATCACCGGTCCTTTCGAAGGATAGATACACCAAGACGGCAAGAAGCACGGACGTATAGGGAAATTTCTAGGTGGTCTCTTTAAACGATCACTCTACCTGTTTTCAGGACCCGCACGCAGCTCACCCTTGGTCGTGGCATATTAAATAGCCTTGCTGCTTATTGCACTACTTGTATAAAATACGCTTTGACATATTAATCAAACTATAATGGAAACAGTTTGTGCCCCAACTTCTGCAGTACTAGCTTGCTACTCTTCCTTTTTAATCTTATTGCACCCGTACACTTTGGTATGCTTTAATCCGCCAGGGGCTTCACTGCGCCCCACAATGCGGCAACAAAGTCCGAACCCTTTTTTACAGTATAGTTGGGCACCCCGAATTTAGCATTATATGCATTGGCTCCGAATCATGTCTTTGGTCAATAGTTGGGTTTCCCGACTCCTGTGCTTACTACCTTATGTTCCGCTATATCGGCTAGGGTAGTAAAGGGAGAACTACTGCGATTGTGTCCTGGTTTATCCGGATGAGCACCTCAGTAGAGAAAGCCGAAAACTGACCGTCATGATGCGGCGTGAGCCGGTCAGCTCTTCAGAGGTTTCAAATCTTTAGCAATTTTTTCCGCATTATGCGATGAATCGGTTCTTACCCGATCAGGTGTTTATAGCACCCTAGTTCGGATACTAGGGGTGTCGGTGTACAAAAGTAGGGGATCTCCTTTTGACCCCTTTACTTGTGCATGGGCAGTCAGAGCCGCGCGCCGCGGCCGGCCATAGCAGGGCAAAGGAGGGAAGCCGGAGGGAAACCGAAGCACAAGACAAACAAGGCGACTCCAAGACCAGAAGCATAAAAGAGCAAAGGGGCGAGGTGGACTCCCCCGGCAAGACCCTTGCCGGGGCGGCCTCCGCGGCCCCGGCAAGAGCCTTGCCGGGGCAACTTGCCCAACGCCAGCAGAGCGAGCCACCCTTGAGCCCAAGGGTTCCAAACACCGCCAACAACCACACTGGAACCAGGGCTCGGGAGGCACCTCTGTGGTGGCATGCAGATCTTTGTCAAGATCAAGAATACATGAGATCAGATGAGAACCAGAAGACGGCGACCCTCGGCGGGATCCTAGCCGAGGAAATCCACAAGACCCCCGGCAAGCGCATTGCCAGGGACGACTGCAACGCCACGGCAAGACCCTTGCCGAGGGCATCAGGAGGGCCACAGCCAGGCCCGCGCCTGCCAAGACTCCACCGCCATCCCCAAGCAGCTGTTAGCTCAACCAGCTAGGTAGGCACTTGCGTGGCGACGGGCGGCCTCTACACCAACTCAGCAAGCACCTGTGTGGTGGCATGCAGATCTTCGTGAAGGCCCTGCCACCGCGCCACCTCAGCAGCCTGCCTGCCTACATGGCGCTGTGCACATCGCTGGCTTAGGCGCGTGTCGAAGCTAGGCAGAGCGGCGACGGATGGGACGGGCCTCATTCCCGTCCCCGATAAAGCTAATGGACACCTAAGTAGCGCATTTAATGCGCTTTGTCCCGTAATGCCGGGCATAAGCTCGTGCACTGTAGACCTTTCCGCCTCCTGTGTGCCACTGTGGCGACCCCTTTTGCATATAAAAGGAGGCCCGAGGTGACCAGGAGAAGGATTCGGCTTTTTGGAACTACGCAGCCACCGTAGCTAGTTCGAGAGCTCAAGAACACTCTGAAATACACACCAAAGCATGACTAGGGTATTACGCATCCTCGCGGCCCGAACCTGGGTAAATGATCTTTGTGCTAGCTCCTAAACCTGCCCTTCTCACAACCCCACGCCCGCCAACCGTAGAAGGGATTCCAGTGATCCCATAGGTGTCGTTTCCCCTACATCTTTGGCGCGCCAGGTAGGGGACGCAGTTGTGATAATCTGGTTTAGCAGCCAGCTTAGCTGTTCCTCGTGGCCATGGCTTCTAGAGAAGAAGACGGCCAAGAGAACGGCGCCGTCTGCAAGCGCGAAGGGCGCTAGTGCGGCGACAGGAAAGCTAAGTCATGCCGAACTTTAAATTTTTCCTTTTTATATAAGGTTATTCCCCTTAGAGATCTCGTTCTTTGTATGGAAAACCTGCACGCAATGGGGCCATTCCGCTATTGGCAACGCCCTTACTCTGTTTCGAGTCCACTCAATATCTTAAGCGGCCACGTCGAGAACGGCATGGTAGCCTTCCGCAATTGGCAACGCTCTCGATTCTGACTCGAGTCAAGCTCGACAGTTCGAGCGGCCGCGTTGAGAGTGGTAAGGTGGTTTGCCTGGCAGCAAGCATACCCGGCAGGCTATTGGGGATCCGTCCTCAAGGCGCCATGGCCTGGGATACGCGCCGGCAAGCCTACCCAATTAACGTAGGTGAACATACAAAGGGGGGATTGAACAGGAAAGTAACATGCATAATATCAAAAGTACTGCAGAGTTATATTACATCAATTGTTGTTGTGGTTCTAACTAAAGATAGAAATTGTCTTGGCCGTGAACCTGCAGCAGCGATGAGAAACGGGGTGCCTAGTCCCGGCGCATGCCCTCCACCCTCTGGATTCCGTCGATGCGGCTGATGATAGGCTTGATACGCTCCTTGAGCGTCGCGAGGTCCGCATCCTCTGGCAAGCTCTCCAGCACGGCGTCGAAGTCGAGGTTGGGGTTCTAGTGCGCCACCTTGGTGAGGACCTTGGTCATGGCACCCCGGCAAAGCCTCCGGGCGAGTGAAGATGCTCCAGGGCTCCAAGAACACCCTCGAAGAACAGGGTCAGCTTGGCGTTGGGGCTCACGTTGCGCTCCGGGGTGTACCTGACGTTTGGCATCCCCATGGTAGCCAGCTGCGTGGTGATCCTGCCGGCGACGTCTTCGAGGCGGCCGATCCAGCGGGTCTCGCCCTCCACAAAATCCTTGTGGTTGGCGGCTTCGTTCTTCCGCTGCTACTTTTCGGCCTCCAGATCCTTGGCCAGGGTCTCCTCCTGGGCCTTGGCCTCCGAGAGCGTCTCCTCAAGACCCTCCAGCTTCCGCTTCAGGTCTTTGATGGAGTCGTTGGCCTTGGGGAGCTGCTCGGCCTTGCCGAGGACTGCACCCTGCGCCTCCACCAGGGCCCGTTGAGCGTGTCCTTCTCCTTGGACAGCTTCAGGACCTGGTCCTTCAGCTTGTCCCGCTCCACCTCCAGCTCCTTCACCTTACCGCGTGAACCAGAGCCTGGGCATTGAGTGCCTCCTTGTGCCTCTGCTCCAGCTCCTGGGTCTGGTGCACGACGAGTTTCTCCACCTCCGCATCCTTGCCGCGGAGCGTTGCGGCGAGCCTCTCCTCGCGCGCGGCAAGGTCCTCCTCCTGGGAGTTTAGCGCAGCCTGCTGCTGGTGCCGAGCGGCCTCCTGCTTCCCTAGTTCCTGGGCCTTCTCGATGTCGGCCTGCTTCATGACGAGCGCCAGGTCACGCTCAGCCAGCGTCCTGGGCGGCCTTCAGGTCCTTGTGGGCCTGGCGGAACCAAGCCTGCACCTCGGCAACATGCCCCTCGAGGTCCGCCTCCGCCTTGTCCACCACCGCCATCCTGGACTTGGCCTTGTCCAGGCGAGCGCGGTGAAGCGCCCGGAGCTTCTGGAAGTTGGCGCCCATGGCCTGGAGGATCCGCTCTTCTTGGGAACCGCCGCCACCGGTACTCGGCTTGTCAACGACCTCAATCCCGGCGGCGGCGAGTAGCTCGTCATCGAACACCTCCCCCTCGATGGGCGCCCCGGCACTCGCCGTCCCTGGGAGGTGGACGAACAGGTCATCGCTCACCCTCAGGTACCTGCCTGAGCCAGAGGCAGCGGAGGAGGAAGGTTGGTCGTCAACCACCTCCTCCTCGGCAGCGGCCTTGCCGGCCTCCTCGGCAGCAGCCTTGCCGGGCTCCCCGGCAGGCCCCTTGGCGGCGTCCTCAGCGGCACCCTTAGCGGCCTCCTCGGTGGCGATCTTCTCGGCCTCCACCGCGACATCCTTGGCGACATCCTCGATGACGATGTCTATATCCTCCGGATCCACCGAGGGAGGATTTGGATACCGAGAAGGGGATGAGGCGAAGCCAAGACCAAGATTCAGAAAGAACAGAAAAAGAATAGGGACGGAAGGCGAGTGACTTACCAGTGCCGGGCTGGGAAGCAGAGGTCCCCTCCTCACCAACATTTGGCGCCGAGGCGAAGCCACCAGCGCCCGAGTTCGCCTCCTCCTCCTCCGTGTGCATGGGCTCGGTGCTTGGCTCCCTTGCCGGGGACGCCCCCCGGGGCGGTGTGGTCGATGGGGGCGGCGTGTTGGGGGTAGCCCTCTATGGCTCCACCTGCTGTTGTCCTCCTCCTACAATCACGGTAAGATTAGCACCAAGGGATCTTGCCCCCAACACACGTTGACGAAGGGCAAGTGATGAACTTACGCCGGGGGCTGCTGTCCGGGCTGCTCAATACCACCAGCGGTGTGCCGAAAGCGCCTGCCGGGGGCTGGCCGCCCGCCGAAGCCCTGGTCCTTTTCACCCGCTGGGCCAGCGTCTCCGCATCCCTGCAAAGATGAAAATGAATCAAGATAAGTGGCATGGTCTAAGGGGATGGAGATGACAGAAAGGGACAAGATGCTTACTCGTCCTCCACCTCCTCCTCTGCCGCCTTCCTCTTCCTCCTTGGGCTGAGGGACCCGAAATCGAAGACGACCTCCGCGTCGACATCTGCCGGAGGAGGGGAAGCTGATGGAGTCCGAGGACGCTTGGACAAAGAAGAGGCAGTTGCTTTCTTCTTCGCCACCGCGGCCTTCACCAACTTCTTCGCCGCCGCGGCCCTTGTCTGGCGCGCGGACCCCTCCTGGGCTTGCCGCGGTTGTACGGCCCTGCCGGGCCGGACCGGTTCGCCAGAGGTGGCCCGTCGCAGGACTCGCCCTCTCCCCATGACCGGAGGGTCGACAGCCTCAGTCTCCTCCTCCGATGACTCATCGACCACATCTTCGACGAGAGGGGCCCCAGTGCCGGCGCTGCTGGCTTCCCCAGCGGACTCCGCCCACTAGGCAAGCTCCTTCTCCTCCGCGGCCGCCGCGACCTTATCCTCCACGCCGCCGGCGCTGCCGGCCTCCTTGGTGAGCTCCGCCTCCGCCGCCCTGGCGGCGATGTAGTCCAGCTCCGCCTGGGTGGTGTCCTGGACGAGCCGTGGCTCATCGCGGACGTACTTCTCCTCCAGGGTGTCAAAAAACTCCTGCACCTGATCCTCCGGCGGCTCGGCCCAATTTAGGACGAGGCCGTGCGCGTTGAACTCCGGCATCATGGCAATGATGTCGTTTTGATGCGAGTTGTTGCTCAGCGGGACCACCCCCGCCAGCAACTTAAACAAGGGCCCCTTGGCGACCTTGCCGGCCTTCGCGGCCTTGCCGGACCGCTCGACCTTGCCGTCGCGGTTCACGTCGAGCTGGAAGAGCCGCTGGCAGAAGTGGGCGTGCCCCATCACCGTGAGGTTGTGGTCCAGGCTGTGGCGGAGCCTCATGATGTCGGCGGCGTTCGTGAAGAGCCAGGCCGGCCTCCCCTTGTTGTGCAGCGGAGCGATTCGGCGGCGGATGAAATCTGCCCCGATCATCTGAAGGGTGAGCCCGGCCTCAGTGAGACGAAGAATCCTGGTGGTGTCGACTGTGAGCTTCTTGTCGTTGACGTTGACACCACTCCAGTCGTTCCTGCAGACCGGCGGTGCGTGGCGGACCCGGCAAAATTCCTGCGGATCCTTCTCTTCAATCCAGCACCACTGGCCCCGCCACTCCTCCCACCTTTACTTCTGGGCGCCGTCCGGATATGCCTTTTTCTCCTGGGTCCTTGGGATCCAGGCGACACAACCGGAAATGGCGCCCCCTTTTGGATGCGAGGGAAGAAGTAGTGGCGGAAGAGCACCCTGTTGGGATGCACTCCGGCGAGGCCCTCACAGAGATGAGCGAAAAGGGCCATGCACGCCACAGCATTCAGAGTAAAATCTAGAAGGCGGAAGCCATAGGTATGCATGACATCGTTGAAGGAATCGGAGAAAGGGGGACAGAGCCCACAGGAGAAGTAATCGACGAAGAATGGGTACCGATTCGGGCCAGCTTTGGCGAAGGCGGCGGGGATGACGCGCGTGGCCGGATGCTCCGTCGTCTCGCTTCCCATCTTGCACCCCCACAGGTGCTTGAAGTAGTCCCAGAGTTCGACCGCGTCAACTGTCGACGGGAGTAGGCGTGCTGCGTCCGCCGCACCGCCAACTCGCTCTCCGCCGGCTCCTTCTCCCCGGCGTCCTTGGCCACTCCCTTGCCTCTGCTAGTCTTGGGTGCCATGGCGGCTGCGGGAGGCGAGGAATGGAGGATGGCGAAGGCGTGGCGGCAGCGAGCGAAGGTAAGAGCTTGAGAAGGAGGAAGAAGGGGACGGCGGTTCCGAGATTGGGGAAAGCACGGAGGGTAAATGAGCAGTGCGCCCGCGGTTATTCCTTTTTACAAGGAAGGCGCGGGCCACCTCTTTTCCCATTAACTGCGATGTGACGCATGCGTGCGGGAACCGCCCCACGCATGACCCCACGTCAAACACGACTCTCCACATCACATGTTCAACGCGGGTCGTGGAGAAGCACAGCGGACGAGAAGTTACTGCAGTAAAATCCGCCCCACCTGCCCGCGCACTGTTCTGGGCCTGGCCCAACAACGCGTCGCACTTATGTGTGGCCCAGACCCAGGGGCTCCTGTCGGTGTACAAAAGTAGGGGCTCTCCTTTTGACCCCTTTACTTGTGCACGGGCAGTCAGAGCCGCGCGGCGCGGCCGCACATAGCAGGGCAGAGGAGGGAAGCTGGAGGGAAACTGAAGCACAAGACAAACAAGGCGACGCCAAGACCAGAAGCATAAAAGAGCAAAGGGGCGAGGTGGACTCCCCCAGCAAGACCCTTGCCGGGGCGGCCTCTGCGGCCCCGGCAAGAGCCTTGCCGGGCCAACTTGCCCAACGCCAGCAGAGCGAGCCACCCTTGAGCCCAAGGGTTCCAAACGCCGCCAACAACCACATTGGAACCAGGGCTCGGGAGGCACCTCTGTGGTGGCATGCAGATCTTTGTCAAGATCATGAATACATGAGATCAGATGAGAACCAGAAGACGGCGACCCTCGGCGGGATCCTAGCCGAGGAAATCCACAAGACCCCTGGCAAGCGCATTGCCGGGGACGACTGCAATGCCACGGCGGCAAGACCCTTGCCGAGGGCATCAGCAGGGCCACAGCCAGGCCCGCGCCTGCCAAGACTCCACCGCCATCCCCAAGCAGCTGTTAGCACAACCAGCTGGGCAGGCACCTGCATGGCGACGGGCGGCCTCTACACCGACTCAGCAAGCACCTGCGTGGTGGCATGCAGATCTTCGTGAAGGCCCTGCCACCACGCCACCTCAGCAGCCTGCCTGCCTACATGGCGCTGCACACATCCCTGGCCTGGGCGTGTGTCGAAGCGAGGCAGAGCGGTGACGGACGGGACGGGCCTCGTTCCCGTCCCCGATAAAGCTAATGGACACCTAAGTAGCACATTTAATGCGCTTTGTCCTGTAATGCCGGGCATAAGCTCGCGCACTGTAGAGCTTTCCGCCTCCTGTGTGCCACTGTGGCGACCCCTTTTGCATATAAAAGGAGGCCTGAGGCGACCAGTAGAAGGATTCGGCTTTTTGGAACTACGCAGCCACCGTAGCTAGATCAAGAACACTCTGAAATACACACCAAAGCAGGACTAGGGTATTACGCATCCTCGCGGCCTGAACCTGGGTAAACGATCTTTGTGCGAGCTCCTAAACCTGCCCTTCTCACAACCCCGCGCCCGCCAACCGTAGAAGGGATTCCAGTGATCCCGTAGGTGTCGTTTCCCCGACAAGGGGCTGCGCCCAAATTTTTATTGTCAAACTCCTATGGCTACGTGAGGGTGATAAAGCCACATAGTCCGATTGCCTGGCTCGTTGCGCTAAACACCTCCTTCAAGGACCAAACAATTGGATCAAGAGTGTTTGGATTCCATCCCGAACACCCCCGTACTACCTACATGGGGGCTGAAGCCGACGACTGGTCAACTCTCAGATTTCATAAACACGGCCGCATAGGAGGTAAAATTTTAACAAGCATTATATTACATAATCAACTTTGTTTCATAATACAAGGCGAGATAACATGAATGTACTCATTCAAAGATTACATCTTTTGCACATTGCTCCGCCACAATGCGGGATCCCTCCAGGACATCGCTAAAATACCGCTCGGGCGTGCAGTGCTCCTTACCCTCGGGCGGTCCCTCGGTCGTGAGCTTGACGGCATTCATCTTCGCCCACTGCACCTTGACACGGGTGAAGGCCATCCGCGCACCTTCGATACAAACTGACCGCTTGATGGCGTGAAGCCAAGGGCAGGCATTGACCAGCCGCTTCACGAGCCCGAAGTAGCTGCTGGGTATGGCTTCGGCAGGCCACAGCCGGATTATTAAGTCCTTCATGGCTAGTTCGGCCACCCTATGTAGTTCGACCAGCTATTTTAGCTGATCGCTAAAGGGCACCGGATGTTCTGGCGCAAGGTATTGCGACCAGAACAGCTTCTCCGTTGAGCTCCCCTATTCGGCTCAGAAGAATTCCGCAGCGTCAGACACACTGCACGGTAGATCCGCAAACACCCCTGGAGAACTTCAAATCCGGGTTAGTAAGAGATACCTCTTCTTCACATACTTGCTTTGCATAATAAAAGCCTTACCCGCCGCGACTTTCTTGGCCTCCTGGATTTCCTGGTGGGCGCCCTGGGCTTCAACCCGGGCCTCTTGCGCTTTTTGGCGAGCCTTGGCGATTTCAGTCTCTTGATCCACAATATTGCGCTCCAAGGACTCACATTTCTTAACAGCGTCCTGGAGCTCCTGCTGGACCTCCTCAACCCCAGCCTCGTGTTTTTCACGGGAGGCTTGCTCCTTTGCCGCTTTCTTTTTGGCCTCGGCCAGCGCTTTCCTAAGGGTTTCCACCTCAATCGCCGCTCCTACAAATATCATGGCACTATGGTCAGCACAAGTTATTCATCCTTTTCCGGATATACACAAGGTCATCACTTACCTTGCTTGTCCTCTAGCTGCTTTTTTACATGGCCGAGCTCCTCCTCGGCCCGCTCCAGATTCTGCTTTAGTCCGGAGACCTCAGCAGCATGAGAGGTTGCGGCCAACAACGACACTTTCTTATTCACATAAGACATATTTAGTTAGTTTCCTGTGAAAATTACTTGATCCTCTGTCCGGCTTTTCTTTTCAAACACCGAACAGTGTCTCAGGGGCTACTGTCTATACTATGACATTCTTTTTACATAATTGCGATGCTTACCTCAAAACCTGTTAGAAGGCTTGTGCAGGCTTTGGTCAGTCCGCTCTTAACGGACTGAACCTTCTCAACCACCATACCCATAAGGATACGGTGTTCCTCAACAATGGAAGCACCTCGCAGTGCTTCCAGTAGAGTATCCGGTGCCTCTGGTTGGACAGAGGTCACCGGCGGAACAGGTGCACCTCCTTCTTTTGAAGGAGGCTGCTCGCCTGAATCCGGAGCCGCACTGGCTTCCGGAATGGTATTCAGCTGAGGGCCGCACTGGATACGGTCCCCATCTCCAGTCTCCATGGGGATTTGCTCCCCCATGTGTCCGGCGGCCGAGGTTTCATCCTCTGTCACCGCCCTGGTGGCCTCCTGCGTCTCTCCCTGGCCTGGGATCCTGCGGGACAACACCTCGGTGTCATCCATGGCCCTGGGAGAGGAGGCCACCGGAAGGGACCCGCTGTCCATTACCTTCGGGTCCAGTGAATTCCCTGAAGATGAGGATCGCTTGAGGTCGGAACGAGCCGGACTGCAAGTGCATGATTCGACACGTTAAAACTATGAAGTAGAGAGGCCGGATATATGGACGCATCCGGGTTTTTTAGTAGTCACGATTCGGCCAGGGGCTTGTTTCGGGGGCCCGGTTCTGGGCTGCTGTCGACGTCCCATGCGGAGTTATCCGCGAGGGAGCCCTTCCCCCTCTTCGACGCCTCTGCCTCCAGATTTATGGAGGTTGACCTCTTCTTCCTTCCCCCCTCAGGGGGGAGTTACTTTCTTCCTCCTCCTCGTTGTTGTCTTCGGCGGCGGAGGAGTGAGTCTCGTTGTCTTCAAACGTCATGTCCGAAGCACCCTTGCGGCGGAGGCCACTTCTGGCCCCCTTGGCCTTCTTCTCCGGCGCCTGGTAAGGCGCCGGGACCAGCATCTTCATCAGAAGCGGGATGGCTGGTTCCTCGGGCAGCGGAGCCGGACACCGAATCCGCTCCGCCTTCTTTGTCCAGCCCTGGAAAGAATAAATGGCGAGGCTTAGGTATCTTCCCTGAACAAGCAAGCAAAAGATACACCTTGAAATGCGAAAGACTTACCGCACTGGCGGGATGGGCCACGGCGTGCCCATGGTCCTCGATTGTCTCCGGCGGCGTCTCGTTGCCTTTGAAGAGCACCTTCCAGATATCTTTGTGCGTAGTTCCGAAGAACTGTTGCAAGGTTTGGTGCTCGGCCGGATTGAACTCCCATAAATGGCAAGTCCGGCTCTGGCATGGAAGGATCCGGCGAACTAGCATCACCTGGATCACGTTGACGAGCTTGATGTTCTTGTCCACCATGCTCTGGATGCGCGTTTGCAGCGCTGTCAGCTTGTTCGACGAACACCAATTCAGGCCCTTCTCTAGCCAGGAGGTGAGCCGCATTGGGGCTCCGGATTTGAATTCGGGAGCTGCAGCCCAAGTGGCGTCACGGGGCTCTGTGATATAGAACCACAGTTTCTGCCACCCTTTGACGGTCTCCACAAAGGTACCTTTGGGCCATGTGAGACATTGGGCATCTTGCTCACCATGGCACCTCCGCACTCTGCGTGTTGGCCATCCACCACCTTCGGCTGCACGTTGAAGATTTTAAGCCACAGTCCGAAGTGGGGTGGAATGCGGAGGAAGGCCTCGCACACGACAATAAATGCCGAGATGTTGAGGAAAGAGTTTGGGGCTAGATCATGGAAATCTAGCCCGTAATAGAACATGAGTCCGCGGATGAAAGGGTGGAGAGGAAACCCTAACCCGCGGACGAAGTGGGGGATGAACACCACCCTCTCATTGGGCTTCAGGGTGGGGACGATCTGCCCCTTGGCCGAAAGCCGGTGGCCGATTTCTTTCGCTAGGTACCCGGCCTCCCGAAGCTTGGTGATGTCCTTCTCCTTGACGGAGGAGGCCATCCACTTGCCTTGCGCTCCAGATCCGGACATGGTCGAGTGCTTTCTTGAGGCGGAAAAGATGAGGACTTGTGCGCTGGAGCTCGAGAATGGGAGGGCAGAGAGAGAAGGCGTGGGTGAAGGAAATGAATCCTTGTCTCCTTATAAGGTCAGTGAATATCAAGCGCCTCCCCACTCGCCTTAAAACTTGCCTGTTCCCAAGGGCTGTGCAGAAGGCACGGTTGGATTACCCACGCCCGTATTGATGAGAATCCCGTAATAAGGGGACACGATCTCTGCTGTGACAAGACGTGCCAATAGAAACCGCATCTTGAAATGTGAAGCGGTAGGAAGAAAAATGGTTCGAAATAATAAACCGGGCAGAGACGTGATGTCACGCTACAAAAAGTTGTCAGCAGATTGGACTCGTGAAATATTATACTCTCTACGGTTGTGTGTGGTACTTGTTTTGCAGAGCCAGACACGTTTGTTGTGTTTGAAGACCGTGTTGGAGTATTTGGAGAAGGAACCCGCCTTACAATGCCGAAGACAATTTGCGCGCCGGGCTCATCGTCATTGAAGCCTGGTTCAGGGGCTACTGACGGAGTCCTGGATTAAGGGGTCCTCGGGTGTCCGGACTATGATACGTAGGCCGGACCGATGGGCTGTGAAGATACAAAGACCAAAGACTCTCTCCCGTGTCCGGATAGGACTCTCCTTAGCGTGGAAGGCAAGCTTGGTGCCCGTATATGAAGATTCCTTTCTCTGTAACCGACTTTGTACAACCCTAGTCCCCTTCGGTGTCTATAGAAACCGAAGGGCTTAGTCCGTAGAGGCAATCACAATCATAATCATACAGGCTAGACTTCTAGGGTTTTAGCCATTACGATCTCGTGGTAGATCAACTCTTGTAATACTCATCTTCATCAAGATTAATCAAAGCAGGAAGTAGGGTATTACCTCCATACAGAGGGCCCAAACCTGGGTAAACATTGTGTCCCCTGTCTCCTGTTACCATCAACCTTAGACGCACAGTTCGGGACTCGTACCCTCCGTTTGTCTAGTAGGCCTCTCCCACCATTTGTGAGACGCCACTCCACCACCAACCCTCCGACACTCTACCTTTGTCTTTCTCCCAACCTTATTCCTCTGCTACACATATCCATGGATGCTGATCAATCTCCCTCTATACATAGCTAGGTCTCTCTCTTCTCCACACATATACTAGTCGATCTACCTCTCTATAGTTAGGTCTCTGCCCCCTCCCCCCCACCGCTAGTCGAACGTTGAGAAAAACTGCACCTTTGCCCTCTCAAATTCCAGTAGGCCAGCCGCCCTGTATCTTTGACATGGGCAAACACAAATTTGATGGCACTCTTTATCGACCGCGTAGCCACACACTTCATCCCTGTTTTTGATTCTATCGATATCTCACGT
The DNA here is from genome assembly GCF_018294505.1 of Triticum aestivum. NCBI lineage: Eukaryota > Viridiplantae > Streptophyta > Magnoliopsida > Poales > Poaceae > Triticum > Triticum aestivum. The sequence continues at coordinate 177,992,786 of NC_057814.1, forward strand.
CGATGATCCCTCCACTCTCTTCTCGTGGATCGCTCCCTCTATATATGATATATCCATGACTCTGTTTCACACACATTGCATATGTTATGTTTTTTGTTTGAGATATCATCGACACATTGCCTCGGTTTCGCACAAACCATCTCTCTCACACCCACCCACGTACATACCTGCACCTAAATAAGAGGTGCACGCAGGACGCACGTACTCACGTCTCGTTCCCGGCCACACCCGCGCGGGTACACGGTGGAGTTCGTTTCTGTATGAAAAGGCAGCCCACGTGATAATTTGACGCGTGTAGCTGTTGTTTACTCGAAGGAGGGTCGGGTACCACACCTAGACGGAACAAAGTTTGACTTGACTTGTTTGTATTAAATGAAGTTATATATTCCTCAATGGCGCATAGTACAGAATATAAAATGATTGCCGTGGGGAAAATGGAAAAAACTGCTCCACTATATACAACGGAGCCTGCCTGCCGGGGTTTGTCTCTCGTCACACCATCTCACGCAAAGCGGCGGTGGCCTCTCTCTCTCACCGTTGGTCAATGATCCGGCCACATCCCGTCCGCCGGCGGAAAGGGATGATGTGCATCGTTTCTCCGTTCGACGGTGTTGAGGCAGCACGTCCCGATCTGTGGTATCCACTGTTCTCTCTGACCAAGCTCCGGCGCGGTAGGGCCTTCGCCACTTGCTCGCTGCCGCAGTATGGGCAGATCCCGGCCGCCGGCGCCCTCCTAGTAACATCTCGACGACCCTCAGGTACAGCTTCCTCCGGCCTTACTCCACTGCCCATCTCCCCATGTTGCTGCATGTGGATCTTCTTTAGTTGTTTGCTTAAAACGTATCTCGGCCGGCGTACTTTCCATCTTGCAATCTCGTCCTCAAACCATTTTTGATAAACCACCATGCTGCTATCTTTCCCTTATTACATGGAATATGCTTCTTTTTTGTCGGCGTATGTGTCTTCAACTCGTGTTATTCGCCAGTAACTATTTCCTTTCTACCTCTTTTTTGCAAATAGGGCTAGCCATTTCACCTTGTTGCTATTGCGACCTTTTGGTGAACTGCACAAATCACTTTTTTTCTTAAGAGTGTTTTGTGCAGTTCTGCCAAAATGTCACACGGGCAACATTTTTACATTTCTGTGGGACTGCAGAAAGGGAGATTGGTTTTTCTATCCTCCTCATCCAACTCCTGCCTAATCTTCTCCAACAAGTAGTTAGTCCTAAGGAGAGATCACAGAGGTGATCGGCTTCTATTTGTGTGTGTTATGTTTCATCATCTAGTTCCACTATTATTGTAATCACACTGACTGGATATCTTTGCAAACAGGGATGGTCAGCTCGATTTTAGTGGAGCTGCACAAAATGATCGGATTGTGGTGTCCTCCGTGCACCCCCTTTTTGGCTACAGCGCTGGGTGAAACTAGCTCCCAAGCAATGAACACTGTGGCCAGGAAATGGACCCATGCCTACGAACAACATCGATCAATTATATATTTTTCTTTATTTGTACACCTTCTCACAACTTTGTCTTCAGTTGTGATGTGAATATTGGCGCTAATATGTGAACCATTCAGATGCAGTAGCAACCATGGTAGTAGATTCATTTGTATTTGATGGAATGTTGTAACGAGATAATCTTGAGGCAAGAGGACACATGAATCCTAAGTTGAAACCTTTTTTTTCCTGCGGGAACCAAAGTTGAAACCTTCATATCATCACAGTACAATTTCATTAAAATTATGCGTACATATAAAAAAATCCTAAAGGATTGATAGCAATGCCAGAAACAATTCAACTTCGTTTCGCCGACATGTGGGACATCCTTCATCCGGCTCCACCTGCCGTGCAGCAATATTGAGTGCACAACTGCAGGGAAAGATTCACCCTAGTCATTGCGCCGCATTAGTAATGACTAGTGAGCAGTCAAATCATAGAGCCCCACCTTCGCCACAGTAAGTTGCTCGGACGAAGCAACCATCATTTCTCTGTTCCTTGAATCCGCTGGTACTCCCATATTCCCAGAGTAATAAGTTGCTCGGGCGAAGCAACCATCACTTCACCTTTCCCACAGTAAGTACCTCCTTGGGCCCACTGAAAAATCACTTTTCTCTCTCCATCAAGTGCCCTTATTGTCAATCTAACCCTGTCACCGAAACACCTCTTTGGCTACAGTTAGTTCAGGGTTAGTCATGAGTTAGTCTAACCTCTAGCTAAGTTAGAGTATCCAAACAGGAGCAGTATAGGACATGCAAGTTGCTCAAAGCATACAGTCAAATTCGTACGTGAAAGGATCTTTTTTCTTTTTGAAAACGGAACGTGAAAGGATCTTCGAATGATATAATTTTCAAATTATATAAAATCTTATCAATAGTCAAAGGAATCCTCGAAGAATACATTAGGCCCTACTCCCTCCGTCTAGGTGTATAAGTCACCTTACGAAAACCAAATAATCCCAAAATACTTAGGCGCGGTGCATTAACTCCCACCATGTTTCTTGTTTCTTGACATATCCACCAATAAGAGATGTGGGGCGTGCATGTTTTCAATGACTTAGACTACCAAACATGACATGCAATGGTTAGATCATTGCATGCAATGCTATTAATTAGCAAATAAATATTAATTTCTCTCGTTTTCCCCTCTTCCTTGGTCACGGTGCACAATCTAAGATGACTTATTCACCAGACAGAGGGAGTATATAAAATCTTACCAATAGTCAAAACCAAGTGTTACTACTACACCAAACAAGTTCAAAATGAGAAACTGGACCCACTCACGGCACGGCACGCCTCTCTCGTTTGGTCCGTCAGTCAAAGCGCTTCCTCTTCTTGGCATAACAATAGAGTACAGTAATTTTTTTAGAATGCTCTTGGCATGTCGCTAACATGTGATGAGTTAACCGTCCTCAATAGACGACAAAAACGCCAGCCTGCCGCACTTTGAGAGAGACAAGGAGCGAGAAGCGATACGGGCTGGTGGATTACTAGAGCTAGGTGTCGCACGGAGGCCAAGAAATATGGTGATAGAGTGGGTTGGCCACATACAATATGATGTAACTACACTGGGCTGCCGTGTTTCGTACTCTTTCGGTCTACTGTGGACATGATTGGTTGATTTTATGTTGCTAAATATATAAAATACTATGAGTGCAGACGCTCCACCACGAGGTTCCTTGCTCCTTCTCGGTCGTTGGGAATCTATGTTCTTCCACTCTTTTTTTTGACATGAGCTTTGTTCATCCTTTTGCCAACACGCGGGACATCTAGCATCAAGGTGCACGTGTCATGCAAGAAAATGGAGATAAGCAGTGCGTAAGTGAGTCGTGCACTACGATGGCACCTAGTACTACGTAGTAATATTTTTCCTCCTCGATGGCACGTGAATACTGCACGTACTCAATGACGGAGCACGGGATGGTAGCCATGGACTGATGGACATGGTCGGCCCTTTTTGGAGAGAGTACTGAATACGTATTAAATTTGATGTGTCCCATCAACTCGCAGAACGACGAGAAGCACACACTGAATGACGGAGCACGGGATGGTAGCCATGGACATGGTCAACCCTTTTTGGAGACAATGCACTACTTTTGATGTGTCCGGTCTACTCGCAAATGAGGAGAAGCTTTGCTTACTAGTAGTACACTATCGACTGTAGTACCATCATCATTGTTCGAGTTTCGGAAGAGACGAGAGAACCTAATGTTTATTTGCTAATTAATAGCATTGCATGCAATGAACTAACCACTGCATGTCGTGTTTGCTAGTCTCAAGTCATTAAAATCATGCACACCCACATCTCTTTGGTTGACATGTCAAGAAACAAGAAACGAGGTAGAAGTTAATGCACTGCGCCTAAGTATTTTGGGATTATTTGGTTTTCGTAAGATGACACCTAGACGGAGGGAGTATTATACTTGGAAGGCTACAAGGTTGGCTATAGATTACGTGGCAGTGTCATGTAGCCATCAGCTGGTTATACTATTAACCATGCTCTTATAATACTCCTATATTTAGGAACGGAGGGAGTAGTTGGCATGCATGATACTACCTATAATACTCCCATTACAACCAGCCTGGTAGAATTAAGATACCTAATCCAAATGGTCGTTGCCCGACCTCTTTGTCCTCCTCCAGCATCCGGCAGAAGAAGAATCAAGCAAGACACCAGTTGTATTCGCCGGCTTTGCCTCGGCGGTGGCCTTCATGGGATACAATCGGCAGCGGCCTCCCGTGTTCTACTTTTCCTCGATGATGGCGGCGGGCGGGATGTGCTACCCGTCACCTCGTCCACATCCGCGTAGCCGCATCACCTCGTCAACATCTGCGGTGGCTTCTTTTGCCTGCATGTCGCGGCTACGCGCGCGTCAACGGCGGATGGCGCAGTCGCAGACACTGGAGGCGATGTACGACGCAGCGGTGTCGAGGGCAGCGACGATGCCCATGCCGCCGTGCTCCCTGACAAGCCGGCGTGGAGCAAGTCGGCACTCTTCCTCGAGCTGTATTGGAGAGGCCAGTTGCGGAACCACGCGCTGGCTTAGTGCGGCAACTACCTCCGACGGGCTAGGCTAGGTAGGTGGAGAAGCGAGCTGCCAGGCTTGGCGGGCCACCCAGGCGGCTTTTATGCCGGAGAACTGCTCTTCCTGCTCGTCGGATGCCGCCGAAAGAGTGGACAAAATGGTGGAAGGAGGAGCTTGGCCGGCGTCCTGCTCCTGAACGGAGGTGTGTGGCCGGAGTTGGTTTCTCGCATTCCACGCGGGTTTCTATATCTATATCTATACTACTATATATATTACTATATAGTGTACCAATTTTAAGTAGGACTAAGAACATCTATCATAACCGTTGATCTTCTAAATCCAACGGCCAATATCAGTAGGATTCGCATGAACAGTACACTGCTGCTACCTCACCTGTGTTCTAGAACAATCAAGACAGAGGGATGTGATGGTTGCTTTACTGCCGCGAGACTCGCGTGCAGCGCCGCCCTCTACACTAGTTGTCGGTGTGGAACGACACCTATGGGATCACAAGAATCCCTACTACGGTTGCCGGGGCGCAGGGTTGCGAGAAGAGCAGGATTAGTAATCAGCACAAGGATCATTTACCCAGGTTCAGGCCGCGAGGATGCGTAAAACCCTAGTCCTGCTTTGGTGGATGTATCGAGTGTGCTTGAGCCCTTGAACTAGCTACGGTAGCTGAGTGGTTCCAAAGAGACGAATCCCCCTCCAGTAAGCCATGGGCCTCCTTTTATAGTCGAAAGGGGCTGCCACAGTGGCACACAGGAGGTGGAAAGGCGTATAGTACTACGAGCTTATCGCTCGTATTATAGGACAAGACACATTTAATGCGCCGCTGAGGTGTCCCCTAGCTTTATCGGGGGCGGGAGCGAGGCCCGTCCCGTCCGTCGCCACTCCTCCTCGCTTCGACACGCGCCCTGGCCAGCGATGCGTGCGGCGCCATGTAGGCAGGTAGGCAGCTGAGGTGGCGCGGTGGTAGGGTCTTCACGAAGATCTGCATGCCGCCACGCAGGCATGTGCTGAGTTGGCTTGGAAGCTGCATGTTGCCACGCAGGTGCCCGCCCAGCTGGTCGGGCTGGCAGCTGCATGCGAACGGTGGTGGAGACTTGGCTGGTGAGGGCCTTGCCGGGTGGCCCGGCAAGGGTCTTGCCGTGGCGCGCTGTCGTCCCCGGCAAGGATCTTGGCGGGGGTCTTGTGGCTCTCCTTGGCAAGGATCTTGCCGAGGACCGTTGTCTTTTAATCCTCATCTGATCTTGAATATTCTTTAGTCTTGACAAATATCTGCATGACACCATGGAGGTGCCTCCTGAGCCCTGGCCCAACGTGGTTGATGGTGTTGGAGACCGTGGGCTCAAGGGTGGTGCGCTCCGCTGGTGTTGGACGAGCCGCCCCGGCAAGGGTCTTGCCGGGGCCGCTGAGGCTGCCCCCGGCAAGGATCTTGCCGGGGGAACCTGCTTCACCTCTCTGCTTCTTTGTGGTCTCGGCCTTGGCGTTGCTCTGGCTATCTTGGGCTTCGGTTTTACCTCGGTTCACCTCCCCTGGTCTGCTTGGTGTGGCCGCGGGCGCGGCTCTGACTGTCCGTGCACAGGTAAAGGGGTACAAAGGTGTGCCCCTTCTTTTGTACACCGACACTAGTACTACATCAGTCGTGGTTTATTAGTCCCCCATTGAATTTGACTGAAGATTTAACTAACAAAATGTTAGTGCATGTCAACAAAAACTATATCGTTGGATTAGTCCCCCATTGAATTCTACTCTTATCTCTATCTCTACTACTCTTCTTTGTTTTTTATAATATACTAGTAGTAGCTGTCAAATCGAATAGTACTGCGCCGTCCGCTGCACGCCCGGCTGAACACGCCTCCTCGCCTCCATCAAACCCCTCTATTAAACCCGCATAACTAGCTCCTAACTAGCTCCAATGGGCTGTGTTGCCACATGACCACCCGTCCCCCCGGTTCTGCACGTTCGCCACGCGTCCTCCATGCGCTTGGGGTGGCTGGCAGTGGAGACGAGAAACCGGGCCGTCGCTGGTTGGGGCAGCGGGTCGGTATCGATTCCCTGCGCCTCTGGTGGCTGGATTGGCCGAGCGGGGTGGCCGAGCCCCGACCCTGCCCCTTTATAAGGAGAGGGAAGGGGGGATGGCATCCCGCATTCTTCCATCTTCTATCTCCTCCTGCTTGTGCTTTTTCCTCTCGTCCGCCATGGAGAAGGGGAACCCCGGTCCCTCGACGGTGGCGGCGAGGGTCGCCGTTTGACAGCCTGTCCCTCCTCCTCTTGAGCCCGCGGTGGTGGAGCCGGCCGCGAGGGGAAGGGGGGCAGGCCATGGGCGAAGCTGTGGCAGAGGTCGTGGTGCTCGGGGAAGAGGAGGACGGGGCGGCGCGTCGGCCTCGCCCCCGCCAATGATGCCTTTCCCGACGGAGGGCCACGTTGGAGACCAGCCCCGCGAGTTCTTCATCAGGCTGCACCAGCCTCCGTGTCGCCATCTTCGTATTCTCGTCCCGTTTGCTCGGGAGATGGAGCGTGACCCGCCCCAGACCCTCAGGTTGCACATGAGGGGCTGCGGGAATGGGGGCACGCGGGTCGACGTCGACTTCCCGGCTCCTCGGGTCATGTACCTTCGCCGTGGATGGAAGACGTTTGCTCGCATCCACAGCCTGACGGCGGGGCTCGTCCTCTACTTCAAATTAATGGAGGACAGGTTGCTCTCCGTCAAGGTCTTCGGAGATTTTGGAACTCACCTGAAGTGCTGCGTGGAGAGCTCCTCCGACGGATACTCCAACGATGGAAGCTCTTCCTCAAGCGAAAGTGACGAGAAGACAGCGGGGCAGATAACGGGGACGAGTCCGACTAGGCATCGGACGCCCCGCGCCTGGGCGGGTGCGGCAGCAGCAGCATCTGCACCTGGCCGCTCCTCCGGTGGAGTTTCGCCGGGGGAGGGGCCAGCTCCTTGAACTTCTCGGGGCCGTCTCCTTGGGCGGCTGGCATCGGGAGGCTGCGGAAGAGGAAGAGGGCGGGCGGCAAGGCCGTCAACTCGGAGTACGCGGACACCGACGCCTTCGTTGTGTGTCCGGCGACCTGCGGCCTCGTCTTCCAGCTCCTTTCCCGGCACCGTCATCACCGGCCCACCCTTGGGTAGCCACCGAGGTGTTCTCTTGGTGCTTTCTGCTGCTCGTAGCTCGCCTAGGTGCCCCTTTTGCCCTTTCGCCTTCTTGACCTGCCTCCTGAGGAGAGGGACAAGAAAGGGATTACGGGCATCTCATCTCTTTTTTAGTTTGTAAGCCTTCGGGCCTTCGTTAAATTTAGAACTTGTAATCCCCTTGCTCATGTTTTTCATTCTGTATGAACTGTACCTGTATGGGATGTTTTTAATAAAAAGGATGTTTGCCGGGTTTTCCGTTCGTGGGTGGACCCCGCGACAAGGAGCGAATCCTTGTTACTATTTAAGATAAACGTTTTTGGCCCGGCAACAGGCCTTGCCGTCCCCCTCACTTCGCTCGACCATTCTCGCGCCCTTGGCGGAGGCAGGGATGAAGTGGGCTTAGGCTCCTTGTTCTATCTCCTTGCCGCCGTGGCTACAACCAAATCCGGACCCAGGAGATAATCCTTAGGTATAGGAAAAAGGGGAGCACGGTAGCCTGGAGATAAAACGAGGTTTCACATGCCCCAGTTCCGTTCCGAAATGCATGACAGAGGATGAAAGACTTATCTAGATCTGCAGCCCCCGGCAACCTTGTCTTGCTGCGGTTGGATCCTTGTACTTGCAGCCCCCGGCAACTCTGGTTTGCCGGGGTCGGGACGCCGGTCCGTTCCCTTTCTTCCAAGTAGCTCAGCAGAAGTGCCCATGTGCCCTGCGAACCAAAGGAGGGCAGAAAAGAACAGAGAGACGCGCACTCGACCTCTAGGCTAGGGGTTAGTCGCCGCTAAGCACTATCAACCCTAACCAAGGAAGATACTCGACCTAGCATGCATGCTATAACTTAGGGCGCCAGCGCTTCATTTATTTGTGCTCAGGGTCTGCGCCTGGCTTTGTACAAAGGGTTACATGCCTTGCCGGCAAGGCTTGTACAAAAGGGTGGCTTGTCAGGGGGCCCGGCAAGCCGCGCCTTATGGGTAAAACTTGCGAAGATGCTCGATGTTCCAGGAGTTGCTCACTGGAACATCATCTTCGGTCTCCAGGCGGACTGCGCCAGGCCTGGTGACTCGTATTACCCGATAAGGGCCTTCCCACTTTGGCGTCAACTTGTTGGAATTCTTGGCCAACTGAATGCGCCGAAGAACAAGGTCGCCTTCCTCAAAGCTTCGGGCATGAACCTTGCGGCTATGGTAGCGGCGCAAGGCTTGCTGGTAGCATGCTGCTCTCACAGCCGCCCGAAGACGATCTTCCTCAAGGAGCGTCGCGTCATCTTGACGCAACTGCTCTTGCTCAAGCTCATCATAAGCGAGCACTCAAGGTGACCCGTATATGAGTTCCGTGGGGAGAACTGCCTCCGCCCCATATACTAGGGCAAAGGGTGTCTGACCGGTGGCTCGATTTGGCGTCATCCTGATCGACCAAAGAACCGCCAGCAACTCATCAATCCAGCGCCTTCCGCTTTTGTGCAGCCTGTCAAAGGTCTTCGTTCTCAGGCCTTGCAACACTTCAGCATTCGCCCTCTCTGCTTGGCCGTTGCTTTGGGGGTGTGCCACGGAAGCAAAACAGACCTTGTTGCCGAGGTCTTGAATGTACTGCATGAAGGTATGGCTTGTGAACTGCGTGCCGTTGTCAGTGATGACTCTGTTTGGCACACCAAAATGGCAGACTAGTCCCTTGAAGAACATGACGGCTGACTGTGTTGTCACCTTCCTCACTGGTTCCACCTCTGGCCACTTTGTGAACTTGTCAATTGCGACGTACAAGTACTCAAAGCCCCCGATAGCATGGTGGAAAGGGCCTAGTATGTCGAGCCCCCAGACCAACAATGGCTAGGAGAGAGGGATCGTTTGAAGGGCTTGAGCTGGTTGATGAAGCTTCTTTGAATGGAACTGACACGCTTCACACTTGGTTACTAGTATCATCGCATCCTGGAGGGCGGTGGGCCAGAAGAAACCTTGCCGGAACGCCTTGCCGGCAAGGGCCCTCGACCCTATGTGGGAGCCACATATGCCTCCATGTATCTCTTCCAACAGCTCCAGTCCTTCCTCCCGAGGGATGCACTTCAATTTCACACCGTTCGGCCTTCTCCTGTACAGGACGTCATCGACGAACTGGTACAGGGCAGACCGACGGGCTACTTTCTCCGCTTCTTCCTGCTCCTCGGGAAGTTCCCCTGTTTGGAGGAATCAGACAGTATGTTGCGCCCACGCCAGAGCCTCGGGCTCGACGGCAAGGACCAAAGGCATTTCCTCTGCCATGGGAGCGGCTGTCTCCACGGCAGGGCTTGATGCCCTGCCGGAGCCAGTTGCTCTTTGGCAGGCTCAGCGTCCACGGCAGCATCTGTCACGACCGGTTTTTCAATAAAATATTTATTGAGAGACCAATCCCTTTTACGGACCTGTAAAGAAGAATTCCTTCTCACTGGTAGACAATATCTTGGTCACAGAAGAAAAATACCAGGAGTACTGAATATAATACAAGGTTGAGCAGAGACTGCTCAACAATTTATTACATGAACGCCGATAAAACATAACGGCGGATAGGGTGGCATAACTACTAACTCACGATAACAACGGTGGTGGAAATATCACCGCGAAGTGGGTGATATGACTCCTGAAAACTACAGCTCTTCGAGCGTCAGAGTGAGGCTCGAGGAGACTTATTGCGGGTGGCGGAAGCGTATATAACACAAGTGACCAAACTCCAGGATCGCACGGGACTGACTGGGACTCCTCTAGGCGTCGGACGCACTATCAAACTCTTCATCCAAGAGATCGCCTTCGTCAACATCTGGCCAAATCAACAAGCCAGGTAAGTACTATGAAAGTACTCGCAAGACAGTTCGGACATAAGATATAACAAATGTAAACATGAAGCATATGAACAGATTAACAAGTGCATTCAGACATAGAGACAAAAATGCATAGGGAATAAAAGAGAAGTCGGGCGGTAGTCCTCCCGAAATCCCAAATTAAATACTGGGTGCCAAACGAGGGTCTGAATGACTCCTCGAGAGGAAAATGCAAGAATAACAATATCGCAGTCGGGCGTCAGAGCGACACCACATAAAGGGCTTATAATAGAAAATAAAAGATAGTACGTGCCACAGTCGGACGTCTGAGCGACATCGCAAAAAGGGCTTATATCAAAAGTAAATAACAAACATGCCACAGTCGGACGTCTGAGCGACATCACATAAAGGGCTTATACGAAAGTAAATAACAAACATGCCACAGTCGGACGTCTGAGCGACATCACATAAAGGGCTTCATAACTTAACATCTTAGTAACTCAAGAATTTAAATCATATCCAGGGAATAATCAGGCATGAGATAAACAACAGGGTTAGTCCATCCACAGGAGTAACGTTCAGCCCAGTTTACTACTCATGCTCGCTTACCGGAAGGAAGGATAAACCACGAGGGCTTGACGTAGATAAGGATACACTGATCACTATACTTGATCATGGATATGATGGCTCGGAAGGATTTGACTCTGCAGAGTTTGTACTTTAACCACAGCCAACGGATTTCTGTAGTCACGGGGACTAGTTCCGTTTACGGTGTTTTGGAAGAAACACATCTAACCAGTACACACCCATTCAACATTCCGAAGCCAGGAATCACCCTCGGCAACGTTCAAGAAAAACCTTGAGACGGGGAGGCTACAACCTCACGTAGCATGGGGTCAAATTTATATACGCGCGCTCTAAGGGGTGCTCCCCTCTCGGTCCCAACCGGAAACACCCACGCCCCCTGACCGGATGACTGGCTTTAATCCAGGGCCATGGAACCCTCATCCCGGCCCCTCTATTTGGTGTGTACACGGAAAGAGGTTACCAACTTACTAAACCGCATTCTGGCAGAAAACAAGTGGTAGCACGGAAGGGGAAGAACGATAACGCGACTCCGTCCACGTTAATGTCGGAATTTATCGGATGACGTAAGGCTGGCATGCTACAACAATACCACCTTACTGCCCTTCATGACACCACATAACTAGGCCATCTCTCAACAGAAATCACAGTACTTAGGAACACCCGGGTAGTTGCCTCACATGCAACTAGGTACTCACCGATGCTCATATGTCGTGCACAACCTTTCACGAAATCATGCAAAACATCCATCATATCAAAGGTTCAAACATGCTTGCCTGGTTCGGAGAAGTCGGAGTCTAGCTCGGCGAAGTTCGCGGCTCCGTCACCTCTTCCGGAACCTACGGTATAGCGAAAATGCATACTAACGTGAAAACCAACGCGTGCATAAAAGTTGTCTCAATTTTTTTTCAAATAAATCCCATAAAAAACTAGACAAAATTATAAGACTGTTAGAAAAAGAATCACTCAAAAATCACTTTTTATTAAAAAGTTATAAGGGTTTCTGTCCAGGGACTCATCTGTAATGAAACAGAAAAGTTCCAGGGGTTTAACTGAGAAAACAGAAAACGGTTCGAATGGAAACGCGCAAGCCCACAGAGAAAACGTACTCTGCCCGAAGGCGCCAACAGAAAACAGTTCGCGGGGAAAGAAAGAGAGGCTGACGTGGGGGGTCCACATGTCAGGTTTGAAAGACCTCGCCGGCGCCCGAAGGCTGCGGTGGTCGCCGGCGTCGAACCACGGCGAGTCAGGGGGATCGGAGTGTACCAAGAGTATCAGCGTGTCCTTCCGCGTCGGTGGGTGGTTGACTTGGGCGTCGGGGAGCACCACGTCGACGGCGACACTTTCTCCGGCGGACGGCGGCTCGGGCGATGGTGGGGAACTCCGGTGGTGTGCTGCAAACCTCGAATTGAAGCGCGGGTCAGAAGGAGGGATGCATTAGAGAGTTACTGGCAAGAGATGGGAGGCAGAGGTGCACGCACGGGAGCGAATTGAGCTGGATCCCGTGGCGGGTCGCGGCGGCCGGAGTTGAGGAAGGAGACTTCCTCGGGGCTCTTCCAGTGGCTAGGCGGGGTCTTGGTGGAGTGTAGAGGTGGTGTGGGCACTAGCTGGAGCTCGGGGCCTCTATTTATAGGCGGCTCGAGGGGGGTGGCCATGAACGGAGAATCTCTGGCGAGCAATTACGGCGAGGCAGTGGATTGGCAGGGGTATTAGGTGGCCAGGCAGCATCAGTGGGAGTTACTGGTCCCGTTTTACTGCTAGACTCGGTCGGGCATGGCGTAATGGCGCCGGTCCTCGTCGGGGTCGCCGTACTGGTACGACGGCGGCAGAGAGCGCGCTCCACGCCCAGCGGTTCACGACGAGGGTGGCAGCGCGCACTGGGGAGTGGAAGACCACGCGGCGACCTCCGGTGGATTGGGCGGCGCCGGACGGCGCCGTCTGCGCTGCGCCACTCTTCTGACGGCCGCAAAGCCGCCGCTGGCGTCGGTCACGGGGCGACGCACCTTCTGCTGCTCGTCGCCGATGTCCGCAAGCTTCCAGGTGCTCGTGCGGCGCAGAGGACAATGGGGAGGGGACAGGGAACGCGGCGACGCCGGGGCACTGGTGTGATTGACAACAGACACTGAAGAAACGACAGTGGTTCAGTCACTGTTAACTGAATTTGACTGAACCTGATATTGACAGTAGTCTGAAGGTGTTCAATGAAATGATATGGTGTGAAGAAAACTTTTCCTGGAGCCGGGGCTTGGTGAGGTGACCACTCAATGCACCCAGAGGTTGTCTGATTTTACTCAGAATTTTTGGAGAAGGATTTGAATGAATTTCATCAAATTTGGCAAATCTGGTCCAAACTTGCAGCAAGTATAGTTTGAAAATTTTGAACTGGAGACCAGTGGATCTTCATGGATCTTGGTTGAGGGTTCAAAGGACTAGGAAGGGAAAAAGGTTTGGGGGCAAAAATTAAAGTAGAAGGAGCAGTTCCTATGTAAACCTCCAAGGATCAAGATATATGGCAGAAATTGTTATTGATAAGAAATAAATGGGAAAATTTATATGGAGAGGTTCAACTTGCTGGATTTGAAGTAAAACATGATCTAAAGGTGAGGAAAGGTCTATGAGAGTGGATTTGCACTAAGGTCATGGCAAGAGAGATTTGTTGAAAGTGGGAAAAGATCATTCCAAAAGCTATAGGGCATTTTCAAAGAAATTTTCAAAAGACATTTTTCCCAAGTGAAAAGTATTTTGGTTTGAGTCCAAAAAAAAACAAGAACCTCCAAGACCAAAACAAGTCTTGGGTGAATCCAAATAAAACTCTTGCCAAAAACAATATATTGAAAGGGAGGGTTCTTTTGAAGAAATTTTTTAAATCACCTCCCTCAAGTCAAGTAAATTTTTTGAAAAATCCAAATGAAATTTTGGGTGTCACAGCATCCTTGCCAGTAGCCCCAGGGGGCTCGGCGGGAAAGTACTTGCCGGGACCTGATTTCCTCCACTTGTTCCGCCCCATTGACGGTTCGACAGATGGCTGAGTTAACCGGAGCAAAAAGGTACCTGGTTCCATAGGTAGCTTGAATGCAGCACGCTTCGACAGGTAATCGGCGATGTCGTTCTCCGCTCGGGGAATGTGCTCTGCTTGGATACTGTCAAAGCGCTCCTCCAGCTTCCTCACTTCATCTATGTAGGCCTCCATCAATGGGCTCTAGTAATCCTTGTTGACTTGTCTGACGACAAGCTGCGAGTCACCCCTGACGATGAGCTTCTTCACCCCGAGGTCTGCCGCGATCCTGAGACCGGCAAGCAGCCCCTCGTACTCAGTAGTGTTGTTTGTGGACATCTCCCTGGAAAGTGCATCTGGATCACGTACTTGAGGTGTTCTTCGGTGGGTGCAACAAGCAGCACACCGGCACCGGCGCCTTGCAGCGAGAAAGCCCCGTCAAAGTACATGATCCAGTCGCGGTCCGCTTCCTTGCCGGGGAGAGCGATCTCTTGGATTTCTTCGTCAGGTGTTGAGGTCCATTCTGCAATGAACTCTGCCAAGATTCTGCTCTGGATTGTTGAGGTACTTTCAAACTTCAACCCAAAGCTCGACAACTCCAAGGCCCATTCCACAATCCTTCCGGTTGCATCTGGGTTGTGCAGTATCCGTTGTAGCGGGAGGCAGGTGACGACAGTGATCTCGTGGGCTTGGAAGTAATGACGCAGCTTCCTCGAGGCTATAAGGAGGCCGAAGAGCAATTTTTGCACACCGGAATACCTCGACCTAGCCCCCTGCAAGAGGGAGCTGACAAAGTAAACCGGGTGCTGCATCATCTTCTTCTTCTGCACCACTTCGCTTGACTGTGCGCGCGTTGCCCTGATGGCGTCAGACACTGCCGGGGGCATCTTGGGCTCGCCATCCGCTGGTTCTGTCGTCGCCACTGCCTCCTTGTCGACCTCCCTCTGTGCCACCAGTGCGGCGCTGACCACTTGATTCGTTGCCGCTAGATACAGCAGCAACGGTTCTTGTGGTTTAGGCGGAACCAGTATTGGCGTGGAGGAAAGGTATTTCTTCAGATCCTGCAACGCTGCCTCAGCTTCTGGGGTCCACTCCATCGGGCCTGCCTTCTTCAAGATTTTGAAGAAGGGAAGGGCGCACTCGGCGGACTTGGAGATGAATCGGCGCATGGCGGCGACGCAGCCGGTGAGCTGACGCACATCCTTGGTCCGCTTGGGCGCCTCAATCTATTCAATAGCCTTGATTTTGTCTGGGTTTGCCTCGATCCCGCTGCGACACAAAGAATCCGAGAAGCTTGCCGGACGGAACGCCGAAGACACACTTCTCAGGGTTCAGCTTAAGGTTGATCTTGCGCAGGTTGGCAAATGTCTCTTCCAGATCTTGCACAAGAGTTGCCCTGTCCTTGGTTTTGACCACTATGTCATCCATGTATGCCTCCATATTTCTATGGAGCTGGGGTTCAAAACCAATTTGGACTGCTCTTGCAAACGTCGAGCCAGCACTCTTCAACCCGAAAGGCATCCGTAAAAAGCAATACATACCACATGGGGTGATGAATGCTGTCTTCTCTTCATCTTCTCTTGTCATGAAGATTTGGTGGTAGCCCGAGTAGGCGTCGAGGAATGACAGCAGATCACACCCGACCGTGGAGTCGACAATCTGGTCGATGCGCGACAATGGGAAGGGGTCCTTAGGACAAGCCTTATTGATATCTGTGTAGTCAATACACAGCCTCCACTTCCCGTTTGCCTTGCGCACCACTACTGTATTGGCCAACCACGTCGGATGGAGCACTCCTCTCACCAAACCCGCCACTTCCAACTTCCTGATCTCCTCTGTGATGAACTCCTACCTCTCCAGAGCCTGCTTCCTGACCTTCTGCTTGACGGGCCGCGCATGAGGACAGACAGCTAGGTGGTGCTCAATCACCTCCCTGGGAACACCGGGGATGTCGGATGCTTGCCACGCAAACACATCGACATTCGCCAGCAGGAAGGTGACGAGCGCGCGTTCCTATTTGCTGTCGAGGGTGGAGCTTATGGTGAAAGCCCCTCCCGTGCCATCCTCCCTGACGGACACCTTCTTGGTCTGCGGTGGCTCAGCTCTGGATTTCTTGCTCTTGCCGGTAGAGCTCTCTGGCACATCCTCGATGGTAGCACAACACTCCGAGGAGGTGCGCTTGCCGGAGTGGGTGCGAGAGGTCTTGCCGAGCTTCTTCTTCCTTCCCGGGGCTTCAGCGGCAGGAGCAAGTGTCTTGGCGGCAGCTGCTGCAACTACTTCCTGGTAGAGTTGGTCGGCGCAAATCAGCGCATCCTTCTTGTCGGAGGGGACGGAGATGATGGTCAACGGCCCGGGCATCTTTAGCATGTTGTAGGCGTAGTGCGACGCCGCCATGAACTTGGCTAGTGCCGGGCGGCCGAGGATCCCGTGGTAGGGCAAGGGGATCTCGGCCACATCGAAGACGATCCTCTCCGTCCTGTGGTTCAACACACCTCCAAACGTCATGGGCAGCATGACCTTCCCCTTCGGCTGGCTCCTCCCCGGATTGACCCCTTGAAACGTGCCCGTTTCCTCGAGGTTTCCATCAGGGATTTGCAGCCTTTTGATCACGATGGGCGAGATCAAGTTCAGGCCGGCCCCGCCATCGACCAACATCTTGTTCACCTTGAGGTTGCGTATCGTTGGCGAGACCAACAACGACAAACACCCGACCGTGGTTGTGCGGTCAGGGTGGTCCTCGGTGTCAAAGATGAGGGGCGTGCTGGACCACTTCAGCGGCTTCCGAGCGTCGAACGACGGCTCCGCTGCTGTAATCTCACGCGCCCACTGCTTGAGCTGGCGGTGAGAAGTATGCAGCGATGCACCGCCGTCGACGCACATGGCCTCTGTAGCCTTCTGGAACTCTTGCTCGCCGGACTCGTCGTCCTCGTCATGATCATCGTCTTCTTGCTTCTTGTCACAGCCCCGGGCGGGCCTCTCTTGCTGGCTGTCCTTGTTGCGGCGGCCTCCTTGGCCACCACGCTTCTTGCTGGATCCCTCGGCACCATCCTGGCCCTTCTCCTTGTCCCGCCTCTCATAGTTGGCCTTTTGCTTTTCAGCAAGCAGCTCGGCTTGCCAGCAGTTTTGGAGGTCGTGGCCCTTGGTGCGGTGGATCTTGCAGTACTGCTTGCCGGAGCCCCCTGGCTTGTCGGCTGCTGCTAAGGCCCGGCAGGCGACGCACCCGACAATCTCCTTGCCGGGGTCGTCTACCTTGACCTTCTTGGCAGCGCCGGTGTTGTCAGACCCTTCAACGGCAAGCACAGCCTTGCCCTTGCGTTTCCTGTTGCGACGCCGGCCCTTCTTTGTCGGGGCGGCGGTGTCTTCATCCGTAGAGTCGGTTTCCGCGCTGGCGTCCTCACCGGGGTACTTCCTTCTGTCGGCGTTCTGGGAATGGGGGTCCCCAGACTTGCCTGCCTGCGGCCCACAGCATGGCTAAGCAGCAGGCCGTACGTCCCATCTTCGTCAACAAGGCACCCAAGACCCTCGCGAGAGTCCAAGCCTCGCGAGGCGGACGACGCAAGACCTCCTCTGGAGCGGCCTAGCCAGGAAAGCTCACGAGGAGCGGAGATATCAAGGCAAGGCAAACCTCACGAGGCTCTCGTGACGTGAGCCATGACGAACAGCACCAAGCGGGTGCCAGGCGGGCGCCAGTGCGCGCAGTGTCCTTATTTCCTCTTTGGTGCTAAGGAGGCCAGCGCAAGCGAAGAGTACCGAGGCATCAGGCAAAGGTTGCCATATTGGTGCAACGAGACCAAGACCAGGAGGACGGCAAGGCGGAGGTCATCGTGGAGCCCAAGACAGTGTCACCCCAGAGCTTTTCGCAGGCGAAGACCGCTTTTGTCAGGATAGCTTGTACTAGCTGCCCCCCTTCAAATTTGCCCGCCGTTGTTGGCTCCCTTCCCGCTCGATATTTGGGAAGAGGACCAGGGCCTATATAAGTAGAGTTAACCACACAGTAGAGGCATCGAATCCTCACGCCACAAGTTCACAAGCTCAGGAACACCTCAACCTCAGGAGGCTGTTCTTCCCTTGTACTGTTCATCATCAGCCCAAGAGGCAATCCACCACCACCACACTGGAGTAGGGTATTACACCACAATGATGGCCCGAACCAGTATAAACCCCATGTCTTTCCGTGTTGTGAGTTCGTCGAGTTCGTCCGTGAGATCTTAGCGAGCTAGAGCGTAGATCGGTAGGAGGGAGAGACTTCGCGCGCACCCCAGTGTTCGAACCTTAAGGGTTTGCCGGAACCCCACATCCGACACCTTCCCTCTTCAGCCCGGGCGCACCTATCGGCCAGAACATAGAGTTCGGCCACATCCTTAACCTTGCTCATCGCCAGCTCTTTGGGCATCTTGCGGTTGCGCACGTTCTGATGGAACGCGCTGATCACAGCGGCGGGATGAACGTCGGGGATGTTGTACATCACCCGGCTGAATCTCTGGATGTACTTGCGCAGGGTTTCCCCTTCCTTCTGGGGAATGATATGCAGATCACTAGCCTGGCCATGAGCTTGGTGGCCTCCAGTGAAGGCGCCAACGAACTCATGGCACAGATCCAACCAAGAAGAAATGGAATCCGCCGGCAAGTGCATCAACCAGGACATAACATTGGGCTTCAGTGCCAACGGGAAGTAATTGGCAAGCACCTTGTCGTCGCGAGCTCCGGCAGTCGGCATCGCGATGGTGTAGATGCTGAGGAACTCGGACGGATGGGTCTTGTCAGTGTACTTCTCGCCGACGTCGGGCTTGAACATGCGGCGGGACGGCCACTGGAACTACCGCAGCTCACGGGTAAAGGCTGGATAGCCCACCTCGTAAGGTAGGCCGCCGGAGCCCCCCGGCGCTAGGTGGTCCATAGCGGGTCCCGCCCGCTTGTCCGACTAGTGGCGTGTATCACGCCGGCGCTCGATAGTGGTTCGAGCATCTTCATGAGCTCGTTCTCGAAGAACTTGGCGCTGGTCGCGGTGGGTTCGCGCGTCGGACGACGCTATAGAGATGTTATCACAAGCATCGTCACGACGGGCCGACGCCCGCGGCGGCTGGCGAGGAGGAGGAGAGTGCACTGTGACCACAGCACCCCCGGTCCTCCCAGCGCTGGCATGTGGTGGCTCGGTGGAGCACCGGCCCGAGGGTCCCGCCGGTCGCGGATCATCTTTGTTGGCGACGGCGACGAGGCTCCGGATGGTGGCCCTCCACTTGTCGAGCTTCTCCGTAGCAGGAGGGAAGTCGAGGAGCAGCTGCGCACGCGCGAGAGCTTCTGCTGGCGTGGGTGGCGGCGATAGCTGCGTGGACCGTGGTGCGCTTCGACTTCTAACCACGTTAGAAGGAGCTCTATCACGACCCAGCGGCCGCGCGCCATTTTCGCCAGCACTTCGGCGGGCATGCTGAACCCCTTCGTCCCACGGACGACGCATAGGGCTCTTCCCACGGCGGTGTCCAGGGTCACCGGCGTGGCGACGCTGCTCGTCGCGCACACCATGGGAAGGGCGCGCCGTGGTCGCCGGCATGGGCGTCTTGGAGGTTGCTGCGCCGCCCCGTGGGTGGCACAACGGCACTCCTGGAGGGCCCCGCGCCGCCTGCGGGGGGCCCAGCCCCATCTTTAGACTTGGTGACGTGCAGCCCATCGCCTGGCGAGCGAATGGCGCCGCTCGCCAGGCTCTGACTGCCAGGGCGATGCTGGTGCTCGCGGACCGCGGCTCAGGTTCTGTCCGCGACCGGGCTGCTGCTCGCCCGTACTGGCACAAGACGCATTTAATGCGCCGCTGAGGTGTCCCCTAGCTTTATCGGGGGCGGGAGCGAGGCCCGTCCCGTCCGTCGCCGCTCCTCCTTGCTTCGACACGCGCCCTGGCCAGCGATGCGTGCGGCGCCATGTAGGCAGGCAGGCAGCTGAGGTGGCACAGTGGTAGGGTCTTCACAAAGATCTGCATGCCGCCACACATGCATGTGCTGAGTTGGCCTGGAAGCTGCATGTTGCCACGCAGGTGCCCGCCCAGCTGGTCGGGCTGGCAGCTGCATGCGAACGGCGGTGGAGACTTGGCTGGTGCGGGCCTGGCAATGGCCCTGCTGGCGTCCTCGGTGAGGGCCTTGCCGGGTGGCCCGGCAAGGGTCTTGCCGTGGTGCACTGTCGTCCCCGGCAAGGATCTTGCCGGGGTCTTGTGGCTCTTCTCGGCAAGGATCTTGCCAAGGACGGTTGTCTTTTA
This sequence comes from Triticum aestivum, assembly GCF_018294505.1. Lineage (NCBI taxonomy): Eukaryota > Viridiplantae > Streptophyta > Magnoliopsida > Poales > Poaceae > Triticum > Triticum aestivum. The sequence goes on from NC_057814.1 coordinate 178,013,057, forward strand.
ATCCTCATCTGATCTTGAATATTCTTTGGTCTTGACAAAGATCTGCATGCCACCATGGAGGTGCCTCCCGAGCCCTGGCCCAACGTGGTTGATGGTGTTGGAGACCGTGGGCTCAAGGGTGGTGCGCTCCGCTGGTGTTGGACGAGCCGCCCTGGCAAGGGTCTTGCCGGGGCCGCTGAGGCTGCCCCCGGCAAGGATCTTGCCGGGGGAACCTGCTTCACCTCTCTGCTTCTTTGTGTTCTCGGCCTTGGCGTTGCTCTGGCTGTCTTGGGCTTCGGTTTTACCTCGGTTCACCTCCCCTGGTCTGCTTGGTGTGGCCGCGGGTGCGGGTCTGACTGTCCGTGCACAGGTAAAGGGTTACAAAGGTGCGCCCCTTCTTTTGTACACCGACACTAGTACTACATCAGTCGTGGTTTATTAGTCCCCCATTGAATTTGACTGAAGATTTAACTAACAAAATGTTAGTGCATGTCAACAAAAACTATATCGTTGGATTAGTCCCCCATTGAATTCTACTCTTATCTCTATCTCTACCACTCTTCTTTGTTTTTTATAATATACTAGTAGTAGCTCTCAAATCGAATAGTACTGCGCCGTCCGCTGCACGCCCGGCTGAACACGCCTCCTCGCCTCCATCAAACCCCTCTATTAAACCCGCATAACTAGCTCCTAACAAGCTCCAATCGGCTGCGTTGCCACATGACCACCAGATGATTTGATTGAGCCCAGTCGAGATGGTTTAGTAGGATTATGTGGATATTTCTCAAAAAAAAAGAACACGTGGAAAAAGTGAAGCAACGTGCAGTTCTTTTTAAATGAACGTACAATTTTATGGCATGAATACTACTTCCCGCTTTTACAATATTGAACTAATATCGGCATTTATACATCACTATAATTTCTTTTTCTTTGAATCTATTAGCACATATATTACTTCTTTTCCCTTTTACCAAAATCACTCTGTTATATTAAGACGTGCCTTGCACGTGTATACATATAGTAAATGTAGGTTTTTGAATGCGGCGAGGAGGCGGGTACAGCTGGGAGTGCAGCGGGTGGCGCCCTGGGCCGGCGCGCCGCTTCAAATGGCGGATGTAGTGAGAGGTCGCGTCCGCCCTGACCCCCTTGACGGTGCACGTCACCTTGTGTCCAGATCTAAGATGCCACGTGTACCAGATGAATGACTCCAAGCTCGACCACCGTGATGCAAGAGGTGCGAGCCGAGGAACGCTGTTGGAGACACCCTCCTCGTCATCATCTGAGTCCTAGAAGATCTCACCCACATCATCATTAGGCATGCAGCCGCCTTCATAGACAACATGTGCAGAAGGAGTAGAGGCGACTGGGGACGCACCACGTCGCGGGCACTCCATACGTGCTCGTGTGCGTGCAGCGGGCGTGCTTTTCCATCGGTGCTAGCTCTAAGGCCGAGGCTGCAGTCGTCTTCGTCTCCGGCTAGTTGTTGAGCAACGATGGTAAAGAGGTGTTGCAAGAGATGCGTATGCGCCGTTGTGTGTGAGCTTCGTGTAGCACGACGAACCGGACGTCACCGCAGATGGCGCACACCTCCATGCAGCCGAGTGTGTGCGCATGCATGTGTTATTCACGTGCATTCTACGGCCGAGTGTGTGTGCATGCATCTGTTGTGTACGTGCGTTGTGTGCTCCATGCTGTGCGCGTTTGTGCATGAGTTGGATCGGCATGAGTTAGTGTGTTAGCGTGTGTACATACACGGCTGCATGCGTCCTGTATCCTGATGTATCGCCTCTAGTTGTTAGTGAAGAGTTCATGTTCTTTTATTTGTTTATAGGCGTGCTGGCGGCAAAAAACAGGGGAACACGCGCAAGGTTCCTTGCAGACGCTCCACCGTGAGGTTCCTTGCTACTTCTCGATCATCGGGAATCTATGTTCTTCCACTCTTTTTTTACGTGAGCTTTTTCATCATTTTGCCAACATGCGAGACATCTAGCATCAAGGTGCACATGTCATGCAAGAAAATGGAGATAACCAGATAAGCAGTGCGTAAGTGAGTCGTGCACTTCGATGGCACCTACTCAATGACGGAGCACGGGATGGTAGCCATGACATGGTCAGCCCTTTTTGGAGAGAGTACGTACTACTAAATAACTTTGATGCGTCCCGTCAACTCGCAGAACGACAAGAAGCTTGCTTACTACGCCTTCTCCCTCGCCAACGCGTGCGCGGTGGCTCTTAGCATGAGGAGAAACTTTTCCTTACAAGCGGTGGACGTGCAGCAGTTCATTTGGTGTGAGATTGCCAGAAGTACTACTGTAGTACCACCATTATTGTTTGACTTCCGGAAGCGGCGAAGAGCCAAGCGCAAGGCTAGCCATAGTGGGAGTAACATAAGTAGGAGTACCTCCTTTTTTTATTCTAGAAACAACCACACGCGAATATTGGTCGGTAGCGGCACAGCAACTGAATCAAAAATCGAAACCTTCCCGCCCGGCGCCAGCTGAGCCCGCCGCTCCACATTGATGGCAAGTCAGGGCGACGCGACCTCTCACTGCTTCCGCCGTTGAAGCGGCGCGCCGACCGAGGGCACCGCACGCTGCACGCCCGGCATTTCAGACTACACATACTTTGTGAGACAAAAGGTGGGGCCATTATTAATGATATAGTATTATACTAAAGGGACTAAGTATTGTAAGCAAGCTACGTATTAGGTTAGTTCTAGATGATGTGTCAACTTCATATAGCCGGATGTTGGCTATACTATTAACCATGCTCTAAGTGTGGTGTGAGTCGGAAAATTTATTAAGTCATTAATTAATAATTAACAGACTCCTTAATCACTCAGCCGTTTCTGATTCTTTTGGATAGTGGGGCTATTATTGACTTGGACGTGCGGTTTGGGCCAAAGCCTACTATTATACAGTACTTGGTCTTACTCGCACGACCGACCTGACAGGCTCTACCCTAGCCGTCGCTGTATCATATGGTTTCGCACCGTTCCAGATCTTAGCGCCGCCACGCAATTCTTCTCCATCCCTCCTTCCGGCGTGCACCGCGAGAAGGGACAGCAGTCCTCCGAACCCTGCCTTTCGTGATCCTGTACGGGAGAGGGGCGATCAGGTTTTTGGGGAGCACACTCGTGTGACTACTGCCAGCGACGACTTCCTCAACGGCAGCCTTCCTCCCCGACCTCGGTAACCTCTTCATCAACGACATGAGTGACAACATCAACCACAGCGGTTCTGCTCCCGATATACAGTATGTGATTCTGTCCTCCTGGTTTAGTCCGCATCATTACTTTGATCTTTGCAATTATCGTCATGATCTATTTACTATTGATTCGGATTACATCTCATAGTAATTTGCTCATATATTCAACAATCCAATCCAAAAACCTGATTATAGGTAATTTACTCCGAGTGGTTTTGTTGCGCTTTTGAAGCCGCCTACTTTTAAGGAGGTGCAATATAAAAGGTGGCGCACAAGAGCAGTATATTGGTTTCAGATCATGTACTGCTATGACGCCACTACGGGTAAGCCTGAGGGCGATCTTAATCCTACACAGCAGGAAGCTTTTGAGAACATGGATACCCTCTTCAAAGCCGCCCTGCTGAGTGTTCTTGACGATTCCATTGTGGATTCATATATGTCGTTTGACAGCGGCAAAGAGATGTGGGCTGCGCTCGAGGCCACGTTTGGGGCCTCGGGCGCTGGCAACGAGTTGTACGTCATGGAGCAATTCTGTGACTACAAGATGACTGATGAGCGCTCTGTTGTTCAGCAGACTCATGAGATACAGTCACTCGCTAAGGAACTTGAGTACTTCAAGTGTGTGTTGCCGGAAAAATTTGTTGCCGGGACCATCATTGCCAAGCTTCCACCTTCGTGGAACGATTTTGCTACTTCTCTGAAAAACAAGAGACATGAGTTTTCCGTTTCGGATCTCATTAGCACTCTTCATTTTGAAGAGAAGGCGAGAGCAAAAGATACACGTGCTTGGGTCGCTGAGGGAGCTTCTAGTGCCCACATGGTACACGAGAAGAACTTCCAGCCCAACCAGCCCCAAAACAACAAGAACAAATCTCAGGGGAAAGGCAAGTTTGATGCAAAGAACAAGCCGTCACATTCTACCAACTTCAAGAAGAATTCTCATAACGGGAAGGGATACAAACCTCAATTTTGGTAGCACCGCACAAAACTTATATGGCTGCATCTACCTGCTGTCAGCTAACCTCATGATGCTCCAGGTATTCCTACATTCATAACTAGGTACAATCACCACCGCAAGATGAAATAAGCTTATTCGTACATTGACTTGCTGATTGCAAGGCGGAACGATCCTGTCATGTGTGGAGTAGCAAACAAGCAGTGCAGCCGAAGGTGGAAATCAACCAAGGACTTATGAAATTATATATAATCTTCCTCAGGCAGGTCAGTATCCCCTTCGTCCAGATGATCATGTTTTGTCATGCCGAGCTATTGATATGTGTTACTGTTTTGCAACACCGTTTAAATATAGCTATTGTTTTCCTATCTTTTCAGATTCAGGACAATGAAGATAATTTCACGGGAACTGCACAATATGGAATCATGTTGAGTCATCTCTATTGCCTCATGTGTTTGCTGCAAATGTGTCAGCATCAATTGCAAGATGAGGCAGCTAGCTAGATGTGGAGTTGCTAACATGGTCAAAGTGCTCGCAACATTGAGAAGAAACAAGCATGCCCAGGAAATTAAGTAAATTAATGCATGCGCAGGGAGGCCCTTTGCTCAGAGAAGCATCGACCGATTTTCTTTATTTCCGCACCTTCTCACAACTTTCTATTGGTTATAGTATGGTGAATCATTGAGATGCATAAACATGCTGAACTTTTGTTCTTCTGAATGTTAGTATGCATACAGTATCTTCTGAAGCTTAGTTTAATGTAAATGTTGACTAGCCTGTGAACCTTCACAATCTTGTAAGTATATTGTAGGCCTGTTATTTGACACCTCACTTTGCCGCGCTACGCGACCAGTGTGAGTTTCTGCATCCAGTATCGCATCCTCTAATTTGGTGGATGCCAAGTTGAAAAAGGTTACCGATGAGTAGCCATAAGCTGGAGGCGTCTCTTTTTTACTTTTGAATGGGCAATAAGCTGGAGAGTGTCTCGGGCTGCCTCTAGCACAAGGCCCTCCAGTACAAAACACGGGCAGCCGACTGGGCCGATACAAAAGCCTATCCATCTTAAAGCCCATTTGTTTTTTTGCGAGGAGAAGCCCATATTTCTTGAAGAGGGGGCGATCCCAGGAAAACCCTCCTTCCTCCTTGCTTCCACTTACGCTTTCGTCTCGCCCCAATTCCCGCCGCTCCCCATCTTCCTCACTCTTAAAAAAAACCCGCTCACCTTCTTCCTCACTCGTACAGAAAAGGCATGCTCCTCTTCTTCCACTCCTACAGAAAACCCCAGCCCTCCTTCTTCCCCACTCGCACTGCCACTAGGCTCGTCTCTGGCTACTCTGCTCAAACCCGTGAGCTCGGCGCGACGCCCACAAGGAAAATGGAGTCGGCTGGCCCCAGCACCAAGAAGATGAGGCTCCTGCTAGCGGCGACGCCGGTTGTAGATCCCGCACCCGGGCATCACGGGGAGAAGTGGCGAGCCCCCCCACCCGTATCTGAGGAACCGGTAGAATCTCCGGTGGAGCACATCAGCGATCTCCCGGACGTCATCCTTGAGGAGATCATCTCGCTTCTCCCCACCAAGGATTGCTGCCGCACACAAGTCCTCTCAACTCGGTGGCACCCTCTATGGCGCACCGCGCCCCTCAATCTCGACTGTCGTCAGATATCTGTCCTTCTTGAATTTGATCTCCTCAGAGCCATCGTCTCCTCTCACTAGCAGGGCCCCATTCAACGCCTCTGCATCCCGACACGCGACCTGCTATCCATACCTAGCACGGTGGACGCTTGGCTGACATCCCCTGAATTCGGAAAACTCCAGCAGTTTGAGTTCTACCATTACCACGAAAGTTTCATACCACGAACATACCAATAATTCGTGCCCACACCACCGTTGTCCATCTCGCGGTTTTCCTCCTCTCTCCACACCGCCACCTTCGCCCGGTGCCATCTACCAGACGATCTGGTACAAATGCTTCGACTCCCACTGCTAAAAAGACTTTCGCTTGTGGTGGTTTATCTGTCAGAGGCATCACTGCACAGCATCATCCACTCCAGTTGCCCTGCCCTGGAGCGCTTGCTGATTGTTTTGGGAATAGAAATCCCTATCAGTTGTTGTCAGCGTTCTGGGAACGGGGGTCCCCAGACTTGCCTGCGTGTGGCCCACGGCGTGGCTATGCTAGCGGGCCTGTACGGCCCATCTTCATCAACAAAGCATTCAAGACCCTCGCGAGGGGCCAAGCCTCGCGAGGCGGACAGCGCAAGACCTCCTCGGGAGCGGCCTCGCGAGGAGCGGAGATATCAAGGTGGAGCAAACCTCACGAGGCTCACATGACGTGAGCCATGACGATCGGCACCAGGCGGGTGCCAGCACGCGCAGCGTCCTTGTTTCCTCTTTGGTGCTAAGGAGGCAGGCGCAGGCGCGGAGTACCGAGGCATCAGGCAAGGTGTTGAGGATATAGACCTTAGAGTCACCCGCCAGGAGGGGCCGGGTTACTCGTAGGGTCGTTGCCAGAAGCCCAGGAGCCGAGTTTCAAGATAATGGGCCAGAGATGGGCTGAGACCCGGATATGGCTTAAATCCCGTAGTTATCATCATTGTTATAGTAGACTTGTAGTGTAAGGCAAGTATTGTTTAGAGTCCGAGCCGGACGCTCTTATGAGCCGGCCGGGACTCTAAGGGCTGCTGGGCGTCAGCCTCCCTATATAAAGGGAGGACCCGGCAGCGGCTTAAGGGCGACACCAACCTCATCGAGAACCGGGCATAGCTGTTTAGCTCCCTGGCGATCGTAACCCTAATCAATAACACCTCGAACTGGACGGAAGCTTTTACCTTCACCGTAAGGGGCTGAACCAGTATAAACCCTCGTGTTCCTTGTCCCGCATAACCCCTTCAAGCTTCCTAGTTGCGATGGCTCCACGACTAAGTCCTAGCTTAAGGACATCTGCCGTGACAATTCCACGACAGTTAGCGCCCACCGTGGGGCCAGTGCACGGTGGATTCGAGTTCTTGAAGGGCAGCTTCGAAGGGCTCAAGGGATATGCTGTGGGCCGGATGACCAAGAGTCGTCGCGGCAAGCTCTACATCGACAATGCAGACTGGGGCCCCGACGCCGACTCAATTGAGTACGGGTACCGGGTCCCCTTCGGCGGAATTCACGTCTTCATCGGCAAGATTGGTGAGCCGGGCCCTGAGCCGGGTCTCCGCGCCGATCTCATTGAAACGGCTCGGCGTGCACGACCCGCCCGGGCCCGGCCTGCCTTAAGGCGTGCCTTTGTGGGATGCATCCATGGAGGGCCCTCTGGTCCATCTGGGTCCGGTGATGAGGCGGCCGCCGGCTCAGACGGCGAGTCGGCCACTGATGAGTCAAACTCTTTGTACCAACTTCAATATGGCAGGCTCATAGGTTGTTCCGACGGTGACAGTATTCCGGACCTTTTCGAGCCGCCAAGTCAGGTTGGAGTTTTTATGGCTGGTGCGCAGCCTGTTCAGAACCCTGCTGCGGGAGCAGGAAACCCGGTGCCTTCTCCGGCTCAGGTGCTGATGGATCTCACGGACAAGATGACGGCCCTGTTAACCGCCACGGTTGACCCGGCGGATCAAGCCCAGCATGACGCGGAGGTGGCACAGTTGAAATTGGATCTGATGAAGGCTAAAGAGGATCTTGCAGCGGAAGGGATCAGGCTGGCTGCAGAGCAGGCGGCTCTCGACGCCCGGACTCAGCTGATTCAGGCGCAGTCCTTCCAACTCACGATGGATCAGAACGCGGCCAACGAGGTCATGAGAAGGAGGCATCAGAAGGCCCAGTCTCGACTCCCGCCGGTTTACGATCCACGCAATCTCTTCAACACGCCGGGTGCAGGGTCTAGTAACCCGCCGGGGGTCATTGCGCCTGGGTCTGGACCCCTGGTTCCGCCGCGAGTGATGGGGCCTCCCCAGGTGCCACCTGCCCCGCCTCAGTATGTGCCAATACCCCCGGGTCATTATGATAACCCGCTAGAGAACATGGTGGCTGCAGCAGCACGGCTGGCAGCTCTCCCCGTTGACGGCGATTCTCCGGCGGCCATCGAAACCCGCCGGGTCAGGGAACTCCTGCAGACGGCGCTAGCACAGCAAGAGGCGTACTCCTACAGCCGGGACAGGATCCACTCAACCCCTCGTCCAGGCCAGAGCCCGAGTTACAGCCGGCACATGGTCTCAGCGACCGGCTCAAGTAATGTTCGACGCCATGACCCGGCCCCTGGCCATGGCCCGGCTCATATTGGAGCCTTCTATGCAGCAGACCAAGCGCGGCAAGAGGCGGAGCAGGCGCCGCAAGTAACGGCTTACCAGACCCCCCCCCCCCGGCTTATCCGACGGCGTCCGTTGATGTGGGTATTTCTACCAGGACAGGGGGTGTCCCTTGTTTGGCGCCAGCCATCCGCAATGAACGTCTACCTAAGGACTTCAAGGGCCCTCGGAAGGTGCCTAACTATACAGCAGACTTACAGCCCGCAGCCTGGATTGAGAGTTACGAGATGGCTATGGAATTGCTGGAGGTCAATGAGGCGGCCATGGCCAAATATTTCACCATGATGTTAGATGGAACTGCCCGTACGTGGTTGAAAGGGCTGCCACAAAACTCCATTGGGTCTTGGGCTGAGCTGAAAGCCCGGTTCATTCAAAACTTCAAAGACACATGTAGGCAGTCTATGTCAATTGTGGATTTGACTAACTGTAAGCAGCAGGAGGGTGAATCCACGACGCATTGGGTTCGCCGGGTCAAGGAGATCATACATTCATCGGATAAGATGGATGCCGGCTCTGCAGTCTTAATGTTGGAACAAAACTGTCGTTTTGTGCCCCTAAAGATGAAACTTGGGCGGCTTAAACGGGACTGCACTGACATGGGGACACTAATGGCGGCTCTTGTCAAGTACGCCGATTCTGACGGTACCAAGGATCCCCCTTCAGACGGTGAAAGGACAGGGAAGGGAAGGAAGAACGGCAATGGCAAGGGTCCTCAGTTTAACCCGGGGAACCAAGGAGGAGGCAAGCGCAAGGCCGATGGCAGCCTAGAGTTTGTGGCCAACACCAACTCTCAAGGTAATAACCAGCGACGCAAGGGGAGACCCCCTCCCCGAGGCGGCGGGTCAGGACCTTCTCTGGAGCAGCTATTGAACGAACCTTGTCTGAGACACGGCTCTAGAGAGAAGCCAGCGACTCATTTGTGGAAGGATTCTGCTATTATGAAGGCCTTTAAAAATTACAATGGTCCGGGTGGCGGCTCAGGCGCCAGCGGTTTTCATGGCCCGGGCGGCGGTTCAAATTCCGGTCCTCAGAACGGTCAAGGGGGCTTTAATCAACAGTCTGGTCAGGGTCACCAACAGCAGCAGGGGGGTTATCAGACTAACCTGAAGCAGCTTAGCGGTGGACAGTATCACGTGTTCACCACTAGCTTGTGCAAACGAGACGAGAAGCTTCACAAGAGGGCGGTTAATGCTGTTGAGCCGGCGGTTCCACGCTACTTACGCTGGTCTGAGCAGCCCATAGTGTGGAGTAGGGAGGATCACCCCCCCGGGTGGATAACCCGGGCCACCTGGCCTTAGTGGTGGCTCCTCAGGTGGGAGGTTATAAGTTCACAAAGGTACTCATGGATGGAGGCAGCAGCATCAACATCCTCTATTATGAGACTTTCCGTCGTATGGGGCTAGTCGATAAGAACCTCAGCCAGTCAAATACTATCTTCCATGGTGTGGTACCCGGTAAGTCGGCTTATCCAGTCGGCAAAATCGAACTAGAAGTGGCTTTTGGTGATGAGAACAACTACAGGGTGGAGAAGTTGACCTTTGAGGTGGTCAAGATAAGAAGTCCATACCACGCTATATTTGGCCGGCCGGCTTACGCCAAGTTCATGGCACGGCCGTGTTATGTGTACTTACAGCTCAAGATGCCGGGTCACAATGGGACCATTACGATTCACGGCAGCCGGAAAGTGGCTCTGGAGTGTGAGGAAGGTGACGCAGCTTATGCAGAGTCTGTTTGCGCCACAGAAGAGTTGAACTTTTATAAAGACAATGTTGACCCAACAGATATGACCTCTCTAAAAAAGCCAACCACAGAGAATGAACCGGCCATGAAATTTAAATCAGCTGATGAGACTAAACTTGTTGATTTTGTTCCAGGTGACTCGTCTCAGCAGTTTAGTATCAGTGCAAATCTGGACCCGAAATAGGAAGGCGCGCTCATCGAGTTCATCCGTGAGAATAGGGACATCTTCGCATGGAAACCTTCTGACATGCCAGGTGTACCTAGAGAACTCGCTGAGCACACCCTCAATGTTGATCCAAAATTTAAGCCGGTCAGACAGTTCCTCCGGCGGTTTAACGAAGAGAGGCGGAAAGCTATTGGGGAGGAAGTAGCCCGGCTCTTGGCGGCCGGGTTCATTGTTGAGGTTTTTCACCCGGAGTGGTTGGCTAACCCGGTGCTCGTACTCAAGAAGAACGGCACCTGGCGGATGTGTGTGGACTACACGGACTTGAACAAGGCGTGTCCGGCTGATCCTTTTGCTCTCCCCCGTATTGATCAAATCATTGATGCTACGGCAGGTTGTGCGCGCTTAAGTTTCTTGGATGCCTATTCCGGGTATCATCAGATTAAGATGGCAGTCAAGGACCAGGAGAAGACGGCGTTCATCACTCCCTTTGGAGCCTTCTGCTATGTGTCTATGCCTTTTGGACTCAAGTGTGCGCAGGCGACTTACCAGCGTTGTGTGCAGAATTGTCTTCATAAACAGATTGGGCGCAATGTTCATGCCTACGTGGATGATATTGTGGTTAAATCTATCAAGGAGGAAACCCTGATAGATGATTTAAGGGAAACCTTCGATAATCTCCGGGTCTACAGGATGATGCTTAACCCGGCCAAGTGTGTTTTTGGTGTTCCTGCAGGCAAACTATTGGGCTTCTTGGTTTCTGACAGAGGCATTGAGGCTAACCCGGAGAAGATCAAGGCTATCACCTCCCTGGCTAAGCCGGCATGTATGAATGACGTTCAGCGTTTGGCGGGTCGCATCGCTGCTTTAAGCCGGTTTATAAGCCGTTTGGGTGAGAAGGCTATGCCCCTATATCAGTTGATGAAGAAGACTGATAACTTTATCTGGAATGATGTAGCCAATACCGCTTTTGAGGATTTGAAAAAACAACTGGCAGAGCCCCCCGTCCTTGCTGCTCCGATTGATAAGGAACCCTTGCTGCTATATGTAGCGGCAAATGCACGAGCTGTCAGTGTGGCTATTGTTGTGGAGCGCAAGGAGGCGGGTAAGGAGCATCCGGTTCAGCGGCCGGTTTATTATGTCAGCGAGGTGCTCATTGAGTCCAAGCAGCGGTACCCGCATTGGCAGAAGCTCGTATACGGTGTGTTCATGGCGAGCCGGAAGCTCAAGCATTATTTTCAGGGTCATCCCATCATTGTGGTCAGTTCTGCCCCCCTTGGTGATATTATCCAGAACAGAGAGGCCACAGGGAGAATCGCTAAATGGGATATAGAACTTGGACCTCATGGCCTCAAATATGTGCCACGCACGGCTGTTAAATCTCAGGCCCTGGTGGATTTCATCAATGATTGGACAGAGTCTCAAGTGCCTGAACAAAAGCCGGATAACACTTATTGGACTATCCACTTTGACGGGTCCAGACAGTTGGAGGGCTCGGGGGCTGGTGTTGTATTGGCTTCCCCCAAGGGTGACAAGTTCCATTATGTGCTACGGTTGATGTTTCCTTGCACTAACAATGCGGCTGAATATGAAGCTTTGCTTCACGGTCTTCGGGTGGCTAAGGAGATGAGCTTGAGCCGGGTAAGATGCTTTGGGGACTCAGATTTGGTGGCTCAACAAGTATCAGGCACCTGGGATTCTAAGGATCCTCTCATGGCGGCTTACCGCCGCGAGGTTGATGCCATTGCTGGGCACTTTCAGGGATACCAAGTGGAGCACATTGATCGCAGGAAGAATGAGGCGGCTGATGCTTTAAGCCGGCTAGGCTCTCAGCGTAAGCCGATGCCGCCTAACACTTTCCTGGATGTTTTGTATAACCCCTCGGTCAAGTTGCCTACAGAGGAGGACTTGGCTATCCCTGACCCGGAAGCACGACTGGTGGCGGCTCTTCATGTCATACCAGACTGGACAATGCCATATCTGGCTTATATAACCCGGGGAGAGTTGCCTGAGGATGAAACTCTGGCCAGGCAAATAACCCGGCGGGCTAAGTCAATGATTGTCATCGACGGCGAGTTGCATCATCGCAGTGTTTCAGGGGTGTTTCAGCGTTGTATCTCCCCTGAGGAAGGTCAAGAGATCTTGCGTGAGATCCATGAAGGGGATTGTGGCCATCATGCCGGTTCAAAATCTCTTGTAGCCAAGGCTTTCCGTCATGGTTTTTATTGGCTGACGGCTCACGCTGATGCAGAGGACTTGGTCAGTAAATGCGATGGTTGCCAAAGGTTCTCACGGCGGGCTCATGTGCCGGCTCAGGAGTTGAGGATGATCCCAATCACTTGGCCCTTTGCGGTCTGGGGGCTTGATATGGTTGGGCCTTTTAAACGATCCAAGGATAAGAAGACCCACCTCTTGGTGGCCGTGGACAAATTCACGAAGTGGGTGGAGGCTGAGCCAGTTAGCAAGTGCGATGCAGGCACGGCGGTTCAATTTATGAAAAGGGTGATTTTCCGCTTCGTCTTTCCGCACAGCATCATAACTGACAATGGCACCAATTTATCCAAGGGCGCTATGGAAGAATTTTGTCAACGGGAGCATATCCGACTTGATGTTTCCTCAGTGGCTCACCCCCAATCCAATGGTCAAGCTGAGAGAGCTAACCAGGAGATTCTGAAGGGCATCAAACCCCGTCTTTTGGTCCCTTTGCAACGGACGCCGGGTTGTTGGGTGGAGGAGCTGCCCTCCGTCTTATGGAGCATCAACACTACTCCTAACAGGTCTACTGGCTTCACGCCTTTCTTCATGGTTTACGGAGCAGAAGCAGTCCTCCCCAGTGACATCCGTCACGATTCGCCTCGTGTGGCGGCTTATGTTGAGACGGATAATGAACAGGCGCGCCAAGATGCTCTGGACTTGTTGGACGAACAGCGTGATGTGGCAGCAGCCCGTTCAGCGATTTACCAACAAGACCTGCGCCGTTATCACAGCCGCCGGGTCAAGTCCCGGGTCTTCCAGGAAGGCGACCTTGTGCTCCGGCTCATCCAGGATCAAACAGATGCACACAAGTTATCCCCACCCTGGGAAGGGCCCTTTGTTGTCAGTAAGAACTTGCACAACGGGTCATATTACCTCATTGATATTCGGGAACGTAAAGATTCACGTAAGTCTGAGGAGGAGACCCGTCGGCCGTGGAACATAGCTCAGCTTCGGCCTTACTACACTTGAGCTACCGGCTCTCGTGGTGTACATATTTATCTAAGACATGTATATGTTATGATAAGCAATAAAGCAGGACCTCTGTCCTTTTTCTCCTCCAATTATGTGTGTGTCATTTTTTACATACTAATTTGTAAGGAGGATCCAGCTTATGATTGTATTCGAGTCTAGCCGTAAGCAGTAAGGTCACCTGGGGGCTTCCTGTTCAAACATGGGTCGTATTCGAACCAAAGAGAACATAGCTGTCGATACCCATTTGATTGGCAAAGTGCCAAGCTCATTGGGAGGTTGCCTTTGGTCATATTTGAATCATAGTGTAACCCCTCTGAGAACCGACGTGGATCGTATTCGAATCAGCGTCGTTAAACAATTTCAGAGTCACTTGGGGGCTTCCTGTTCAAACATGGGTCGTATTCGAACCAAAGAGAACATAGCTGTCGATACCCTTTTGATTGGCATCGCCACACCCACTGGGGGCTATATGATCGCATCCGAATCTTAGCTTAACCCCTTTGGACCGGGTTTCTGGTCGTATTCGAACCGGACGCCCCAAGTTTTTATACTTTATCGCAAGTCTACTCTGCTCATGTCAAAATATGTACTGCCGGGTCTCACTTGCCGGCTTAATTTTGGTTTATCTTGTTAGTTGCACATCATGGGTGTCATCAAGACAGGTAAATTCGAGTTAAGGTACCAACTAAGTTACCCGGGTTATGTAAACCGGAAGTATGCTTACAGGCCGTTAAGTGTGTTATCACGGCTATGTTCAGAGTATAGTTAACGACCAGTCTTTTTTGGTTCGTGTTTCCGGGTCATCCATTTCAAACACCTGATTCTCAGGGTGGTAAGCCGCCTTGAGACTTGTGGTTTGCCTTTCTATGCAGATACTTGAAGATACGTTTTAAAGGTTGAGAAGCACAAAGGGTAATCATGACCCGGAGGAGCATCAAAAGAATAACTTCAAAGGGTTTCCGCATTCATTACGTGCACGATGGCACGGCAGAGATAAATTGTTGCACTTATTCTATTACAAAAATCCTTCAAAGTTTCAAGGGTGGAGCGTTGTTCGGTGAACCGCCAGCCGCTTTATGACGCCTGCTGAGTCGAAGTCCCCGGCTCATCTTCTGCTCCGGCTGATCCCAAGACCTCGAAGGTTGACGACTTCCAGTTGATGCCGCTGAGAGCTTCGAACTGGGCTTCTTCGTCAATTAACCCGACCGGGTCAATCTCGGGGGCGAAGGTGTGTTGGCGAGCCGGAGGAATCAGACTAAGAGCTTCATAGCGAGGGGTTGGAATCCTCTGATTCTCCGCGTTGTACCCCGGCTGATACTTGGTTAAGTCGGTGTCGTTCCCGATGATGGTGGCCACCGGGCGTACAGCCTTCACACATGCCGCGAAGTCCTTCTGGTCGAAGGCGGAGCCGTCTTCCTTCAGGCTGGGGTAACCCAGGGCGATGTCTGCCGGGTCTAGCTCCGGCAGGAATGCTTTGGCCCGGCTCAGCGCGGCAATTGCTCCGGATCTTGCGGAGGCTCGGCGTAGCTCTTGGATCCGCTGTGGCAGAACTGCGAGCCGGCGCAGGACTTCAGCCAGATGGGTTGGCACCTCGTTGGATAGGGCCACCACAGCTAAGGCGCGCTGTGACCCGGTGTAGAGTTGTTCCACCAGGGTGTACACGGCCTTTAGTTTGGTGACCACGCTCTGGTTGAGGTTGGCACTCCTGGGACCTGTTTAATAAAGGTCAGACAAGCCGGTGACAAGGATGAATCGTAACATATACAGACTTGATGAGAGCCGGTGAGGCGACTTACCGAAGATAGCAGCCACCATTTGGGAAACCTGGCGCTTTAGGCCGGAGAGCTCAGCGGTCTTCTCAGTGAGGGCCTTCTCCGCCTGTTCTGCCCGGGTCACCAGTGCGGCTTTCTCCTCAGCCCAGGCCTTCCGCTCAGCGTCGAATTCAGTCTTCAATTTCTCCTGAGCGGCGATGCTGGAGACAAACTTGGCGTTCGCCTTCCGGGTCTCCATCTCTTGAGTCTTTAACCGGCTCTTGAGATCCGCAAGGTCCGACTCAAATTTCTTGCCAGTAGCCTGCATATATTTCCGGGTTATTAACAGTCATTATATAAGTCCCAAGCACTTTCCAAGCAAAGACACTTGGCACTTGGGGGCTAATGCATATTGAACGTATCTATCTACGTACTACCGGTTCAGTTAAGTAAGCCGGATTCTAAGTCTACAACATATTCAAGTATAAGTCATAGACTTGGGGGCTAGCATGACAAGGATCACTATGCGGAAAGTAAGAAGACAGCAGAAGGTTACCTCAGACTTTTGTTGGATCTGGTTGACCATGGCGATCTCGGCGTCCCGGCTCTTGTGAACCTGGCTAATGTAGCCAGAGACGAGCTCTCCAATGCTCAAGTCGGTGTAGCCAGAGAGATCCAGATTCACCCGGTGGGGTTGCAGCAACTCCCCCTTTGCGGAGCATTTGGCCAGCGCGGTCGATCTCCCCGGCTCAACATACTCCGTCCGGGTAATTACCACGTCCGGGTCGTTAGCCGGTGGGGTAGAGCCGGAGGCCTCCGGGTTAGCTGACGCCTCGGTCGTTGTCTTGGTGGTCGGGGCAGGGGCTTCAGGCGCCGTGTCCATGGGAATGGTGGCTTCGGAGGCGGCTGGCGGCTCTTGAGCCGTCGTCTCCGGCTCAGGCAAGTCTGGCACTCTGGCTGACCTGGTCTTCTTTGCTCTTTTGGTGAGCTTTGCCTGGGCACTGAAAAGACAGAAAAGTTAGGCATACAAAGAGTAAATACGGACAGATAATGTAAGGAGATTGTTATTACCCGGGTGCAGTCTTAAAGGCCGGCAGACTTGACTGCATGGAGTCACCCGAAGAGGGGGAGGTCTCCTGATAATTGGAGTCAGAAGAGTTGAGTGGCTGACGGATGACACCCGCCAACGGATGAAAAGGGTACAGATGAGAAAAAACCTCAGTGCGACGCTTCCTTGTTGCGTCGGGTAACCCGGCGGAGAGATCGGTGTCTTTGCAGGCCCGGGTGTGACGCCGGCTTTCGTGAACCTGCTGCTTCAGAAGAAATTGAGGGTCTTGATGAGCTAATGGATGAGAAAAGCTTACTTTCCGGGTTACTTTTTTGGATTTTCAGCTGTGGTAAAGGCTCCGAGTCGGAGGAAAATGATGTTACCTCTTCAATCACCGGGTTACTGGCGCCGGTGTCGTCCTGTCAATAAGCAAAATGTTGATAAGGCGGACAGCAATAAACAACCAATATGGCAAGAGATTAAAGGTTTAAGGGTTACCTCAGACTCGGAGCTTTCGCTTAATTGCAGCAGCTCCGAAGCAGTGGGTCTGCTTCCCTTTTTACGAGGGGCGGCTTTCTTGGCGGCTTTCTTCGCCTTCCTCGCCTTCTTGGCCGCCTCATGGTCATACTTAACCCGCCAGAACTTGTCATCAGCCTGAGAAGTACAGTAATGAACTCTTAAAACGGTTCAGAGCAAGGTGACGTGTAAAAGAAGTGGAAAGGCTAAAGTCAACGGCTTACCGCAGGGGCTGGATTGGTCTTGCAGAACGGGGCTAGCCCGGTCTTTCCACAGTCGGCCAAGCTCTCGTTTAACAGAGCCTTGGTCTCTTCTTCAGCAACATCTTCTGGAAGATCATTGCGGCTGTGCCTCTGTGGGTCATCCTTTCGCCCGGTGTATTCACACATTAAGCCGGGGCGGCGGCTCAATGGGATCACCCGCCATGTGATCCAGACCCGGACCAGGTCTATTCCGTTCAGACCGTTCCCTAGCAGAGCTTTGATCTTGTTGATCGTTGGAAGCAGAGGCTGACGTTCTGCGGCAGTCAGCTTGTCGGATAACGGATGAGTCGGCTCTAGGCGGGTTGGGCGAAAGCCGGGCAGCGGGCTCTCGTCAGCCGGGGATGTGTCTTGGCAGTAGAACCAAGTCATATTCCAATCCTTGGGGTGACTTGGCGGCTCTGCGTAAGGGAACAGACAATCCCTACGTCGCTGGATGGAGATGCCGCCTAACTCTAGACTTGGCCCGTTGGCGCACTCATTTTGGCGGTTCAAATAAAACAGCTCTCTGAAGAGCAGCAGACTCGGCTCTTCTCCAAGATATACTTCACAAAAGACTTGGAAGTTGCAGATGTTGGATATGGAATTGGGTCCTATATCCTGAGGCCGGAGGTCAAAGAAGTTGAGCACGTCCCGGAAGAACCTCAGCTGCGGTCTTTCTTCTGACGGTTTAGGGGCACGGTAGGACATCACTTCCTTCTTGGGCAAATATCCGGACTTAACGAAGTTGGCCAGGGTCTCGTCAGTGACGTTGGATCTCATCCAGTTGCAAGTGATAGGAGCCTTGGGAGGCATGGTGAAGGTTGGTGGTCTATAATAAGGAGAAAAGTATCCGGGTCAATTATAAGCCGGGGATCTATTGTTCAAACTAAGATGGCGGCTTATGAAGGGGACTAATGATATGTATTCAGATATGGTGGGTTATCTAAACCATAGGAGCGTTCAGAATAAGTTAGTCATCTACGGGTTACTACAGTTAAGCCGGAAGAGTCCACGGAGCATGGTTCTCCTTAAATCGGAAAGTTCTATGGCGCGTGTTTTCTTTAATCCGGACATGTAAGCCGCCGAGATTCAATGGTTGCAGTTTTTACTAAGTGTGGTAAACAGGTTTCACAGACTACCGTAACTTTTTTGGATCAAAATAGTTGAAGCAGAGAAAATTTTCTAGACCTAAAAAGCGGAGGCAGGAGAAGTTCTTGAGGTTGAACACAGTTCTTATGCAGTAAAAAGAGGATTTCTTGCAGATGAAATGGGTTCCAAACGTCTACCGCAGTGGTTCTACGCAAGGTTAAAGATCAACTAACTACAGTGGCAACAAGAACTACCGAGTCCGCGGGCAATGGTGATGAACACGAAGAACTGAAAGAACCCTACCACAGATCTGTTCTAACAAGGCAGAGGAGACTCACCGGAGTTGGAAGGAGCGGAGGTCGCCGCCGTGAGTCTGGTCCGAATCAGGGTGATGCAGCGGCCGGGTTGATGAAGACCAGGGGCGCGACGGCGGCGGCAGTGGCGGAGCTCGAGCAGAGGAGCGACGACGCGAGGAGGAAGAGGGAGAGTGTGAGAAGAAAGTGCTGGGCCGGCCTATTTATAAGGCAGAGTCATAAGTGGGCGCGGGATTCAAGGAGGCCACGGCGTGGTTATCTCCCCCTCACGGCGCCTCGATTTTCAGAACGACAGTAAAAGCAAAGATCCATTGCGGATCTGGCGGAGTAAAAAACGGACTTAATGGAGGATGATGTCACGGCGGATTATCCGGAGTCCAGAGGATGACGTCACTCCGGGTTATGGCCTTCACATGAATAGTAAGCCGGAGATTTTTTCTGTCTGCAGAGCTGAAGATTGACACGAGCCGGCTCAAGTCAATCTGGGGCCTAATGTTGAGGATATAGACCTTAGAGTCACCCGCCAGGAGGGGCCGGGTTACTCGTAGGGTCGTTGCCAGAAGCCCAGGAGCCGAGTTTCAAGATAATGGGCCAGAGATGGGCTGAGACCCGGATATGGCTTAAATCCCGTAGTTATCATCATTGTTATAGTAGACTTGTAGTGTAAGGCAAGTATTGTTTAGAGTCCGAGCCGGACGCTCTTATGAGCCGGCCGGGACTCTAAGGGCTGCTGGGCGTCAGCCTCCCTATATAAAGGGAGGACCCGGCAGCGGCTTAAGGGCGACACCAACCTCATCGAGAACCGGGCATAGCTGTTTAGCTCCCTGGCGATCGTAACCCTAATCAATAACACCTTGAACTGGACGTAAGCTTTTACCTTCACTGTAAGGGGCTGAACCAGTATAAACCCTCGTGTTCCTTGTCCCGCATAACCCCTTCAAGCTTCCTAGTTGCGATGGCTCCACGACTAAGTCCTAGCTTAAGGACATCTGCCGTGACAATTCCACGACACAAGGGTTTCCATATCGGTGCAACAAGACCAAGACCAGCAGGACGGCAAGACGGAGGTCACCGTGGAGCCCAAGACGGTGTCACCACCAGAGCCTTTTGCAGGCGAAGACCGCTTTTGTCAGGATAGCTTGTACTGGTTGTCCCCTTTCAAATTCGCCCGCCGTTGTTGGCTCCCTTCCCGCTCAATATTTGGGGAGAGGACCAGGGCCTATATAAGTAGATCTAGCCACAATAGGTTGGGGGGATCGAGTTCTCATCCACAAGTCCACAGAAAACAAGAACACCTCAACCTCAGGAGGCTGTTCTTCCCTTTGTACTGTTCTTCATCAGCCCAAGAGGCAATCCACCACCACACACTGGAGTAGGGTATTACACCACAATGGTGGCCTGAACCAGTATAAATCCCGTGTCTTTCTGTGTTGCGAGTTCGTCCGTGAGATCTTAGTGAGCTAGGGCGTAGATAGGTAGGAGGGAAAGAACTTTGCGCGCACCCCAGAGTTTGAACCTTAAGGGTTTTGCCGGAACCCCACATCTGACATTTGGCATGCCAGGTAGGGGTGCGCCGGAGCTTCTTCTCCGCCAATCGACTTGCCGACGCTCCGTGGCCACGATGTCCGGCAAGCCAAGGGCTGACTCCGACCGCTGGGCAGCTTGGCCGGCCCGAGCGGTGACACCTGCCCATGAAGACCTCGACCCCGCGCCCCAGGCACCGCGAGCGCCGCCCAACGCTGCGGGGCGCGGGCGGCGCGGCCAGGCGACGTCCACCCTCACACCACGGCAAGTGCGAGCCGCTGCAAGGGCAGCAAGCCACGCCGCAGCAACAGCGCCGCATTCACGGTGGGAGCAGGCAAACATGCGGGCAGCGCTCATGGTGGCGCGAGAGCTGCTGCAGTGCCGGCTGATGGAGAGCAGCCGGGATGCACTGCTGGAGCGCGTTGCCGAGCTGCTGGATGCGGCGGCATCGGGAGCGCCGCCCTTCTGCTACCAGCTTCCTTCTCAAGCCACGCCGGGGTCTCACGGCGGGCCTCGCCGCAACCACGCGCCATTGGGTGCGCCTGGGGGCTTTGTTGACACCAGCACGGCCGGCGGCGCCGGGGGCTCCACCGCCCCCATGCCGCCCGCGACGAGCATGAGCACAAGCGTCGCCTCTCATGGTTCCAATGGGATGCCGCGCTACCATCCTCAGGACGCCGCGCAGGGCCAGGCAACATGGAGTGTGGGGCACTACGGCGAGGTGTTCGGGGTGACAGCCCCGGAATCCTACGTGCCCCACATGATGGACCAGGAGTACGCACCGGAGGACGACCCTGGCTCGTTCCTCGGGGAAGAGTGGGAAGAAGGGACGCTGGAAGTTGAAGCCTTCCCAGAACCAACGGAGAACCGCAACGATCGCGCCAGCGAAAACGACTACAGGGTACCACTAATTTCTCAGGAGCGGGCTTACGCTAACCATGGGCTGCAAGTGAATCAGGTCACGGCGTCAGTCGGCGACCCCGGCGCAGCAGCATCCCTTCCGCCGGGGGGATCACGCTGGGGGCCATGAGGAGGGAGCTAGGAACGAGGCCCCTCCCCATGTCACGCGAAGCCAGGCAACGCCCGGAGGTAGGCCCTCTGCCGGGGAGGTGCCGGCGAGCCTTCCCCCGGCAGAGGACCCATGGTCGCCGGGGGCACCGCTGGCGTCCCCTTTCCCCCCTTTGTGTCGTCCAGGTTGCCAGTCGGCTCAAAGGTGGTCGAGGGAGGCGCAAGGCGGGGCCCTCGTCTAGCGATATGAAGCAAGGCTGGTTCCTGTGAAGAAGGCCCAGTGCCTGTGAAGCTTGCCGCCCGTGAAACTCTCACGTAATAATGAATAGGGTTGTACACGCCCCGGAGTCTCAGGGGTGCCGGCCTCAGGCCCCGGGGCTCCCTCCCACGCCTAGTGGTAGCACTTAGCTCCGCGCTGGTGAGAAGACTTGAAGACCCGAAGACTAGACTAGGCGCCGGACGCGGCCATTTGCTTTGGATCTTTTCTTCCGTAGCCTTGCTTTCTGGATTTGGATTTAAGTTGATGTCAAGCTTTTGTCGGTGCGTGCGGGGGGGGTGCATTTTCTCGTTCAAAGCGATTTCTTGCCGTCTGGTTCTTGCCTTGTTCTCAAGCTCACGCTCGCCGCCTCCCCCTCGCGGGCCCCTCACGAGCGGGCCTGGGCCCAGCACGCGCGCTGCGCGTGCCGATCGGCGCAGGAACCTCACGAGGTCCTCTCGGGCAGGTCAGCAGACCCTTCAAGATCCCCGCGGTGACTCTCGACCTCACAATACGATTCAGGGTCTGCCCCAGCTAAGGTAAACCGCAGCGGCAAGACTTGCCATTAGGCTCATGGCAGGCCAAAACGCACCCTTGATTCAGCGCAGAGAAATAGAAATCAGGATTCATTTACCTGAGGGGCTCCCCCTCCCAAAATGCTCTCACAATCTTTAGGGGCCACACCCAAGTTTTTGCATACAGGGTGAAGCAGTAAAGGGACGAGGAATTAGCCAGATATGTCGCTCGCCGCGTGCTCCGCGTCATCTTCGGATGCGCCGCTCGTGTCGCTGACGTCGTCGTTGGCGCTGCTGCCACCATCACCAGCGTCGGTATCCCCATCGTCGACCATGTCGCCTCCGTCGGTGGCGACTACCACCGCGTCATCCTCTGAAGTGAAGGCTCTGACCAACGCATCCACGTTGTCTTCCACCCACCGCGCCAGGTCGCCCCGGACGGCCTGTGGTACGAGGGCAATGGCGGCGTCGATGTCGAAGTCGGGGAAGGTGTTCCTGAGGTGGCTGAAGACACGGGAGAACGCGCGCCCGAGCAGGCCCCGACTTCTCTCCTCCACGAGCCGGCGAGCCCTGTCAGGCCGGGCTTCCAGGCGCGTCACCACGTCGGTGAAGAAGGTCAGGTGGCTGGCGTAGTCATTCGAGTGGGGGTGCGGTGCATTCTCGTCGCAGATGTGGCCCAGGGCGGTATTAGCCCTGTTCCGGAGGTCCTGAAGCATGGGGGTGTGCTCGCGCTCCAACGTCCGTCGTTGGAGCACTTCCTCCCTATTTTGCCACACGATGGCCTCGGCGTCATCAACCCGTTTCCGAAGAGAAAGCAGCTCGGCGCGGGCGGAGGCCAAGTCCGCCTGTGCCATGACCAGGGCGGCAGCCGTGGCCTCCCCACGCCTCTCCGCCTCGTCCAACCTGGGCCTGAGGGCAGCGGCCCTGCCCTCATCCTCCGTTCCTGCGAGCTTCAACTTCAAGTCATACCTACCCTCCAGGTCTGCGCGAACCTCGGCCACCCGGCGGTCGACTTCCTCCTGGACCCTGGCCTCGCGAGCCCCGACGACATCTTTCGCCTGAGAAACTTGACGCTCCCTCGTCTCTAGTTGTTCGAGCTCAAGGCTGCGCTCCACGGCTTCCAGAGAAAGCGCTTCCTCACGCCTCCGGACCTCCTCTTCCTCAGCGGGCATCCCCCTCAGCGACGCAAGGGTGGCTCTGCGCGCATCCACCTGCTGCTCGAGGGACGCACTCCAGGCCTGGAGCTCCCACGCGCGTTTCTCCTCAGCCTCGCGACGGCGGTCAGCCTCACGAGCCTCCTCCAAGGCTCAAGAGCAAGCTTCGCGGGAAACCTTGAGGGACACCTCGGCCTTCGCATTATCGAGATCACGCTGAAGGCCAAGGTTGATGGTGATACGTCTCCAACGTATCTATAATTTATGAAGTATTCATGCTATTATATTATCCATCTTGGATGTTTATTGGGCTTACTATGCACTTTTATATTATTTTTGGGACTAACCTATTGACCCAGAGCCCAGTGCCAGTTCCTGTTTTTTCCCTTGTTTCAGTGTTTCGAAGAAAAGGAATATCAAACGGAGTCAAAATGGAATGAAACCTTCTGGAGAAGTTATTTTTGGAAAGAAAGCAATCCGAGAGACTTGGAGTCCACGTCAAGAAAGCAACGAGGGAGGCACGAGGCAGGGGGTGCGCCCACCCCCCTGGGCGCGCCCTCCACCCTCGTGGGCCCCTCGTGGCTCCCCTGATGTATTTCTTCTGCCTATATATATCCATATACCCTAAAACGATCGAGGAACAGAATAGATCGGGAGTTCCGCCGCCGCAAGCCTCTGTAGCCACCAAAAACCTCTCGGGAGCCCATTCCGGCACCCTGCCGGAGGGGGAATCCCTCACCGGTGGCCATCTTCATCATCCCAGCACTCTCCATGACAAGGAGGGAGTAGTTCACCCTCAGGGCTGAGGGTATGTACCAGTAGCTATGTGTTTGATCTCTCTCTCTCTCTCGTGTTCTTGATTTGGCACGATCTTGATGTATCGCGAGCTTTGCTACTATTGTTGGATCTTATGATGTTTCTCCCCTCTACTCTCTTGTAATGGATTGAGTTTCCCCTTTGAAGTTATCTTATCAGATTGAGTCTTTTAATGATTTGAGAACACTTGATGTATGTCTTGCGTGGGATACCCGTGGTGACAATGGGGTATTCTATTGATCCACTTGATGTATGTTTTGGTGATCAACTTGCGGGTTCCGCCCATGAACCTATGCATAGGGGTTGGCACACGTTTTCGTCTTGATTCTCCGGTAGAAACTTTGGGGCACTCTGTGAGGTTCTATGTGTTGGTTGAATAGATGAATCTGAGATTGTGTGATGCATATCGTATAATCATTCCCACGGATACTTGAGGTGACATTGGAGTATCTAGGTGACATTAGGGTTTTGGTTGATGTGTGTCTTAAGGTGTTATTTTACTACGAACTCTAGGGCTGTTTGTGACACTTATAGGAATAGCCCAATGGATTGATCGGAAAGAATAACTTTGAGGTGGTTTCGTACCCTACCATAATCTCTTCGTTTGTTCTCCGCTATTAGTGACTTTGGAGTGACTCTTTGTTGCATGTTGAGGGATAGTTATATGATCCAATTATGTTATTATTGTTGAGAGAACTTGCACTAGTGAAAGTATGAACCCTAGGCCTTGTTTCAACTCATTGCAATACCGTTTGTGCTCACTTTTATCATTAGTTACCTTGCTGTTTTTATATTTTCAGATTACAAAAACCTATATCTACCATCCATATTGCACTTGTATCACCATCTCTTCGCCGAACTAGTGCACCTATACAATTTACCATTGTATTGGGTGTGTTGGGGACACAAGAGACTCTTTATTATTTGGTTGCAGGGTTGCTTGAGAGAGACCATCTTCATCCTACGCCTCCCACGGATTGATAAACCTTAGGTCATCCACTTGAGGGAAATTTGCTACTGTCCTACAAACCTCTGCACTTGGAGGCCCAACAACGTCTACAAGAAGAAGGTTGTGTAGTAGACATCAAGCTCTTTTCTGGCGTCGTTGCCGGGGAGGTGAGTGCTTGAAGGTATATCTTTAGATCTTGCAATCGAATCTTTTAGTTTCTTGTTTTATCACTAGTTTAGTTTATAAAAGAAAACTACAAAAAAATGGAATTGAGTTTGTCTCATACGCTTCATCTTTTTAGTATCTTTCGTGAGTATGATGGAAAGGAAAATTGTGCCAAAGTGTTAGAAGAAGAATGCATTAAACTGTTTGGCACTAAATCTTTGAATGATGAGCATGATTGCAATGTTGTTAGTATGAACCCCTTGAATATCCATGGTACTAATGATGATTGCTCTAGTCATGATGAAAATGTCTCCTATAAACATGTCAATTTTTGTGGAGTGCATTGGGTTTGCAAATACACACCAAATAGGGAAGATAGATATTGCAAGAGGCATAAGCATTTAGAAACTAAATTGTTGCAAGAAAGGCTAGATGTTTGTGCTGAAAATTTAAATTTTCTTGGCTGTACTTGTGGACTTTGCAATGAAAGTGGTCATTTAGCTATCCGATGTAAATTGTTTCATGATCTAATCGTGTCCAAAAATTGCGATGAGTTGATTTCCCTTGTAAATTATAATGAACTTAGTTTGCTTATGGGTTATGAAGAAATGAAACGTTTAACTAATTATCTTCCAGAATTTGCCCGTTATAAACTTCTTGGCTTGGATCTAGAGGAAATTTATATGTATTGTGTGGTGAATTGCATTGAAAATCCTTATATTGCCAATTACATAAAGAAAAGAAAACAAATAGAAGATGAAGAGAATACTAACGAAAGGGAAGAGACTTCCCAATATTCTCCTATTGTTTCTTATGATGAATCAGGTAACGAGGTGGAGCCTTCTATTCAACCAATCTCATTAATAAGGAGCTCCAAAAAGAGGATTGAACCCGCACATGAGGTGAAGAAGAAGAAAAGAAAAAGGAAGCGAGGTAAAAAGATATCTCTCCCAACATATTCATAATCATTGCACATTAGAAGCTTGAGCATTGAGATAAGAGTTTTTCTCATCCTCTAAAGATAATCTTTGGGGATCCTTTGGAGGAGAAAAACCCATATCTACAATTCGCTCTAAATTTGGGTCCATGACCCTAAAGAGATTAAGCATGCGAATTACCCAAACATCAAAATTTGTGCCATCGAAACTAAGAGTGTCAGAGAATCCTAATCCCCTAGTCGACATCTTTACTCTCTAGGCGGTTAAGCCTCACAAAGAGAGACGAGGCTCTGATACCAATTGAAAGATCGTGGATGTCGCCTAGAGGGGGGGTGAATAGGCGCTTTAAAATAATTACGGTTTAGACTTGAACAAATGCGGAATAGACCTAGCGGTTAATTTGACAAGCACAAAACCTACAACAACTAGGCTCACCTATGTGCACCAACAACTTATGCTAAGCAAGATAAACAACTAAGTGATAGCAAGATATATGACAAGAAACAATATGGCTATCACAAAGTAAAGTGCATAAGTAAAGGGTTCGGGTAAGAGATAACCGAGGCACGCGGAGACGACGATGTATCCCGAAGTTCACACCCTTGCGGATGCTAATCTCCGTTTGGAGCGGTGTGGAGGCACAATGCTCCCCAAGAAGCCACTAGGGCCACCGTAATCTCCTCACGCCCTCGCACAATGCAAGATGCCGTGATTCCACTAAGGGACCCTTGAGGGCGGTCACCGAACCCGTACAAATGGCAACCCTTGGGGGCGATCACCGAACCCGTACACTTCGGCAACCCTTGGGGGCGGTCACCAGTACCCGTCAAATTGCTCGGGGCGATCTCCACAACCTAATTGGAGACCCCGACGCTTGCCCGGAGCTTTACACCACAATGATTGAGCTCCGAACACCACCAACCGTCTAGGGCGCCCAAGCACCCAAGAGGAACAAGCTCAAGGGCACCAAGCACCCAAGAGTAATAAGCTTCTCAACTTGTAACTTCCACGTATCACCGTGGAGAACTCAAACCGATGCACCAAATGCAATGGCAAGGGCACACGGAGTGCCCAAGTCCTTCTCTCTCAAATCCCACCGAAGCAACTAATGCTAGGGAGGAAAATGAGAGGAAGAACAAGAAGGAGAACACCAAGAACTCCAAGATCTAGATCCAAGGGGTTCCCCTCACATAGAGGAGAAAGTGATTGGTGGAAATGTGGATCTAGATCTCCTCTCTCTTTTCCCTCAAAAACTAGCAAGAATCCATGGAGGGATTGAGAGTTAGCAAGCTCGAAGAAGGTCAACAATGGGGGAAGAACACGAGCTCAAAGGATAAGGT